>NC_044393.1:29609995-29909995 GCF_006542625.1 Nomascus leucogenys | reverse complement strand
GGGTCATTTTTTTTTTACCCCCACAGCAACACAGCCAGTAGTTTTATTATGCTTGGGCATAGGCAGCCATACAGTAGAGCCAGTCACAAGAGTCAAGGTCAGGTATCCTTGTGAGGGGAGGAGTCTGGGAGAACTGTAAGACCACGGGGTTTAGTAAAGGCTGGGATAAGCAAGCCTTACAGAAGGGTTGAGGCAGTTTTGAGGCTGAGAGGTTAGGGGGAGCTGGAACCCAACTGTCAAATAGATTGGCAAGTCGGCTTGTGGGACAAGGGCTATTTGCCCTGTGCCAGTCTTTTACTCCCTGTGTGTGGTCAGTTGTGAGACCTGGAGTGCTGACTGTAGCAGAAATGCGTTGGAGGCTGCCTTCAGGGGAGCCCTGCCTGAGGGAGCCTGGAGCCATTAGGCTGAGATTATCTCCCATGGCTGCTCACTCGTGCCTTGGTTGCCACCCCAGAGGCCTAGAGAACCCAGCTTCCCTTTCTCTTCCTCTCTCCTGAGGAAGATAACCCTTCGGCAACACATCTCTCTCTCTCTTTTTTTTTTTTTTTTAGGACAGTCTCACTCTGTTGCCAAGGCTGGAGTGCAGTAGTGCGAACACAGCTCACTGCATCCTCCGCCGCCCGGGTTCAAGCTTTTCTGCGTCAGCCTCTGGAGTAGCTGGGACTACAGGCATGCGCCACCACACCACACCCAGCTAATTTTTGTATTTTTAGTAGAGACGGAGTTTCGCCGTGTTAGCTAGGCTGGTGTCAAACTCCTGACCTCAGGTGATCGGCCCACCTCAGCTTCCCAAAGTGCTGGGATAACAGGTGGGAGCCACCTCACCTGGCCCAACACCTTTCAGCCAGTCTTCCTGCAGGCCCTGGAGCTTGCTTATTCTAAACAGCAAGAGTTCTGTAGGGACATGCTATTTAAAAAAAAAAAAAATTGTTTTACAAATGTAGGAGATTATTTCCTCTGTCAAAAATTGTCTTCTGTCCCCAGGGAATGCTCCCTGTCTCTTGTCCCAGACCTTTTGCTTGATTCCCCACCCTTTGATGTCCAGACCCAGGCATCCCGTAATTTTCACTCTTCATTCACTTCCTGGCTCCTTTCCCTAGCCTCCAGCAGTAGATTCCTGGTTTTTTTGGTTTTGTTTTGTTTTGTTTTTGGGGCGGTGGTGGGATAAGGAAGGTTTTTCAACAAAGCTTTCATGATGGGGAGCTATTGGGGAAAGGTCCAGAGGATGTCAGTAACCCCTTAGCCACAAGGAACGGTTTACTCCCAAGACTTGTTAGCCTGGAGTAATGCTGGTAGAGGAGGAAGCTGTGACAAGAGGAAGAACCTGCTTGTCTTCTGACCTCTGCAAGCTTCAGCTTAAACCAGGCAGAGGTTGGGCTGGGGCAGGGCAATGGTGAGGACTGAGGGTTGGAACCCTGAGCAACTTGTCGATAAGTGTTTCACTTTACCTGCTATTGGCAGATTTAGTTTGGAGTTTGGACAAGCAAACTCCCTTCATTTAACATTTACAAAGAGGAATTCCTGCTGCTTCACTTTTAAATAAAAGTCCTTGGTTCTGGTACCGGAGGAAAAAGATCTTTTCCAAAGTCTAGACCTCAGACTATTTATTTATTTATTTATTTATTTATTTATTTATTTATTGAGGCAGAGTCTTGCTCTGTTGCCCGTGCTGGAGTGCAGTGGTGTGTTCTTGGCTCACTGCAAGCTCCGCCTCCCGGGTTCACACCATTCTCCTGCCTCAGCCTCCTGAGTAGCTGGGACTACAGGCGCCCACCAGCCATGCCCGGCTAATTTTTTTTTTTTTTTTGTATTTTTAGTAGAGACGGGGTTTCACCACGTTAGCCAGGATGGTCTCTGTCTCCTGATCTCGTGATCCGCCTGCCTTGGCCTCTAAACCTCAGACATTTTAAACCTGCTCAGGTGTCTCCTTCCTTACCTGTTCTCCCTTCACCCCTTTCCCATCCTCTTTTCTCTGCTCCCTGCCTTTGCACTCCTCACATCTCCCTTGACTTGTGAAAACAAGAATGGGAAAAGGACACCTTAAGCCTACAGATTAGTAGATACTTGGTTGATACAGATACTGGGGCTGAGACTCTGAATATGGAGCTTGAGATTTTGGACTTTACTTCTAGTCCTCAGAATAAGAGTTGCTGGGCAGGTTTTGTTTATTCCTTTATTTACTCACAGATACTTAGGCTGACACAGAGCCTGGCAGGTAGTTCTTAAGACCCTAATCTTACATGACCCAAGACCCGTATGACAGTTCATAAGACCCTAATCCTGCCATAAGGTCACAATCTTATGGAGAAGACATAGCAGCAGTGAGCACACAACCCCCACTCCCTCCACATTCCCCATTGAATCATTGAATTTTGAGGTTAGAAAGAACTTTAGTTTTTCTGATCTTCTTTCATGTTGCTGTGTAATAAGTAAGGCAGATCATGAGAGTACATAGGCTCTGGAGAAAGTAAAGCAGACCTGGGTTCAAATGCTAGCCTTGTTGCTTACTAGCTGTTTGACCTTGAATGGCACACTTAGCCTCACCTGTCCAGTTACCTTGGTTGTAAAATGGGCATGTCATCACCTACTTCACAGGGTATCATAAGGATTAACAGTTTAACACCCAGCCTTGTGCCTGAGGCATAGTAGCAGCCCATGTCTTTCTGTCACCCTGCATCAAGGCCTGGCTTAAATCTTTACTTCTTCTGTGAAGCTTCTGAGACACAACCCCAGGTCAGACTAATTTGTTTCTTCACTTCCACAATACATAACATTCTTTGAACTGTTAGATCCTGCCTAATATTCTTAGTAATTTTTTGTGGGACATCATGGTCCCATCCTGAATGCCAGGTGCCTAAGGATAAGGACTGTTCTCAATCATCTGTGCATCCTCCATAACCCCTTATTCAGAGCTGTGTACACAGCAAAGCCAACCAGTACAGCTAGTATCAGGAAATATTTTTTGACTAATTAGATAGAAGGTTCATGTATGTACTCTTGTTTTTCAGCTTACAAGAAGAACTATAAAAGACCTGGCTGGGCCGGGCGCTGTGGCTCACGCCTGTAATCCCAGCACTTTGGGAGGCCGAGGCGAGCGGATCACGAGGTCAGGAGATCGAGACCATCCTGGCTAACACGGTGAAACCCCGTCTCTACTAAAAATACAAAAAAAAAAAATTAGCCGGGTGAAGTGGCAGGCGCCTATAGTCCCAGCTACTCGCCTATAGTCCCAGCTACTCGGGAGGCTGAGGTAGGAGAATGGCGTGAACCCAGGAGGCGGAGCTTGCAGTGAGCTGAGATTGCACCACTGCACTCCAGCCTGGGCGACAGAGCCAGACTCCGTCTCAAAAAAAAAAAAAAAAAAAAAAAAGAGAGACCTGGCTGGGACTCTCCCATCCTAACTCTGCCCTTTTCCTCACCTGTTAATCACATTGATAAAAACATGTGATCATAAGATCCTTGTGTTGGCAGTATAGGAATTCCCATTTTGCAGATGGGGAATCTGAGATGCAGATTAGAACTCAGGTCTCTTATTGAGAGGTGGATCCAGACTAAGGAGGAGGAATAGAAACAGAATGCTTATAACTGGCTGGGCGTGGTGGCTCATGCCTGTAATCCCAGCACTTTGGGAGGCCGAGGCGAGCGGATAACTTGAGGTCAGGAGTTTGAGACTAGCCTGGCCAACATAGTGAAACTCCCTCTCCACTAAAAACACAAAAATTAGCCAGACGTGGTGGCACGTGCCTGTAATCCTAGCTACTTGAGTGGCTGAGACAGGAGAATCGCTTGAAACCAGGAGGCGGAGGTTGCAGTGAGCTGAGATTGCACTACTGCACTCTAGCCTGGGCAACAGAGCAAGACCCTATCTTAAAAAAAAAAAAAAAAAGAAATCTTATAACTGACTAGATCTCCATTCTTCAGAAGAAGTAGGAATTTCTACAAGGAAGAAGGGGAACAGGGGTATTGTATTCTTGAGGCCTTAGCTGATGGTGAGCGCAGAAATGAATATACCCACAAGCCAGAGATGTTTCAATAACATGGCAGATTTGGGAGGCCAAGGCGGGTGGATCACGAGGTCAGGAGATCGAGACCATCCTGGCTAACATGATGAAAGCCCGTCTCTACTAAAAATACAAAAAATTAGCTGGACGTGGTGGTGGGCACCTGTAGTCCCAGCTACTCAGGAGGCTGAGGCAGGAGAATGGTGTGAACCCTGGAGGCGGAGCTTGCAATGAGCCTAGATCGTGTCACTGCACTCCAGCCTGGGCGACAGAGCGAGACTCCGTCTCAAAAAAAAAAAAAAAAACATAGCAGAGAGAGTGGTGAGAAAAGGGTTCAGGATTATGTCATAGATTCACTAGGCCTTGAAAATTAAGAAGGGTTTGAATGTGTATAAATGAAGAAGGGCAATTCCAGTGAGACAACAGTGTGGACAAAAAATATGGGAGCTGGAAAGCCCACGGTAGAAGTAAGGCGGATGATGACCAGATACTGGCATACCTAAGAGCAAGGCTGAGATGACTGGGAGCCATGACTTTTTTTGAGCAGGGAAGTGGCATTAGGACCATTAGTCTGGCTGTGTGGGTCTAATGGATTGGAGTAGGAGGGGTAGGGGAGACTAGTGAAACAGAGACCAGGGAAGAGGCTCTGTAAGTCTGCCTTTGTAATGTCAGTAAGTTTCAAGAAATACGCCAGCAGTGCAAGCAAGAGATAATGTGATCCGGAACCAAGAGGAAGTTGACATAGTAGGGAATAAAGAATACTTTGAGAGGCCAAGGCAGGTGGATCACCCGAGGTCAGGAGCTTGAGACCAGCCTGACTAACATGAAGAAACTCCGTCTTTACTAAAAATACAAAATTAGCTGAGCGTGGTGGCCGGCGCCTGTAATCCCAGCTACTCAGGAGACTGAGGCAGGAGAATCGCTTGAACCCAGGGGGCCAGAAGTTGGAGTGAGCCAAGATCCCGCCAGGATGCTCCAGCCTGGGCGACAGAGCGAGACTCTTGCAAAACAGAAAGAAAGAAAGAAAGGAAGAAAGGAGGGAGGGAGGGAGGGAGATGATTTGGATGTAGAGCTCTTAGAGGGGGAGAAAAAAAAACCCACAAGGATTTGGCAGTTGCGGGAATGGGGAAGAGAGAGAAAGAGGGGTTGAGAGCATGAATATTTGGAATCTAGGTACCTCGGAGAATGGTTATGCCATTCTCTGAATCATGGAGGCTGAGAAATAGAAGATGAATTGAGTTTGTTGACTTGTTGATTGGAGGTGTCCAGTCTCCACTCCCTGGTGCCTCTGCCTTTGTCTTGATCCAGAGCTACAGAGATCCTTCGGTTCCTTGTGCTTGCTGCTTTGTTCCAGATCTGGAGGCCCACCGCACCCTCAATCCCTCCACTCATGACCTGGAGCAACTTTCACTCCCTCTGAAATAAAATAGTGTTTAGGCCAGTACCCAGTCTGTTTCCAGCTGTTCAGTAAATGCCTATTAAATGGCCATTGTTGTTATAGCTTTGAGATTACAGTAGCTAGAGATGAGAGAAGCCTCTGGAACCACCTGGCTGAAGGACTCAGGAGTCATTCAACTTGTATTCAGTAAAAAGCCTGGACTGCAAGTATATGGAGAGGATGTCAGGCTTGGGTGTAGATGGGTGGGGGACTCTGAGCCACGTAAACTAGAACAAGAGAACATGTTTCCTGCCTTCTGTTTTTGAGAATTGTTATATATAATGTGAGGTTAAGAGGGCAAGCCCTGGAGTTGAACTTCTGGGTTCATATCCCAGCTCCACCATCTTGTTAGCTGTGCAATGGGCAAATGTACTTAATTTCTCTGTGCCTCAATTTCCCCATTAGTAAAATAACATACCAACCTTACAAGATTTTTGTAAAGATTAAACGAGTTAATACAAATAAAAGGTTTACATCAGTGCCTGGTATGTGCTGCTATTCTTATTCTAGAGTCTGCTCTATTCCATTCCACATTCCTGGGAATGAATATATAGGGATTTCTCTTCCTCACCCAGCAGAGGAGGGAGCTGAGCACAGAAACCTGAAATAAATCTCAGAGTCCTTGAAAGTTTGTCTCAGCTAGAATCCAGGTGATCTAAGCCTGGAGGAGCCTGGGCCACAATTGAGACAGAGTTAGAGTTGTCTGGAAGACCTGAGTTTGACTCCCGGTTTTACAAACACTTGACTTATTTTGATCTTGGGCAAGTAACCTAGTCTCTGAGCCTTAGTTTTCTCATATGTAAAATACAGAACAAATTCCTTCTTGTGTCTCTAGTATGTACCTCATTCTCCTTATGACTCCACTCTAGCTGTATTATTAGTCTTCTTGTTCCTTAAACATACCAAGGCCTCAGGGCCTGTGTACTTGCTGTTCTCTCCCTGGAACACTCTTCCCTCAGATCTTTGCATGTCTTACCCCCTGACTTCATTCAAATCTCTCTGGATGTCACTCTTTGTAGAGGCCCCTCCCTGACCATTTTATCTAAAATAGACTTCACCCTTACCTTTTGTCATTCGTTATTCCCTTACCTTGCTTTGCTTCCCTTCCCTCCCCCTCCCCTTCCTCCCCCTTTTTTTTGAGATGGAGTCTCACTCTTGTCACCCAGGCTGTAGTGCAGTGGCACAATCTCGGCTCACTGGAACCTCCGCCTCCCAGGTTCAAGCAATTCTCCTGCTTCAGCCTCCCAAGTAGCTGGGATTACAGGCGCCCACCACCACGCCTGGCTAATTTTTTTTTTTTTTTTTCTGTATTTTTAGTAGAGACAGGGTTTCACTATGTTGGCCAGGCTGATCTTGAACTCCTGACTTCAGGTGATCCGCCCCCGTCGGCCTCCCAATTACAGGCATGAGCCACCGCGCCAGGCCTGCTTTATTTTTCTTTATGGCACTTAGCACTACTTGAAATTATATACTGTAAATAATTGACCTGTCTTTTGCTAGGATGCAAAATGTGTGAGGGCAGGAATTTTGAATGCCTGCTGCCTGTTCTGAGCAGCACCCCTAATGGACTTCTCTCTCTATTATAGGTGAGCCCTATTCCCAGAGGCAGGTGGTGCTGACCCTGTAACCCAAAGGAGGAAACAGCTGGCTAAGCTCAGCATTGTTACTGGTGAGTGAGGGTGCCTGGGAAAGCTCTGGGCAAGCTTGGGCCAACATGGAGGGTAACTAGTTTGGGGATTGTTTTTACCTTTAGTACAGATAACTTACAAGTGATTATCTTTCCACTCCTTGTCTAAGAGATTGGATGTTGCATAGGTAACCTTCTGAACTGGGAGGATTGAGACTGCTCTCCTAGAATTGCCACAAGAATGTTTGGGATCATTTGCTATGAATAAGGCAGAGCAGGTCTGCTTCCTTCTTGCTTCTGCTAGCTGCTTTCTGCTGGGATGTGGCAGGTGGGGGGCTATCCTGGGACCTGGCGGCTATACCTGTCCTCTCACAAGCTCTTTAACATGACCTCACAGCCCTTAGAGACTTTTTTTTTTTTTTTTTTTTTGAGATGGAGTTTTGCTCTTGTTGCCCAGGCTGCAGTGCAATGGCGCGATCTTGGCTCAACGCAACCTCCGCCTCCCGGGTTCAAGCAATTCTCCTGCCTCAGCCTCCCGAGTAGCTAGGATTACAGGCATGCACCACCATGCCTGGCTAATTTTGTATTTTTTAGTAGAGACGGGGTTTCTCCATGTTGGTCAGACTGGTCTCGAACTCCCGACCTCAGGTGCTCTGCCTGCCTCAGCCTTCCAAAGTGTTGGGATTGCAAGCGTGAGCCACTGCGCCTGGCCCCTTAGAGACTTTCTTAGCTTTAGTTTTCACTGTGATCTGCCAAGCTCATAGGTCAGCTCCAGAAAATCCTGTAGTTTTTCAATTCTGCAAAATGTCGTATGAATAATGGTGAGAGTGGAGTGATTAGGGTTTTATGAAGTGGATGTCAGGGGAAGCTGACAGATGGTGAGAAGGAAGGAAAATCAACGCATTAAGAACTTACTAAGTTACTGATTTCAATCTAGACAAAATCCTTTTTTTTGTGTGTGTGGGGGGGTTTATTTTTGTTTTTGGGAGACAGGTCTCACTGTGTTGCCCAGGCTGGTCTCAAACTCCTAGGCTCATGTGATTCAAGTGATCCTCCTGCCTCAGCCTCCCGAGTAGCTGGGATTACAGGGGTGTACCACCACAGCCTGCTCCAAAACCTCATTTTATAGATGAGGAAATTGAGGCTCAGGAACTGAAATAATTTGCCCAGGGTTCACACCTGGGAATCCATAAAGCTGATGTTAGAACTCAGGTCAGTCTGACCATAAATACCATTGTTCTTCCAGACCTGACTTTCCTTGGGCTGTTAATCTCCCTGTCTAACTGATTTTTCTTACAAAGTTCAAGAAGGCATACTTACTTAGGGATTCAGAAAGGAGATTCAGTTGAGGGGTTGAACAGGGCAGGTAGGAGTTAGGGGTCCCTCTGAGCAGTGGTATTTCTAGTGAGGGGGGCTACTAGACTGAAAGATAGGAAGAATCTTCAAGCAGGCAGAGGCCCAGGCTAAAAGTGACCACAAGAAGAAGAATACATCTGTAACACGTGGGATTTCATAAACACTTGGGCTGGTACAGGGTAAGGACCTGAGTGCTGGCTTGAAGTTGAGAAACCTAGGTGTTTTTTTTTTGTTTTTTTTTTTTTAATTTATTTATTTATTTATTTATTTTTGAGACGGAGTCTCGGTCTTTCACCCAGGCTGGAGTGCAGTGGCGCGATCTCGGCTCATTGCAGGCTCCGCCTCCCGGGGTTCACGCCATTCTGCTGCCTCAGCCTCCCGAGTAGCTGGGACTACAGGCACCTGCCACCTTGCCCGGCTAATTTTTTGTATTTTTAGTAGAGATGGGCTTTCACCGTGTTAGCCAGGATGGTCTCGATCTCCTGACCTCGTGATCCGCCCGCCTTGGCCTCCCAAAGTGCTGGGATTACAGGCGTGAGCCACCGCGCCCGGCCGAGAAACCTAGGTTTTTATCTTCTCTCTCAACATGTGCCCTTGGGCAGTCTTCATTTCCCTATTTGTAAAGTTGGAGTGCCTCCCTGTCCCCTCACGTCTCGTGTGTACACCTACCAATGCAGGTATGTTACAGAGAATCAAATGAGAAATGCAAGTTGGAAAGCTTTGTGAATTGTAAAGCAGCATGAACGAAACAAGAAAATGAGAAGAAAGCATTTTAAGTGTCTGTCTTAGCTCGTTTTATGTTGTTATAAAGGAGTACCTGAGGCTGAGTAATTTATGAAGAAAAAAGGTTTATTTGTCTCACAATTCGGATGTCTGGAAAAGTTCAAGATTGGGTGTCTGCACCCAGTGAGGGCCTTAGGCTGCTTCTACTGTGGTGGAAAGGGAACTGCTGTGGGTAGAAATCAGATGGTAAGAAAGGGAGAGGGGAGATGCCAGGCTCTTCTTAACAACCATCTCTTACAGGAACAAAGAGAGTGAGAATTCACTCACTTCCCCTACCCCCCTTCCAGGGAGGGGATTAATCTACTTGTGAGGGATCTGCCCCCAACGATCCAAACCTCCCATTAGGTCCCGCCTTAAACATTGGGGATCAGATTTAAGCAAGAGGTTTGGAGGAGTCCAGCATCCAAAATATAACAGTATCTGTAGCATCTCAGTCCCTGACCTGTTTGCCGCCCCATTCCCCAAAAGTAAACAGGAGGGTTTTCCTTTGGAAATTTTCACTGTAAATCTTCTCCTATGCCCTTCTTCTCCTCTCCTTTCTTTTGTGGGCCCTACCCATAGCTTAGTCTTTCCATAAGGAAAAGGATTCCAGGGCACAGATGACAAAACCAGGTAGCACAGGCAGCCACGATTTGCAGTGTGTGGGCTGCAGAGTGCGGGTTTAAGTGCACTCATGAACCCTGGCATAGGATACTACAGCAGTTCCCAAGAGCCCATCCCAACAGGAGTCAGCACTCCACTGAGATGTTGCCTTGTTCCCTGCTGTCATCTCTTGAAGAAGGCTATTCCTCTTTTGGCCCTAGGTTCCCTGCTTGCGCCTGCTTACTGTTAGTGAAAAAGGCTCTTGTGCTGTAGCCTCATATTTTATGGAGGCCATGGTCATTCCAGTTTTTCTACCATCTTGTTCTCCCTCTTCACCAACGATGGGGACCATTCTCTTCGTACTGTGTTTTAACAATGGACATTCTGTTCTTCTGTCTGCCTGAGAGTGCACAGAGGGTTTTGACCCCTACCTTCCCTCCTACTCTGAATATCCAGGCTCTTGCTGCCACTTCTTTTTGCCTTGTTCATCTAAAGTTCTACAGCTTCTGGCCTTTCCCTGGCCTGGGTGCCAAGCTCAGATCTTATATGCTTCCTGTAACAACTGCCCTGTGAAAAAGCTCCACTATTAACTTTTAAAATATGAATGATTCCACGTAAATAAGTGTATAATATATACATTTATATATGATAAGCTACCCATATAATAGCTTATTTGTCTAACAGCCTCATTTTTCCAGAGTCCAACTGAAAAACAAGAGGGAAATAAAGCATTGTCATCCTTAAGTATTTGCACAGTGCTAATTTATTCTTATTTTTACGTGTTGTTGTAACAAGTTTAGCATTTGGTTTCTAAAACCCCATAAGATTAAAAGAAGAATATCAAAAAAGGGAGAAGAGCTGCTATATTAATACCATCTAGGGGTGAGAGCTGAAAGCTGACTGAAAGGGGAGGGGTGAAAGAAGAATAAGTTAAAACAACAGTCTGGGCCGGGCACGGTGGCTCATGCCTGTAATCCCAGCACTTTGGGAGGCCGAGTCGGGCGGATCACAAGGTCAGGAGATTGAGACCATCCTGGCTAACACGGTGAAACCCCGTCTCTACCAAAAAATAGAAAAAAATAGCCAGGCGTGGTGGCGGGTGTCTGTAGTCCCAGCTACTCGGGAGGCTGAGGCAGGAGAATGGCGTGAACCCAGGAGGCGGAGCTTGCAGTGAGCCGAGATCGCGCCACTCTACTCCAGCCTGGGCGACAGAGCGAGACTCCATCTCAAAAAAAAAAAAAAAGAAAAAAAAAAACAGTCTGGAGGCCACTTAATTTAGGAGCAACACCTCCACAAACATCTATGTCCCTCAGTAAGATGAGGGTGGGGCTGGGTAATTTCTGTGGTGGTTTTGGGTTCCTCTTGAAGGCCAGAGTTATCAGAAAATGTTAATTATTTATAGTATCTACTATATATTATCAGGCACTATACTGAATGCTCTACATAAATATATTTCATTTTCATAGCAAGTTGGCAGGTAGGTGGTGATATTCTTATTTTATAAATTACTTGAGAGTTAGAGAGGGACGTGTAGGCAGTGATCAGAAGAGCTAAGCTTAGAACCCAGAAGAATCTGGCTTCAGAAAACCAAGTTTTTTCTATTATGTCCTACATTGGCTCTTTAAAACCCTAGTCCTTCTCGGCCTCTTGAGCTAGTAGTCCCCCACTCCTCCTTTTTGTTCATTCTCCTATACACGTTTTTCTTTTTGAAGATATACATTTATTCATTCATTCAGTGAGTACTGGAGTGTCTGTCATATACCAGGCACAGTTTCAAGTGTTTGAGGTGTAGCAGTGAATAAAATAGTTTTCTCTCTGTAGTTTACATTGTAGTAGAGGAAAGCAGATAAACAAATAAATCTGAAGAAAAATAAAGCAGGGTAAGGGAATAGGGAGACACTGGATTATTAAAGAAGGCCTCTCAGAAAATAAAATTTGTGCAGAAATATGCAAGAACTGGAGTTGTGAGCTATGTGTTTCTTTGGGGGAATAACTTTCTAGGCATAGAGCGTGCTTATTGTGTCTGAGGAACGAAAGGAGGCCAGTGTGGCTACAGATGAAGTAAACGAAGGGGGAGACTGGAATATGGAGAAGTCACAAGGGTAGACAGGGACCAGATCATGGAGAGCTTTATTCTGAGTGAAACAGGAAGGCATTGGAGAGTTTTGAATAGAGGAATGACATAATCTGACATCCATTGAAAAAAAAAAATTCCCTTGCCTAATTGCACCAGCTGGGATCTCTAGTACAGTGTTGAATAGAATTGGTAAGAGCAGACAGCCTTCCTTACCTTGTTCCCAATTTTAGGAGGAAAGTATTCCATCTTTCAGGCTGAGGAAGTTCCCTTTTATTCCTAGTTTATTGAGAGGTTTCATTATGGATGGCTGTTGGATTTTGTTGATTTTATGGTCTTTGTTCTTTATTCTACATTGACATTACATTAATTGATTTTCAGATATTAAATCAACTTCACATTCCTAGAATAAATCCCACATGGTTGTAGTGTATAATCCTTTTTATATGAAGTTAGATTTGATTTGCTGGGGAATATTGTTCTGTAGTTTTCTTAGGTCTTTATCTGCTTTTGGCATTAGGGTGGCTTCATGGAATGAATTGATGTGTTCCCTTCTCTGATTTCTGAAAGAGTTTGTAAAGGATTGGTATTATTTCTTCTTTAATTGTTTGATAGAATTCATCAGTGAAGCCACATGGGCCTGGGCTTGTCTTTGTTGGAAGAGTTTAAAATTACTAATTCAAATGTCTTACTTGTTAAATCTACTTAGATTTTCTCTTTCTTTTTGAGTCACTTTTGATAATTTGTGTATTTTTAGGAATGTTTCCATTTCACCCAAGTTGTCTAATTTGTTGGTAATTTGTGTCTTTCTTTTTTCTTGGTCAGTCTAGATACAGGTTTGTTCATTTTGCTTGTGTTTTCAAAGAACCAACTTTTGGTTTCATTGTTTTTCTTTTCCATTGATTTTTTATTATTTTCTGTTTTATTTATTTATTGTTTTTGTTATTTTCTAATTTCTGCTGCTTTGGGTCTAGTTTGCTCTTTTCTAGTTGCTTAAGGATTTGTTTATCGATTTTTGGGGCAGGATACACCCCAAACCAAACAATTCTTCAGACTTGACTATACCAGTGGACTATCAGTTTCCTCCTTCTGATACAGTAGCCTCTGGAGAAGTATCAAACTTCAGAGGGGGCCTGATTCAGAAACAATAGGGAAGACAAGTGGCCTACAATGTATATGTGTTATCAGTAGAGAGGGTGCTAGGGCTAGACCCATAGCGCTCAGCAGCCTGGATCCTGCCTGCCCCAAACCAGCACTGGGCAGGCAGTGAGGCAGGCTGAGCTTGGAGTAAGACATATGGGGTGGTGTAGCAGGAAGTCAGGTGACACATGGCAAGCCAGGGCCTCCCAGGCTTCTGAGGAAGGTTGCCTGATACAGAGCTAGAAGAGACTGCTGCCCACCTCATGGACTTCAGAGGCTTCACAGTGGCTTTTGGGGGACCTTTCTGAACACCTCTTTTGCCTGTTACAACTGAAATTCTAAGCAGAGATTTGATTCCATTAAATAAGGCTTACAGTGCAGATGCCATAGGTAACACTGAGATGAGAGGGGCTCTGAGCAATGCCTGGCTTGCTGGGGACTTACTTGTGGCCTTTAGTTTCCTCATCTATAAACAAGGAATAATAGTTTCTACCCAGCCTACTGTGTAAAGCACATTTCAGATAAGTGCTATATAAAACCATTGGATAGTGTACAAATGTACAAGACTGTTAATGTTAGTAATTACAGTGATAGGGACCTGGGATAGAGTCTGAGAATGTCTAGGAGCAGTAGCAGTGCATCATTGTCCTTCAAGGAATGGGGATGAATGTTTGACCAAAGAGGACCTGATAGCTTAGAAAGGGCAGGAGACTCATTGTCTGCCAGTGTTATCATCAGATGGCTCCTAGAGAATTCTATGCAGGAGTGGGTATCTGTGGGGGAGGCTGCCAGAGCAGCTCATGTAAGAAACAGCTGTTCCTATTCACTCTCCACCCAAGGATTTTGGCCATATTTTATTACTTTGGTTCCAGAAACAGCTGGCTTGCTTGAGGATTGCTGTCATAGCAAAGCAATAACCTCCAGCTTGCTTGGGGGAAGGGAATCACATGCAGAGGGCTCTGGGCTCTATGAGGTCCCAGGTTCCCCTGCTTCCTTCCCCAGTTTTCATTAAAACTAAAGAAGATCCTTTTGTCCCTTTGGAGCAGCAGGCCAGAGCAGAAGAACAGCCAAACAGGAGAGGGACCTGTAGGTTAGATTAACTGGAGGGCAGTTCTAGGGATTTTGGCTGTGGCAGTGAGACAGGGTCCTGAGCCTGAGAACATGGCCAAGAGAGCAGAATCTAAGCTGGATAGATAACAACAGCTCAAGAAACCAAGGTCTGTGAGCAATGGTGGTTCTAGAACCTTGAGATGTAAGAGATAAATAAAGGGGACTTATTGAATGGGACAGATTGGGGGGTACTCAAAACCTACTTTACCCCATTAATACAAAGCAGAAATTGCTTCTTTGGAATTATCTGTCATTGTATTATTTGAGTCTCCACTATCCATCCTTCCCCTCATTGCCACCTCCCTTATCCCCAATTAACATAATCTGTCAAGAGTCAACAATTCTGAGTACATAGGGCAAGAGGTAAAAGATAAAAGATATCTGTGGTATAACTGGTCTTTAGGAAGATTAACTGCATCTTTCCCACCATTGTGTGTATTCTTAATACCAAGATTTGGGTCCTTGATCTGACATTTATTTTCTGTGTGACTAACTTCTCTGAGCTGTAGTTTGCTCATCTACAAAATGGGAATAATAATGCCTACTTTATATAGTGATTGTGTTGCTAGTAGGAGATGGTGAAGAAAATACCTGGCCTGGCTTGGTGTTCAATCACTAGCGATTAGAATAAATTCTGATACCATGTGTTGAGTGTCAGATTGAAGTAGGACAGTGTGGCGACCCAGGCTCTTAACCTTGTTCTACTGACACAAACCTGGGAAAGCATTTTATACCTGGGCCTCTTTTTCCTCAGTTCTACAAACAGGTAATAAGGTAGAAAGTTGGTCCATAATTGCTGATGTTTCTTCCTGTTCTGTGTCTCCAAAGGCACACTGGTCTGTGGTCCAAGGAGATTAAAGAGTCAACAGGGACCTAAGAGAAGTCTCAACTTCGGTCCTGCTTAAGCCTGCAGCAGGAACAGTTAAAAACAAAGAGCCACTGTCTATAGTAAGGTGTTAGAAGTGGCTGGGAGTCTGCTGCAGGGGCAGTGACCTGCCTGTCACCCAGCATTTGGAAAATAAATGTCAAAGAGAAGATCATAATGGCCTAGAAGGTTGGAAACTGAGTAGCTAGCAAGTGTGAGAGAGGGACCATGAGGCATAGGACCCAGATTGTGCTCTATCACCCACTCACTGGGTGTTCCCAGTCAAGCTGTTTCTCTTTGCATCCTCCGTATCCCCATCTGTAAAAATGAGTTAGGCATTGTATTCTCCAAGTGCCTCTTCAGGGCTTCCTGAAATTTCATTGGCCTCTTTTTTCTGGCTCTTGTGTTTGTACTCTAGCTTTTGCCTTTGGTACTGAGGATTTCATTTTGAGAAGGCTTTTTAACCAGCCAGGCTTTGTCTAGCCCTAGAGTATTTAGAATGCTCTTGAAACTATAAATTTCAGGCCATTCAATTTTCATCTAGAAATGCCTTGGTTCACCTGATCCTACTCCCTCATTTAACATTGAGAGATAATGCAACAGAGAAGAAAGACTACAGGCTTGACAGCTGACCCCCAATTCAAATTCCTGCCACTACTAGCTTAATCTTTCTGAACCATATCACCATCATTTAAAAGTGCAATAATGGGCTGGGCGCAGTGGCTCATGCCTGTAATCCCAGCACTTCAGGAGGCCAAGGAGGAAGGATCACGAGGTCAAGAGATTGAGACCATCCTGGCCAACATGGTGAAACCCTGTCTCTACTAAATATACAAAAATTAGCTGGGTGTGGTGGCATGTGCCAGTAATCCCAGCTACTTGGGAGGATGAGGCAGGAGAATCGCTTGAACCCAGGAGGTGGAGGTTGCAGTGAGCAGAGATCCCACCACTGCACTCCAGCCTGGGCGACAGAGTGAGACCCCATCTCAAAAAAAAAAAAAAAAAAAAAAAAGTGCAATAATGATAATAGATTCAGCACACAGAGAATTATTTAGAAGAGGAAAGAAAAAACTGAGGCCCAAGAGGTGAAGTCACCTGTTCAGGTTCAGATTCAGGTTCACACCCGAATCCAGATCTCTTGTGTCTCATTCCAGAGTTTTTTTCCCTTCTAGAGCCAAGGTCAGTTGTGCCCATATGGATATGGTAGCAAAGATTGGAACTGAAAGCATGTCAACTTTTTTAACATCTCTGCCAACAGCCTTCTCAATTCCCCTGTGGCGTGTGTCAATAACACAGCCCGTACTTGTTTTAGAAACAAGCGCTCCATAAGCACTCCTATTTGATTTGCTTTGGCTGGTACAGGATCCAGATGCTCTTAGAATAGCACAACAGACTCTCCAAATCAGCCCATTCCCATTCTGAGCCACTCACAGCTCTGATCTGCTGCTGGCTGGGGTTCATCCCCGAGTCTTCCCTACCTATCATGTGAATCACATTCAGACTTTTGCTGGTTTGCCCTTTCCCTCTTGAGTAGAAGTAACATTTGTTGTGTGCATACTGTGTGCCAGGTATTGTGACAGGTACTTTAAATAGATTATCTCCCTTAATCTTTATAACTCATTAAGCTATTAATAGCTCCAAAGGGGAAAGCTGAGGCTCAGTGAAGTGAATGAATTTAGTGAAGCCACATATCTAGTCTCTGAAAGAGCTAGAGTTTGAACTGAGTCCTGACCCCATTGACTAAGCTGTAAGGTAAGCTGTTTCCTGAGTATCATACTGCCTCCCTGGCCTCTGGCCACGGCCCTTCTGGGAGGGTAGAGTGTTTGGGAGTACCCAAGAAGAGGCATTTGGTGCCCTGAGTGTAATAGGAATGCCTTCCATGCCTTCAGTGTATTTTCCCGAGAGTTTCTGCACTCTGTGCCTCAAACCAACTTCTCTAGAACCCAGATATAGAGCCCAGAGATCCAAGCACTGAGTGAGAGGCCATGTTTCCGTCGTGATCATGGAACAGAGTCCCTAGTGAAAAGTATATTTGTCCTTTTCAAAGTTGAATGGAGAGAGTATTTCAAGCAATAACCCCTACTTGTATGCCCAACTCCGAAGTACAGGGAAGGAAAGGGAAAGGGTCTGTACTCCTCAACCGTGATAAGTCTCCTCCAGGGACCTGGCAGGAGCGGAGACATGCACACACAAAAGATTTTAGGACTAAGATTGTTCTGATAGGTTCTCAAATCTGTACTCAACAGTTTGCAGAGCAGTTTACCTTCAAGAAACTGTACTTTGAAGAAACTAAAGGAATCTGCCTTTATGTGACAGAGCCAGGGGCTAGAGTCCAAATCTTTAGTCTTGATGATGCCAGTGATGCTAAGTCTTCCCTGAGAGGGTTTTCTCCCTGGCATTGGGCGTACCCAGTCTCCACTTGCAAAAGGAGCAGGCCCTTAGTCTCTGCCTTTTTCTCAGCTTTCCTATTCCTTCTTGTCTCTCTCCTCACTCATTCATACTCAACTCCTAGGGACTTATTTTGACCCCTTATAGGGTGTTATTTTTAGGCACAGGGTGATAGGAGATATTTTTTGTTTCTGTATTTTCCCCAGGATCAATTGCCATAAAATCATGGAATTTTAGGATATCAGAGTGGGAAGGGACCTTAATTGACAACCATCAAGTTTACATAGTAACCCTTTTTTTAAACATGTAACATCCAAAACAGAGCTTCTGGCTGGGTGCAGTGGCTCATGCCTATAATGCCAGCCCTTTGGGAGGCTGAGGCGGGTGGATCATTTGAGGTGAGGAGTTCGAGACCAGCCTGGCCAACATGGCAAAACCCTGTCTCTACTAAAATAGAAAAATTAGCTAGGCATGGTGGCATGCGTCTGTAATCCCAGCTATTCAGGAGGCTGAGATGGGAGGATTGCTTGAGCGCAGGATTGCCATCCCGGCGGGTGGAGGTTGCAGTGAGGGGAGATCAAGCCACTGCAGTCCAGCCTGGGCAACAGAGCGAGGTGCCGTCTGAAAAAACAAACAAACAAAAACAACCAAACACAGCTGCTTTGGCTGAAGCAGCAGCAAGAGGCCTAGTAGCTCAGCCTCCCTACTACCCTTACCAAAGACGATCCCCCCTCCCGCCGAGGCAGCTGCCTTAAACTTCCAGGGTTCCGAGGATCACAGTTTGTAAAACGACACTGACCTGAACCAACTTTCCCATTTTATCATTGTTAAATTGAAGCCCAGCAAAGGAGAGTAATGTGCCAAGGTCAGAGTGAATTAGTGGCAGGTGCCCTGACTCTCTGCCTGGTGTCCTTTTTACCACCCTGAGCTTTATGTCAGTATGTCATTTTGTTAAGTGACCACTTCTAACACTTGACTGGCATCCTGTGCCTGGGTGTCAGGCTTCTCTTGCCTCATGACATCTGGTTCCTGTGAGGTAGGCAGGCTTGTGAATGTGTGTACCTCGGTCAGGGCATAATTTTCATACATAGAGTGAGCATGTGTCGTTTTGTTTAACTGATTAATGTGGAAACCAGCAGAAGTAGAATAGCTGAGAAATTGGATTTAGGTTGTTAATGAAAGAAGGATTGCTGAAATAAGATCGTTTTGGTTAGTACCCTAATGAAAATATAACCTTTGGAATTATTTTGTCTGCATATAAAAGGTATACCTTCTTAGTTTTTTACACATTAACCTCTAACTGCAGAGTTTTAAAACATTTGGGCCCTAATCGTTTGTGGAGAATAACAACATTCCATTTCCCAAGAGTGTCAGATGACTTAGTTTATAATAAACAATGGGTCTAACATGACTTTAAGTGGTCACACAATCATCTTTTTGCCTTCCAAATTTTGGATAATTTTTCTTAACATACAATCACTGAAAATGATCAGAACTGCTTGTGTTAAAGCCAGCTAGAGCCATCCCAACCCAGGAAGGCAGCTTTCTGCTCAGGGAACAGACCTGACCTGTTTACTAAGATTTCTGCAGTCAGCAGCCATCAACAAGATCTTGAGCTTGCTCTCCTTGCAGCCCTGCTCAGTGGCCGGGGATTTGGCGTTTGCTAATCCTAGACTTGCTTCTTTTTCTTCCCCTGCTCAAGGAGGCTTTCTTGCTTGTGGTCTCACCCTCAGGACCATCTTGGATGCAGAGAGGTTACAGAGTTCCATTTGGAAGAAGTTTATTTTATGTGCAGAGCCAGTTCTACTGAGAATAGGCAGCTGCTTTCATTATGTGGTTTTGTCTCTGAACGTGTTTTGTCCATCTTTCCATCCCTACTGCTACCACCCAAGGCCAGATCTTAATAATCTGTCTCTGGCAGCGTTTTAATTATCAATTCACTTGCCGCTCCATGTCCAGTCTCTACCCTGGAATACAACCTTTTCTCTCTCCATAGCTTTTAAGACACAGGTCTTATTCCTGTGACTTCCTTGCTCATGAAACCTCTAAAATCTAATCATCTTAGCATGATATTTGAGGTTCTGCAAAGACTTTCTCCCTTTTCTTTGCAGTCCTTTCTCCAATCCTCTCCTCATACCCTGTTCCATGGGGGTTCATACTAGTGGGTAGGAATATTAGAGAAACCATCTTTGGGACAGTATGAAGGTTAGGAAGCATTCTTTGTTGTGGGGCCATGTTAAGATTCAATTTGATAAAACTTTGTGCTTGGCACAGAAGTAAGTCTTAGGAATAAGGAGTAGCCAAACACATGGTTAAGGCTTTTGGAGCCTGTAGTTGATGAAGGACAGGAAGGTAAAGTAAGTAGGCTAGAGCAATAATCACTCTGAATGGAAACATGGAGAGAGTGCTTTAGGAGCTTGGAGGGGACCACTACCTGAGAGATGAAGGAATACCTCCCAGAAGAGGTAATATTTGAGTTGGACTTCAAAGATGAGGCATTTGGTAATTATGAAGGGGAGACTGTAACTTCCAAGCAGAAAGACCAGTGAGGACAGAGGCACAGAAGCTTATGTGGGTGTTTCAGAGAAGGGAAAACAGTCCATTGTAGCCAGAGTATAAGAGTTCAGGAATAGGACTGTGGTTAGGGTTAAAGTTACCAAAGTAAGTTAGGGTCAAACTCTGAAGGACCTAATATTGGAGGCTATTGTGTATGTACTGTGTTTCACACATAGCATGCAACAATAATTCATTAATTAGGTGATATATATGTGTCTATTTGTACGAGTATGTAGCTGTGTGTTAGTATGTGCGTTACTTTTTTTTTTTTCTAGATGGGGTTTTTCTCTTGTTACCCAGACTGGAGTGGCAATGGTGTGATTTCAGCTCACTCCAACCTCCTGGGTTCAAGTGATTCTTCTGCCTCAGCCTCCCGAGTAGCTGGGATTACAGGCATGCGCCACCACACCCGGCTAATTTCGTATATTTGATAGAGCCGGGGTTTCTCCACGTTGGTCAGGCTGGTCTTGAACTCCCGACCTCAGGTGATCTGCCGACCTCAGGTGATCTGCCTGCCTCGGCCTCCTGAAGTGCTGGGATTACAGGCGTGAGCCACTGCACCCGACATGTGTGTTAACATTTGAAGAACATTGAGGCCAAGCAAATATCAGAAGAACAGATTGGACCTCAGCTTATCTAGGCTTGGAGCCCCTGAGATGTTCCCCAGTCCCACAAGCCCATAAGTTAGTCACAGAAAGCCAGCATTGGAAGGGACCTTAGGGATAGTGTTTATACTTACATACATTCAGTTATCCATTCAACAGATGTCTGATACTGCCCATAGAGCTGGGATAGAGTAGTGAACAAAACAAGGACTGCCTTCATGGAACTCGTTATTTATTTATTTATTTATTGAGACAGGGTTTCACTCTGTCACTCAGGCTGGAGTGCAGTGGCGTGATCATGGCTCACTGGAGCCTTGACCTTCTGAGCTTAAGCAGTCCTCCCACCTCAGTCTCCTGAGTAGCTGGGACTACAGGCATGCACCACCACACCTAGCTAATTTTAAAAATTTTTTGTAGAGCCAGGGTCTCCCTACGTCTCAACATCTTGGTCTTAAGTGATCCTCCCACCTCAGAGGCCTCCCAAAGTGTTGGTAATACAGGTGTGAGCCACTGTGCCCAGCGTAGAACTTGTTTTAATGGGTGAGACAATAAAATTAGTAAATCAATTATGTAATTCTATATGCATTATGAAGAAAGATAAGCAGGAGTAAAGTGTTAAAAAGTGGCCAGAGTAGACCTCTCTAAGGAGGAAGATCATCACCAGCCGAGAGAAGGGCAGATGAAAAGGCCCTGATGCAAGAGCATGTTTGTAGAATAATTAGAAGGCAGCCAGTGTGGCTGGAGTAGCAGCAGTAAAGAGGAAAGAGGCAGGAGATAAGGTTGGAGAGTGGGCAGCTGAGGCCAGAACATAGGGCCCCGAGGTCCACTGGGCTGATGAGGAAATGAGGTTGGCATGTAGCCAGGATCACACAGCAAGTTAAGAGCCAGGCCAGGATTGGGACCGTTCTGGTTCAGCCTCCCTTCCTTTGCTCCCTGCCATATTCTGTCTTTTGGCCAATATTAACTTGAATCCCATTTAATACCTTCATTTTCATCTCCCTCATGTAGCTCTCTCCCATTTCTCAGACCTACATTTGCTCACATGATTTGGTAATAGAGTGATTGCTGGAAGGTCATGGCTAGAGTGGTCCTTGGACATCTTTTAGTTAAATCTGTGGTATTAGAAATCCAGAGAGGGAAATTGGCCTGCTCAAGGCTACTTACCTAGTTAGGAGTAGAACTTGATTTCCTTTCCCCAGTTCTCTTGCCGTCTGGTGTCTGGCTCTTCATTTTCTGTGTGCTGTTCCCGTTTTCTTACAGTTTCCAGCGGAAGGGAATCAAGTTGTGACCCATGTAATTGACACAAGCAGCTAGCAGCATTCCAGGACCCTGTGCCACCTGCCCTCACTTTAGCTTTTTATTTGGTCTTTGTCATGTGAATTTACTGTTTGATTCAGGCCAGTGTCTTTGAACTACTACCCTCTGCAAAGACATGTGGCTAACTCTGCATTCTTGCTCATGCTATTATTTCCACACCTGAACTGGCAGCCTGCTCTTAACCACCGGTCTGTATCCAGGAGGCTTGTCTTTGAAGCCCAGCCCCAGTCTTATCTCCAAAGAAGCAATGTGGAAAGAGGATAAAGTTTGGAGTTGGATATAGTTGGATTTGAATCCCAGCTTTGGCACGTGCTGGGACCAAAGAAATCTTAGACAAGTAACTTGACTTCTGAGAGTGGTTTTCCTGTTTGTAAATGAGGCTATTAACACCTGCTTCATGGGGTCATTGGAAGGATTATTTAAGGTATGTGTACATACTTTAAGCATTGGGTAAAGAGAAACTCTTATTCACTCCTCCTCAAAGGTGCCTTCTGAATGCCCTTTGCCTTTTTCCTAATACTTAATAGGTAACATTTCTTGGGAGGGTTTCTGTGTGACCAGCACTTTGTTAAGTGTCCAGTGCTTTTAAAAGGACTTAAACACTGCAAGTGATTCCATAGTTGTCTCCAAATAAAAAGTTAATTTTTAAAAAGCACTGATCTCATTTTTTATATGTTATTCTTGTTGTATGTAGATAGAGACCAGGTTAGGATTCAGTATATACCTGTGTTCCAGTTGTTGCTCTGTGATTTTCTAGCTATGTAAACTTGGACAAGCCACTTGACCTCCACTTTTTTTTTTTTTTTTTGAGATGGAGTTTTGCTCTTGTTGCCCAGGCTGGAGTGCAATGGTACGATCTCGGCTCACTGCAGCCTCCACCTCTTGGGTTGAAGCGATTCTCCTGCCTCAGCCTCCTGAGTAGCTGGGATTATAGGCATGTACCACCATGCCTGACTAATTTTGTATTTTTAGTAGAGATGGGGTTTCTCCATGTTGGTCAGGCTGGTCTCGAACTACTGACCTCAGGTGATCCTCCCGCCTCGGCCTCCCAAAGTGGGGGGATTACAGGCGTGAGCCACCACGCCCGGCCTTGACCTCTACTCTTAACGTATTTTTCCCACTAGAGCCCTAAAATTCAACACTAGTTACATTTGGAAACCTGACTTGCTAATCTGCTCACCTTGGAAAATGTGTCTTTGTTGAGTACAGAGCAGTAGCACCTGGGCTGGCCCTGTGTGACTTAGAGCGGACAGTATGGGAGGTGGAGAACTGGGTGCATGGGAGCCATTAGATCGAGGATTGGAAATTCCTCACAAATAAATCAAAAGGTTTCTGGGGTAGGAGCAGGGGACAGTGTTGATGGTGACTCTGCTTGGATTATCTTCTAGGGATAGAGGATTGCCAGCTCCATTGAGTGGAAGGACTGGTGATGCGCAGCCACTCTTGCATGTGCCTGGGCAAAAGACAGTGTGTTGGTGGCAAATGCCTAATGTGTCTGCAGCTGACCATGGGCCATCTCTGCCATTCAAGACATCAGCTGCTGGCAGGGTTGTATTGGTTTGATAGAGCTTTAGTCTTCGGAGTCACACAGACCTGAGTTCAAATCCTTGTCTGCCATTTACTATAATAATTGTGTTCCTTAGGCTGATCCTCTAGCTCTCAGATCCTCTTTTTCCTTTTCTGTAAAACAGTGTGGTTGATATCTGCTTTTAAGATTGTGAGGATTTAAAATAACTTAGGTAAATAGGTGCCACACAATACCAGATACTTAGTTGGGTAAGTAGCCTTGTGATCTGTGGCTGTTAGCTCTTTGAAGGCCAGTATCCCTAGGAGATAGCAGTAACATCAGCACTGCTCTGATTCCCTGACCAACCCCCGACCTCACCTTTGCCCTTAGAAATACCCTGGACCCCTTGTTTCCTTCCTCAAGTTCAGACCCCAGAAATGTTGGGCAAGAAGGAGCCTCCCAGGCCAGGCTCTATTGTGCCAGATGTTGTATCTGAGTAAGCAGGATTGTTACACAGCAGAGATACAGGAGCAGAGCAGGTAGCTCAGGCAGCTGCTGATGAACAAAAGGCTTCTTCTCTCTGTTCCCAATAAATTGGTCCTTGGGGATCCTAGCTTTGAAATTCTAATTGACACAGGAAGGAAAAGATTCATTAGGCTCTGGACTCATTAAAATGCTCTGCTGCTCACCTACGATTTATTCTTGGCACTTCATCAAGAGGAATTAAGTAAACCAACGGACTGGGAGGCTCCTGACAGCAGAGTCGTGTGTCTCTTGTGCTCCTGAGGGGATGAGATTGTTGGGTCTCCTATGCTATGGAGCATATAGTTGGCTTTGGAATCTCCTCATCCCTAGGACTTCACATGAGTCTAAGTCTCATATGCTTTTAACAATGGAGGGACCTTCTGAGATCATACAGTGTAACTCATTTATAGATGGTCCAGAGAAGAACTAGGACTTGCTCAAGATCACGAAACGTATTAGTAGTAGAGTTAGAATTAGAATCAGTCAGGCTGCATGACTTCCAGGTCAAGAATATTTTCTCTGTGGCCGTGCGTGGTGGCTCACGCCTGTAATCCCAGCACTCTGGGAGGCCGAGGTGGGTGGATCACAAGGTCAGGAGATCGAGACCATCCTGGCTAACACGGTGAAACCCCATCTCCACTAAAAATACAAAAAATTAGCTGGGCATGGCGGCGGGCGCCTGTAGTCCCAGCTACTCGGGAGGCTGAGGCAGGAGAATGGCGTGAACCTGGGAGGCGGAGCTTGCAGTGAGCCGAAATTGCGCCACTGCACTCCAGCCTGGGAGACAGCGAGACTCCGTCTCAAAAAAAAAAAAAAAAAAGAATATTTTCTCTGCATCTCCTTTGGATTTCTACATCCAGTGTTTCATTCATTCAGCCTTCAACAGATACTTTTAACACATTCTGTGTGCCAGGATTCTGTGATAAACAAAACAGCTGTGGAGGAAAGTAAATACCTGACCCAGTATTAGAGATTAGAAAGGCCTCCAAGTCTGAGAGATGGATAGGAATTAGCTCAGCAAGGAGAGATGAGGAAGTTTAAGGCTGAGGAACTGGCATCTATGAAAGCCAGGCTCTGAAGGGAAAGTTGAATCTTGCTAGAGTGGAGAATTGAGGAAGAGATGAGATGTTAAGGCAAGTCGAGTCTGTGAGGTTTGGGCCACTGTATGGTTGTAAAGAACCCTGGACCCGGGATTAGGATTCCTGAGTTCTAGATATGTTTCTGCTACCAATATATTAGTCATCATTCTAGTAACACTTCACATCTTTTAGGTGTGCCATCATGGGCACTGGGGCACAAAAATGTGTAAGACGTATGTAGTCCCCTCCCTCAGAGATCTGTCAGTTTAATGAGGCAGGCAGGCTAATTAAGAACCCCTGTAATAAAGGAACAGTTACCTCTGCTGTAGGAAGTCAGAATTGAGCTGTGTGTTACTTTCAGCACTTTCTCTGGGCTTTGATGATCTCACCTGTCAAATGGTAAATAACCACTGTCCTATGTAGCTCGTAAACTGATGAGAAGACAGACAGGTTTGTAATGATTGGCGTTTGTTTGGCATTTTGTGGATTTCAAAACACTTTTGACATCATTAATGCATTGAATCTTACGACTTAGGAAATTTCCCCACAATGTACAGGTGAGGAAACTGAGAGGTTGAGGCTTGTTCATAGTTTCACAGCTTTTGATTAACAAAAGTTAGGATTATAAATCCAAATCCCATGCTCTTATTTTGAAAAGTATAAAGATGGCAACCTTTCTTTCTATCCCCTACTTAGTGGCAAATTATCCCCTTCTTCTCCTTTTCACAGTCACCAGAAATGCAGAGAATGTCTACTGTGTTTGAAAAGCAGATCTAAGCTGACTGGGGAGAAAGAAAGGAGCTTATTTCAGGTCTTCTTCAGGCTGGACTCTGAACTTTTAAGATCATGTGCTCCCGTGCTCCCATCAGCTCCTGCTGTTCCATCTCATGCCATTTACAGAGCGCTGTCTGAGCCACTACTTCATTGGCTACTCATAGCAACTTGTGGGGTAGACAAAGTGTGCTTTACAGATGGGCAAACTGAGATCCAGAGTCCCTGAATTGTACATGCCAGAACCAGGATTGAATCTAGAAGTCTTGGGCTCCTGACACCAAACAGGTGCTCTTAACTTGCAGAATGTAGGCTCCTTTGATTCAGTTCAGTTCAAACAATTCTTGAATATAACCCATGTGCCAGAGACTTTGCTATGCAAGAGAGCCTCTAGTTAGGCTCAAACATCTTGGTCCAGTGCCTTACTTAAGAACAGGGACTTGTGTTGTTTACTTCTCTGTCCCCAGGCAGGACCTTGATCCAAAAATGCTTTGCTGTTGTTTTTGGCCTTAATCTGCCAGAAACTAGAGGGAGCAGATGGCCACAGCAATGTGGGTTATGAGGATGTGATCTCAGGCAGGGTTAAAGGATGAATTGAGAGCCCTGCACCCAACTACTTCTGTGTCTGTGCCTAGGCCCTTGTCAGGGTAGTCTCTATCTCAAAGGAGAGTGTAGCTGGTCAGCCTGGTCCCATTTCTCATTTCCAGTCACCTCCCCCTCTTGCCATCCCATATAATGGGGTTAGTCTCCTGGACAGATCTCATACAGAGGCTGCTGGGATATGCTGTCCAAATGACCCTTTGGACCTATTTCCCAGCCATGTTCCAAGATGATGGTAAGGAGTCTAGCCTCACAGCCAGTGTGCTATCTCTATCTAGATAACTCCCAGCTCACAGGCCTCCCACCAGGCTCTCACCCACTCTGATGTTTTCACTCCTGACTCCTAAGAAGCAGATTGGCAATTTAGTGTGAGTCTGTCAGACAGCCTAGAGAGTAATCAATACTGAGAGAAATGGACTTATTTCCTGTTTATTCAAAATCCTAATGAAAATTTTAAGAAGCACTATTTGGGAAGGGATGACTGGGAACCTTGCAAGAACAAACAGCTTAAGATTCATGAACAGAAATAGCAACGTTTATTCGTGATGTTTCAAATGCCCCTAATATTCACATCTTTATATATTACAGACCCCTTTCATACGTGTTACTGCTTTTGAACCTTAGAGCAACTCTGTGAGGGGAAGCAGTGTAAGGATTACTATTCCCACTTGACATTTGGGGAAACTAAGGCCCAGGAAGCTTTAAAGAGAGTTAGGGACCATCTGATAGTCATGGTGGCAGAGCCCACAACAGAACCGAGATTTGGAAAATGAGTACTCCTGGGTTTGAAATCTGGTGCTCACCACTTTCTAGTTGTGTGACCTTGGGCAAGTTACTTGGCCTCTCTGAGCTCAGTTTCCTTCTCTGTAATACGAGGATAACAATGTCTACTTATGGTTGTGTATGGATTTAATGATATAATTAATGGAAAATGCTAGCACAGTACAGAACACGTGTTAGGAGCTCAGTAACTGCAGGCATCCTATCTCATAGGATAGTGTTTTCAGTATATTGTATTCTGAGCCTTTGAAAATTGATACTTTCTTTTTCTTTTCTTTTTTTTTTTTTTTTTGAGACAAGAGTCTTGCTCTGTTGCCCAGGCTGGAGTGCAGTGGCGCGATCTCCGCTCACTGCAAGCTCTGCCCCCTGGGTTCATGCCGTTCTCCTGCCTCAGCCTCCCGAGTAGCTGGGACTACAGGCGCCCGCCACCACGCCCGGCTAATTTTTTTTTTTTTTTTTTTTTTTTTAGTAGAGACGGAGTTTTGGTGTGTTTGCCAGGATGGTCTCGATCTCCTGACTTCGTGATCCACCCACCTCGGCCTCCCAAAGTGCTGGGATTACAGGCGTGAGCCACTGCGCCCAGCCTGATACTTTCACTACAGTAAAATGGACTATATATAATAAATTCTCATTAACCAGAGTATCATTTAAGTGCCTCACTAGGTTAAGAGAACTGGATAAGAAGGGAAGCAGGGTGCTCCAGGCACTGGCTAAGTACTCCTGATGCAAATCACAGTAGGTTAGAGCTGACAGGGACCCTAGAGATCTGTCCCAGTGTGTCTTCCTCAAATTGTGTCTTCCTCAGAGGAGATGTTAATAATTTGGGAAACATCAGATTGAATAATTCTAATAAGTAAATTTCTTTACTGCTGACTTTGCAGACCCTTATTGTGTGTGTCTCTTGGGAACGAGAGTGGAATATGCCAAATTTCCTCTTCTTATTTAACCTTGGAGCCCCTTTTTTGAGGAACTCTCATTAACGTCTTGAGGAACCCTGGTTTTCCATGGAAGATTTCATGTAACTGACTCAGTCCAGTTCTTTAATTTTTAAGATAAGGGAAGCTTAAGGTCTGTAACCAAGGTCTACAGTCCACGGCAGAACCAAGTCTAAATCTCAGAGTGCCTAACTCTTTCCTAGGCCACACCGTAATTTGTACTCCACTATTGTTCCTTTTCTAGCCGGCAAATCCTAAAATTACAGAGGATCCTGCAAACCACTAATCAGAGAGCATTGTTAGAGCATAAAGCTTTCTGTTTTGATGTGTTTATCCCAGTAGGCAGGAAAATGAGGAAACAACAGGCTTAATGGCCATCAGATGTTTCCAAACAGTTGAAGGACCAGGGGTCAAGTAATTATCTCAGTAACTGGAAAGGTGCCCTTACGCTGCAAAGTTGAACTCTGTTCTTCCTGCTATAAGAAGTTTGAGTTACATCTGGGGGACTCATCCAGTAGACCCACAGTCCCGCTCCTACTAAGAACTAAGCTCTGACACCAGTAATATAAAAAAGATCCTGAGAGGGGTTTGAAGAGAATGTGTCAAGTTTCTGCTCCTCTGTCACCATCTCCATCACAAAATTGAGTGGGTAGGAATGTTCTGCTGGATTTCTATCCAGACAGTGGCAGAGGAAGTTAGCTTTGGCATTTGGTGGGGCTATCCTTGCATTTTACTAAGCCCTCTAGTTAAGATCAAATCAAGTTTAAAAAGAAACTTTTTTTTTTTTTTTTTTTTGAGACAGAGTCTCCCTCTGTTGCCCAGGCTGGAGGACAGTGGCGTGATCGCGACCCACTGCAACCTCCCCCTCCCTGGTTCAAGCGATTCTTGTGCCTTAGCCTCCTGAGTAGCTGGGGCTACAGGCATGCACCACCACACCTGGCTAATTTTTTTGTATTTTTAGTAGAGATGGGGTTTCGCCATGTTGGCCAGGCTGATCTCGAACTCCTGACCTCAGGTGATCTGCCCGCCTCGGCCTCCCAAAGTGCTGGGATTACAGGTGTGAGCCACTGCATCGAGCCCCAAAATACCACCTTTAAATTTGCAAGTTTATACGGTGGATTGTTCAAAGCACATCTGATCGCAACACAATCCTGTGACATAGAGGTTCTTTTCCATATATCATATGAGCACGTTAAGGTTCAGAAAAGAGATGGTGACTTGTCCAGGGTTTGACGGCAAATTAGTGATAGACCCTTTTCACAGGTGCCTAGTGCAAGGCCGACATTTAGTAGATGTTCAAATTTTTTTTTTTTTTTTTTTTTTTTTTTTGAGACAAGGCCTCACTGTGTCACCCAGGCTATAGTGCAATGGCACAGTCATGGCTCACTGCAGGTCCAACCTTCTGGGCTCAAGCAATCCTCCCACCTCAGCCTCCCAAGTAACTGGGACTACAAACATGTACCACCATGCCCGACTAATTTTTTAATTGCTTTAGAGACAGGGTCTCACTACATTGCCCAGACTGGTCTTGAACTCCTGAGCTCAAGAGGTCCTCCTGCTTTGGCCTCCCAAAGTATTAGGATTACAGGCGTGAGCCACCATGCCTGGCCAAGAAATATTTATTAATTGAAAATTTTGATATTTAGGATTACAGGTGTGAGCCACCATGCCTAGCCAAGAAATATTTATTAATTGAAAATTTTAATACATTATCAGGGATCAACTTATGGTCTCCTAACTCTTTGCCCAGTATTCTTTCCATTAAGATAGCTTGGCGGGGCCAGTGGTTGGGCTTCATCTCAGGGTGACCAGATAATAGAGAGAGGGCTGGATCTCTGTCACTATTGATATTGCTGACAAGGATGGCATTTTCTGGCCTTTGCTGCTGTCCTTATACATACTCCCCACTACAGAAAGCCCAGATTCAGTAGTCTCTGGGCTGCAGACTCAAGCTTTTGTTGCCTTTGCTCCCTGTAGTATACTGAACAATGACACCAGTGACCCCCAGCTTCTCACTCTGCCTTCTTCTTTATTTTCCTTCTCATCAGTGTCTTGCGTCTCCTTCTGTTCTGCTGATGGATGAGGAATTTGAGCTCATCTCACAAACATCTGCTACACGGTTCACTGTTAAGGAGTTGTTGTGTCACATACCTTGGGAAACCATTTACTGAAAAACGCCCACCTAGGATTCTTTCACCTGTTCGCTAGCAGAAATTTCACTGGTTGCTAGTGTAGTGCTGGAGGCTGGGATTGCAAAGATTAATAAAACAGTCTCTGCCTTCAAGGAGTTCAGAATTTTGCGGAGGTAGACAGATGTGTAAATACAAAAGTGCAGCAGATGTTGCAGTAGAGGTCAGCAGAGAGTATCTGGGTCCAGAGGAGGGAGTGGCTGGATCTGCCTACGGGGTGGGAAACAAAAGCTTTCCCAAAGAGTTTTCTACAGGGACGTCCTATCAGTGGGTTTCTACTCAGAAAACTCCTGGCCCCAGCTACCACCACCATATCAGAAATTGGTTCCAGGCCAGGCATGGTGACTCAAGCCTGTAATCCCAGCACTTCCGGAGGCCGAGGCAGGTGGATCACTTGAGGTCAGGAGTTCGAGACCAGCCTGACCAATGTGGTGAAACCTTGTCTCTACTAAAAATACAAAAATTAGCTGGGCATGGTGGTGCATGCCTGTAGTCCCAGCTACTTGGGGGGGCTGAGGCACAAGAATCGCTTGAACCTGGGAGGTGGTTGCAGTGAGCCGAGGTCGCACTCTAGCCTGGGCGACAGAGTGAGACTGTCTCAAAGTAAAAAAAAAAGAAATTGGTTACAGTCGTACTTTATTGATGAAGCTGTCTCTCTCTTAACCTTACCCAATGTTGAGTATGATATTTTGAGCTACCTGTTAAATGGGGGCAATAGTAATACCATTTTCATTTAGAAAATTCCTGAGCACTTAACTTGCATTATCTTAACATTATCTCATTGAATTCTCACAACAGCCTTATGGAGAAAGTACTGTAATATTATTCCCATTTTACAAATGAGAAAACCAGGCACAGAGAGGTTAAATCATCTACCCAGGATCATACAGCCAACATATAGCAGAGCTGGGATTTGAACCCCAGGTAGTCTGATTCCAGAGTCATTTTCCTAAAACAGCCCCAAAAAGAGCCATTGTGACCTTGATATAATTCTTACCTCAAAGAGTTGTAAGGATGAGAATTTAAATACTTAGCAATGTATCTTCCATGTAATAAGCATTTAATATAATGATCATTTATATTACAAAACATTCTTTCATAAATGCTGGGGTGGATTGGGCTGTTGCAAAGATATTGCCTTCCTGTCTCTCCAGCTTTTCCTGGCTTTAGCATCTATGCAGCCTGCCGCTTTGTATCTTAAACAGCATAGATAAGGAAGGAAGCAGGGGTAGGGCATGGGGTCTGTGGTATGTGGCTCTGCTGGAGTTCAATTCAGCAGATACTCCCTAAGCACCCACTCTGGGCTAGAGCCTGTCCTGATGGCAGTGGGGATGCCAAGATGAAATAGGCTGTGGTCCCTGCTGTCCAGGAATTCACAGTCAGTCTGGGAGGAGAGATGACACTGAAACAGATTATTTTAATACAGTCTCCTCAGATGGATCTTAGCCAGCACATCAGACCCCACTGCCCACGGCTCATACCACAACTAGCAGGGCAAGAATGCCTTGCTATTATATTGATTGTTAAAATAATAATCCTGTTAATATCTTTGACATCATTAAAGTCGCTGTTACTAATGTAGAAAGTAGTAATATCTTAGAGAAGGTCAGCAGCTACTCAAAAGAGACTTTTAACATACTCAATTGGAAAAACCTATTTTATTTTTATGGGTGGGGGTGTTCCAAACGTGCAGGTAGGGCTAAGGGAGTCCTTGGCTTGAGGATTATACTGTGGGTAAGGATTTATGTCTACCCAGCCTCCCTCCTGGCCACCCAATGTGCTCCGTAGTTATCACATACTTTATAGCTTCTTGTACCCAGGCACATTTTTTTATTTGGCAGAATGAGCAAGAATGGGGGAGGTAGCTTTCTGAGGCAGAAAGTCCCTGCCAGGAGAGGCAGTGACTGAGTGTCTGCTGAGATTGGCAGGGGCTATTGCCAGGACAGCTAGGGCTTCGTGGAGTGTATGTCTTATTGCATCTATTACCTCCAATTAATGGATCCATGGGCACTATTGGTGCTTCTACCACATGCCTAGCAATGTGCCCAAAAATCTGTATGCTGCTTGAGGAGAGAAGACTAATACATGAGACAAAAAGGGTTTGGCACAAGATGAGATGCTCTGCTCAGGGGTTGGATTGGTGGTTCAGATGCTCAGAAGCTATAGGGACTTATGAGTGCCTCCTTACTGAGCACTGGGCTGTGTACGACATCAGAATGGGCGATGGCTCACTCTTCAGTGTCCACAAAGCCCTTTCTGATCTGATCTCGGCTAGGCGCTCTAGTATCATCGGCATCATTTCTTCTTACATCCTGGATTCTGGGCAAACCACAATACATCGTATTATTCATTAAATGTGGGATCTCTGTCAAACTTCTGTAACTTTCCTTATGCTGTTTCCTCTCTTACCTGTATGTGGGTTAACTTCAACTCATCCTTCAGGACAAGATTGGAACTTATTAATGACTCTTCTTGTCTGAGTCTTCTCCCTTTCTTTCTGTCCCTTAGGTAATTGACATGCCTCCAAGTTCCTAGTTGCTCCTGTCATAGACCTCATCAAGATGAAACATAGGTTCTGGTTTTCTTGAGGTCTCCACCACTGACTGGACTATAAATTCTTCCAGGGGGGAGATTGTACTTTATTAACCTCTGTACTTTTATACAGTGTCTGGCAGTAATAGGTGGACAATAAATGATTTTTTGATAAATGAGTAGATCTTTTTAGCATGTTATTCCTCTACGTAGGAACCTACAGTAACTTCATGGCACTCAAAACTTTGTAGACTCAAAAACTAGTAAACACAGTAGACTATACATCTTCACATATACATGAAAACAATAATGAGGATTTGATTTTCCCTACTAATTCAACTCTGCTCTCCCTACCCACCACCTGCCCAATGTGGTAATACATGATGCTGCGAGGTTGCCATGAAAGTGGCATTCATTGGAGATAACAGTGTAAATTGGTATTACACTTTTGGAAAGCAGTTAAGCAATGTGTTGCCAGAGCCAATAAAATGTCCATATATTTGACCAGTCATTCCACTTCCGGGAGTCTGTCCTAAGGAAATAATCTAGTTTATACAATAAGCTTTCCCTCAGATGCTATTGTTTATAATAGTGAGAAATTGGAAAAAGCCTAAAAGACCACCAATCTAAACTATGATAAATCTACTCAGGGAAAACCATGAGCTTTTAAAGCAGCAGTGTAAAAAATGATGCTTACCAAAAACCATGCGGCAGTAAGGACAAATATGCTATAATATATGTAATAAATGTGTTATAATGCTAATTGAAAAAATTAGGCTACAGAGTTGAATGAGTTATCTAACCATGTAATCCAAACATAATGTGCAAGAAAAACACTGGAAGGAAATACACGAACATGCTAACAGTTATGTCCCATAAAGGGGTGGGGGTTAGATGATTTCATATGGTAATTTCAAATAATAAACATACTCAATATAATAGCACAAATTCTTACCCAAATTATTGGTTAAGAATTTTAAAATAAACCAGCCAGGTGTGGTGGCTCACGCCTATAATCCCAGCACTTTGGGAGGCCAAGGCAGGCGGATCACGAGGTCAGGAGATGGAGACCATCCTGGCTAACACGGTGAAACCCTGTCTCTACTGAAAATACAAAAAATTAGCTGGGCATGGTGGCGGGCGCCTGTAGTCCCAGCTACTCTGGAGGCTGAGGGAGGAGAATGGTGTGAACCTGGGAGGCGGAGCTTACAGTGAGCCGAGATGGCACCACTGCACTCCAGCCTGGGCGACAGAGTGAGACTCCATCTCAAAAAAAAAAAAAAAAACTCTGATCTTAACCTGTTTTAAACAAAGAAATGATATGGTAATATTACTCTGGCGACAGTAGAGGACTATTTAAAGAATGGTAATAGGAATGGAGAGAGGGGGGCTACATTCTAAAAATATTGAGGCCAAATGAGGAGGGTGTGGTGAATAACAGTATGTGGGGGAAACGTATATGCCTAATAGAGAACATTGGCTCAAGGAGTTTAATGAGATATCCAAGGTCACACAGCTAGTAAGTGGCTGATCCTGGATTTAAACCTTGTTCTGTCTCTGTCCAAAGCCATGCCCTTTCTCCTGCAGCTGAGACGCCTATTACAGTTTTGGAGAAACTTTTTTTTTCTTTTAACCAGTTGCAGTGTAGAAGCTTGTTTAGTGTAGCACCTCCTTTTTTGAGGGGAAGGGGGCCAGGAAGGGTTAATTCTTTCTAAGACAATGAGAAGGGGGAAAGACCATAGATACCAAAGCTGCTTCTATCATGATCAGTTGAATTGATTAGTTTAGAAGTTCACTGGGCATTGGGTGTGTTATACCTGTCGTTTTGAGGGCTGTTTTTTGTGAAGTTGCAGTGGTTCATTGGTTAGCTTTTGTTTGATGCTTGGCTTATGGTAGCAGGGCCTCTTGGACATAAGCATGCATATGTATACCATATTACATGCTAATGAACATTTTGTTCATTACACCAAGTTTATTAATGATGCTGCTGCTGTGGGAGTGAGAGAGGGGTCAGGGTGGCAGCCTCAAACAAGGGACAGTGTCTAAGCTGCTCTGAAAGGAAGGGTTCACCTGAACCATACAATGCCCTATCCCCATACTTACCTCTCAATGACTAATCTAAGAAAAGGTGATTTTGAACTTGAGTCTATCCTTTGGAGTATGATACTCATCCCTTTGGAAGAACCCATTTCACATTGACATGTTCACTCTCTGACCTTGGGCATGTTTTCTGCGCTAGGGTTTACTCTCTGCACTAGGGTTTGCCTAATAGAGAACATTGGCTCAAGGAGTTTAATGAGATGTCCAAGGTCACACAGCTAGTAAGTGCTGATCCTGGATTTAAACCCACTAGGGTTTACTCATTTATAAAGTGAATGACATATAACCACTCAGAGGATTGTTGTGTATAGATTTGGTAGCCTTAACTCGTGAAGAGGCTTGTAAGCCACATTAAAGGATTTGAACTTGATTCTTTATGGTGGGAAGCCCTTGAAGGATTTTAAACAGGAGGTGGCAGGGGCACACTTGATTGATTACACAGGAGGCAGATGCTTATTAATGTTTGTGGAGTTAACGTTGTTACCAGGGAGACAAAGGCAGAGTGGCTGTGACTGTGGCATCATTCTCAGTGGTCCCCTTTAGACCAAACGTGGCACTGTGGGAAATGATGCTTAGAGCCGTAAGTTATGTTTGGATCAGCACCCTGGAGAGAAGTCACCTCTTCCTTCCTTCCCCTGTCTGAATGTGAGAAATTTAAAATACATGTTGATGCATATGCTGTCTTATAGGGTCAAGCCTTTGGGGCTTTGAGGGGTGCCATTCAGTGTGTTCAAGGAGAAGGATTGTTGTAATGAGGAAAATACTGATTCTGCATGAAAGGATTTTAATCAACTGCCCTGATACCTGAGGGACACAGCACTTGGCTGGAGTGCTGAGTTGTGCACCATCCAGCCCTTGCTTCCAGCCTACTGGCTTCCTGCTTGGGTGCCTCTGTCTAGGAAGACCTGCAGCAGCTATCCGTCCTGTGAATATTCCTGTCTATGCTTATGTGGCACATCTCAGGTAACAGAGCATGTTATCTCCTTTGAAACCTCACCACAACCTGTGTTACAAGGATTTTTATCCCCGTTTTACAGGTGGGGAACTATGAACCTCAGAGAAGTCAAGTGCCTTTCCAGGTCATACAGCTAGTAGACACGGGATTCAGGCCCCAGCGCTCTACAGGCAAGGAGGACTCCAAAGCTAATAAGCCCCCATTACTATTTTAACTTAGAGCTATGCCTGTTGTGGTAGGAGTTAAGCCTCCCTCTCATACAGGTTGGGAGTTGAGGACAGGATGCACTACCATGGCACAGCCTTCTGCACTCTTACTCAGAATACAGCAGCCACGGAATGTAGGAGTTCCATCAGAGATACCGAATAGTGAGCAACTGGGGGCTTCTTGAAATACCAGCCCCTGGGACCCTGTTGCCCAGCAGGGGAGCCCAATCTGCTCTAGCGGGTCCTCAGAGCACAAGGAGGCCTTGGTGGGAACCTTTGCTTAGCATCGTCTTCCACCTAATTTCTCAAGTTGTATTCCTTATGAGCTCTGGCAGCTGCATTGTTCCAGATGCTCATTTATTTATTCATTCAGCACTTAGTAAGTACCTACTCTTGTCTTTCCTTTTATGTTCAAGGCACATTTCCAAATACTAGAGTTTTGGTGACACACTTGAAGAGACTTTATTGCATCCACCGTGATAGTATTTTTTTTCCTTGATCACAGTTCAGCTCTAGGTTAATATTCCATTAGAACTGACCACCTTCTCTTTTGTACTCACATGGAAGTTACTGCAGGTTCCAACAACAACAATAATAATTGAGGTTGAGCATCCATAAGTTGAAAATCCAAAATTCTCCAAAATTGGAAACTTTCTGAGTGCCAACATCACATTCAAAGGAAATGCTCATTGGAGCATTTCAGATTAGGGATGCTCAGCCAGTTAAGTATCTGCAGATATTCCAAAATCTATAATCTGAAATACTTCTTGTCCCAAGCATTTGGATAAGGAATACTCAACCTGTAGCAGCAGGAGCTAATAGATTCGCCTGCTGTCTGATGTGCTGGACACTGTTCTGAATGCTTACGTGAATTATTTTATCCTCTGACAACCCTAGAGATATGTATTGCTATCTCCATCTTACAGGTAAGATAGACACTTCGCAAAGGTCATGTCATAGCCAGTTCAGTAACAGAGTGAAGGCATTTGGTTTCAGTTCTCTCCTGACGACATTCCATGTCCTATCACACAGGAGGAAGGATTCAGGCTTTGGCTCCTGCTTGATGTCAAGCCATGTATTTAACTCCTACACACAGCAAGCTTTACCTCTCTCTACACTGTGTCATATGACCCACTCAGCTCTGAGTTATGCTGAAAGATAACACTACATAAGCTCAAAGCAAAAAGCAGTTTTGTACACTGATGAAAATTTGACCGCGCACATGGAAGATTGAGGGTGCAGTATTGTGCCTTTGAACACTGGTTAAGAGCTACTCAATTTGCCCAGTCATAGTCTTAGGTAAGTACAGTAGCATTCAGGAATGAATCTGTTGTCCATTCCTCTCAACTCCCTAGATGGAGAGAGAAGACTGGTTTGTAAACAGCCATGATACAAGACAGAAAATGAGAAAACGTTTTCTTCTCCCTTTCACCTTCCTGTCTGGTTTCCTGGTGTTCGTCAAAGTATGGAGAGAGGGTCTGGAATACCAGACTCTTCAGGAATATACCCCCAGGCTCCAGGAAAGTGGTTCCAGTCCCCCATTAAGCCTAGATTGTCTTCTCTTGCAGGATGTAGCATGACATAGAGCAGAGACCAAGATAAATCACCACTAGAAGTGTTTGGTGGCAAGTCCTTAGTCTGCCTATCCCCTTCTCTCTTAAGAGAGAGACAAGAAAAGGAAAAAAATTGGATAGTTTTTGTAAATTAGTCTGACACCAATGTCTAAAAACAATCAGGCTCAAGGACTTGGAAAGAAATGAAGTAAACTTCATGTTTTCTTTGCTTTGGTTTCATAGAAGTTCATGGTTGGGCAAGAGTGGCTTAGAGCTGTGTTATTCAAAGTGAAGTTTAAAAAGCAAAACAAAAGAAAAAAACTGGTTCTTCACCACAAATAGTTTTGAGAAGTACTGACTTATTAAGTTAGTGTGACAGTGTGAAAAATAACCTCAGTCTTTTGATTATGAGATTAATAATACCTGCCTCAGAGTACTGTTTTGGGGATTATTTGATGGTAAATAATATTTTGAGTACTTAAGATTTGCCTACTGCTGTGCACTGTATGTGTATTATTTAATCTTCTCCACAATTCTGTAGTAAGTTTTCTGAAACTTTGACTAGGTTATAGGACTTGCCAGAGGTCAAAGGTGTGGTAAGTAAGCAAGTAGGTAGGATTTGAATGGGAGTTTTGTGGCATGTTCTGTGTAAGGAGCCTGTTCCACATGAGGGCTCACTTGTCACTGTACTTTCTCTGTATCACAAATGGTAGAGATCTGCTTTCTTTTTCTATCACTGTCCCTAACTTACTTTGTTACCTTGGGCAAGTCCCTTTCTCTGAGACTTAATTTTTTCTTATTCACCCTCAAGGATATGCCACATGACATAGGTTTTTATTCCCTAGATCATGTGGCATATCCTAGGAACCAGGGACTTTATTCATCTCTGGTTCCACAGCATCTAGCTAGATAGGCCTGACATATAGTGAGTATTCAGTACTGAGGCCATTGGTTACTCTAGAGGATCTGTAAGCCTCCTTTTACTCTCTACTTTCTCTGAGCATCCTACATACTTTATTCTCTGCCTTCTCCACCCTTCCTCAACATCATATTTCCTACCTAGTTCATAGGACAGCATGACCTTATTTGCTTATGTCTGCCTGTCGTAAGCAGTCTTGATCCTGCATACTTTCAGACAGCCCACATGGTACCCATGTTTTTGTCTGTGAAATGTGTCTAGGATAAACCATCAGGGATAACGCAAGTTAAAGGGTAGAAGGGGCCTGCTCACAAAATCAGAAGAACACTCTTATTCCATTCCTACCCAGTTGGGCCTGGGCCTATGGCAGCCCTGCCAGGCCTGAGTAATGGCCATAGCCTGGAGCAGGGTTTTCCTTGAGCTCCATCGGGGTTTCCAGTAATTGGAACATGGTGCCTTCCAACTTGTAATGGATGGCAAAACAAGACGGGCATTTGTCACTGCCTGACTTCCCTGTGGGAAAGAGGCTCGTAAGTCACAGCTGACAAACCCTTTGATGACTTTTAAACTTCATTTACAGAAAAGAATAGCTATAATCAACCAACAGCAAGCAGTGACTAATCTTGCCACATTATCACTGTGAAGAGCCAACTCTTAAGGCGTAGGAAGGGGGCGGGGGCCATCCCCAGAGCTCACAGCAAGTGCTGATTGGCTCTTGGACTTGAGATATGCCTTCAGCTAGGCCCTGTGAGTTTATGCTCAAAGGATCAGTGTTAGGAGGTAGAGGAAGAAACTGACCTCCAGGCAGATAACAGGGCATGCCCAGTTTTGAAGCTGTTCTGGACCAAGATTATGAGATCAGCTCTGGTCTTGCACATATTCATCCTACCTCTGCCATTTCCAGGCTTGAGCGAGACCAGACACCAAGCTTTGGTTTCCTCATATGTGAAATGGTCACAACATATATCATCACTATCTCATGGCAGAAGGCTTAGTGCAGTTCCTGGGATGTAAGTACTCCACAGGTATTGATGATGATTATCATGATCACGTGTTTGGGCCTGGAGTACCTTTTGTGGTCACATGGTTTAAAACCTAGGTCATATGGCATGTCAGCAAAGCCAGGACCATTCTTCCTGTGGATGGGGGCTCAGTGGGAGCAATCTAGTGGAATGGGAATAACACAGGCTTTAGAATCAGACAAGCCCTTCGGTCTTTCCGTCCAAAGCATGCAACTTAATGTGACTGTAGACAAATTAAGCTGTTTCTGAGTCTCACTTGTATCTGTAGAGTGCAGATGATACTATATATCTCATTAGATTGTGATCAGGATTACAAGAGATTATGCCTGTAAAGCTTTCAACTCAGTGCCTGGTATGAAGTTCTACATATTAAATTGTGTGTTCCCTTTTTGTTCTCCCTCAAGGCAAGAATAAGTATGCATCTATCCAGGGAAGCAGGAGACAGCAGTGAAGACATTCTTGTATTTTGAACTTCTATTTCCAGCTCTGTGTACAGGAGGAAGAGGAGAATAAGGGGATCAAAGAGGAGAAAGGGATACATTTTGTATATTGTTCCTCCCTCCTGCCAGGCCTCTTCTGGTGTCACTACCCAATGGGAATTCCTCTTAAACACTCTCCCTTTTGGTAGAGCCTTCCATGCTGCTCCTACCCCTTCTCTGATCTCTCAGACTACTTTGCCTGGGCAGTAGACCGTCTCAGGGCACGTGTGCCTTGTGGCCATGGTAGATGTCCCCTGCTGGATTGGGATTTGCTTGAGGTCCCAGACCAACTGCTGGATAAATAAATAAATAAATGATTGGTTAGTTAGTTGATAATACCCGGCCCATAATTAGCTCCGTGTTCGGTTATTTATAATTACAATCAGATGGATAAGTCTGTGTTTGGATGACTTATTTGGCAAAAAATAAAGAGGTTGACAATCATTTGTAGGTCCTTAATTCTAACTCAGTATCGAGGATTGTAGGCGTAAGTTACCTACCCATCCCTCCTTAACATAGTTCCCCTTCCTGGAACTATGAAGGGGAGCATGTCACAGATGGTAAGCCTCAGCCTAAGGCCACAGACAAGAGTAGAGGTAGTGTTCAAGATGCAGGGAGGTTGGGATTATATACCCAGAGCATGCTATGGGGAGATAACTGAGGCCTGTCTGTTTCTGCTTTGGGGTATCCTCTCAGGGCCTATTAGATACGGATACCAATGTCAGTAGTACAGGACTAGGACTGCACAGTACAGTTGAGGGGTGAGAATGACTCAGCAAAGCTGGAACCCCCTCCTGGCCGGTGTTCCGTCCTCTCCCAGCCCCATACAGTAGTGGTTTGACAGGAATGGGGCGGGGACACCTTTATGAAGTTCCTAGGTTTGGTTGCAGGTACTAGGACAAGGGAGAGCATGCATAGCCTCCCTACTCCCCACCGCCAACTCCCTTACTCTCAGGCAAAGTGTGGTACACAGGGAGATGACATAGTAAAGAACATATCATCTCAGGGCTGGGATGCGGAGGAGCTAGAGTGCCAGGCTAGGTTCATCTGTTTTCATAGAGCATTTGGGTTATCCAGTTTCTTAATACCTGCTAGTCCCACCCATTATACCGGCACTTTACTCATATTATCTCCAGTTCTTATCCTAATTCTGGGAGGTTGGTATAATTTCCATTTTGCAGTTGAGGACTCTGAGGTCCAGCAAGTGAAAGGATATGGCCACAGTTACAGTTTCAAGTGATAGGTCTCGGATTAGAACTCAGTCCTGTCTGACTCTAGAGCCTGAGCTATTTTTGCTATTGCATGCGCATTTGTCCTTTGTTACTAAAAAATCGTTTTTAAAAAACAGGTTCCCAGAGAGAGAGGGCTTCTTGAAAAGCAAGTAGAGCAGAAGACTGGTGAGCACTGTGTTTCCCAGCATCTCCACAGTGCCAGCACAGAGGAGGACACTCAAGAAATGTTTGTTAAGTGAGTGAAGGAGATAGGAAGTGGGTAATAATAGAAATTGGCATAATCCATATCCTTTGATAGTACATGACAGATGCAACAGAGCACTTTCACATCAATTAGCCTATTTGATTCTTGTATCAGACCTGAAAGGTAATCAGGGAAGAGATTTCTGTTTTCAGATTAAAGACGAGAAGGCCTAGGGAAGTTACATGACTTGTTGCAGGTCACATGACTAAGAACAGCAGAGCCAAGGCCAAGCCTTCTGGACCTGTAGCCTGCACTGCTTACACTTCACCCATCCAGGAGCTTTTGCTGTTTGACATGCAGGGAGCTGACTCATGAGAGTGGGAATGGTCAGGAACTAAAGAGTATTCCTTGGGAAATTAGTTCCGTCTGGCCAGTAATAATCATTTGGGCACTGCTAATGAACCAGGGCTTGGCCAGTTTAATGAGATTAATAGATGTTCTGTCATCCCTGGCCGCCTGGTAAAAGCAGGAGCGTCTGGACCAAGGAGGCCCTGGACACTGATGAGTCTAATTGCTTGACTTTCTCCAGAAATAGTTTTCCCATCACTAGTAGCTATTTTCCTTCCGAACCACCCGGATGTCCCCAGGGTTATCTAAGGGCAGAGAGCTGGCCACAGGCTGCTGTGACCCTCATCCCTGTGCAGGAGAATAAGACAAGTCTCTTGTCTGAACCAAGACAGAGACTATAAATAGCATTGGGGGCATCAAGACCTAAAGCAGCAGCTCCTCCCTTGAAATGAGCATTCTTCACTGAAGAGATTCAGTGCTGGCGAGGATTTACAGAGTTCTTTGAGTGTCTGAGACTAGACTTGATCTGATAGGCAGGATTTGGAGCACATGAGGGGTGACAAGGCAGAGTTAGAGTGTTAAGACAACCATTGAGACAGTGGAGTGGAGAGTGTCGAGTAAGAAGCCTTGATTCAGGACCCCTAGCTACACTCCCCTCACCAGCTGGTTGGGTTGACCTTAAGTAAGTCACTTACCTTTGCTGATCCTCTTTTTTTTTTTTTCTTTCGTTTATAAAATGGGGCGGGATGGGTGCAGTGGCTCATGCCTGTAATCCCAGCAGTTTGGGAAGCCAAGGAGGGTGGATCAGGAGTTCGAGACCAGCCTGACTAGCATGGTGAAACCCCATCTCTACTAAAAATACAAAAATTAGCTGGCTGTGATGGCGGACACCTGTAGTACCAGCTACTCAGAAGGCTGAGGCAGAAGAATTGCTTGAACCCGGGAGGCGGAGGTTGCAGTGAGCCAAGATCGTGCCATTGTACTCCAGCCTGGGCAACAGATGTCTGGTGAGAGCCCTCTTAACAGTTTCATGGACAACCATCTTTTCACTGTGTTCACACATGATAGAAGACACAAAGTAGCTCTCTGGGCCTCTTATTTGTTTATTTTGTAGATATGGGGTTTTGTGATGTAGCCTAGGCTGGTCTCCAACTCCAGGCCTCAAAGGATCCTCCCACCTTGGCTTCCCAAAGTGCTGGGATTACTTGTGTGAGCCACTTCCTGGCCTGGGGCTCTTTTTTTTGTTTTTTTGTTTTAAGGCATTAAACTCATTCTTGAGGTCTTTCCCTTCCCTTTGGGACCTAATCACTCCCAAAGCCCCACTTCCTAATACCATCACAGTAGGGATTAGGTTTCAACACACAGATTTGGTGGAGGAGGCACATTCATACTATAAGAGATATAAACTGGCTTTGTTCACTAAAATTCTGTGCAACTGTGAGGAATTGTAGTAGAAAAGGGAAAGGACGAGGACCAAGGAGAGCGTGTGTGGCTGACTCAAGGTAACATCATCTTGCCGGGGAAGTCAGAACCCAAGGCATCCCTGTGCCATGTGCAATCTTGCCCCTGCAGGTGCCTGTTTTTGAGGTCCTGATTCCAGTTCTGGCTTTGCTCTATTAACCAATTACCTTGCTTCTCTGAACCTATCTCAGTTTCCCTATGTCAAACACCTCCTCACAGGGCCGTTGTGAGAATTAAATACTGTAATACTGTGCAGCATTCAGTAATTAGTGGCTGTCCTTTTTTTTTTTTTTTGACAGAAAGTCTCCCTCCGTCGCCTAGGCTGGAGTGCAGTGGCGTGATCAAACAGTTCTCCTGCTTCAGCCTCCCAAGTAGCTGGGATTACAGACATGCGCCACCATGCCCGGCTATTTTTTTTTTTTTTTTTAAGTAGAGACGGGGTTTCGCCATGTTAGCTAGGCTGGTCCTGAACTCCTGACCTGAAGTGATCCACCCGCCTTGGCCTCCCAAAGTGCTGGGATTATGGGCGTGAGCCACTGTGCCCAGCCAGTGGCTGTTTTTACTGTGACAGCTCTCTGGGTGTCTCATTTACCCAAAGTTCAGAGGTAACTTTTAGGGCTTTTCTACCTTTGCAGACCCCTGTCACTTTTCTCCACGTTCAGGCTTGGCTCTCCTGTGTTCAAAAACAATTTCCAGCTGAAATGTTTCAACTGGAAAAAAATGAATTTGTTATTGCCACATTTCTTCTGCTCTTACTAGCCTGGAGAAGCAGGCCCATCCCTTTGAGCTGTAAATTGCATTTCAAAGCCTGTTTCCCTAGTGGATTTTAATTAGCTTAAAAGACCCAGCTTTTATGCAGCAATTGTTTCTCCTTCAGGTAAAGGTGAAGGCACTGATTGGGGAGCCAGTCCCCAGTTTTCTCAAACATAGCATTTTTTTTTTTTTTTTTTTTGAGACACTGTGCTATCTCCCAGCTCCTCAGTGTCCTGGGGGCCTGTCTCTTACCAGCCCCAAGTGAAAAATGGAATATAAGGACCCTAAACTTAGCGTCAGAGGACCCATGGGGTAGTCTTGTCCCTGCTACTCACTAGCTGTAGCATCCTGGCCAAGTTTTTACTGTGGGTAAAACTTCTGTTCTTTTGAGTAAGAGCATTTCTAAGCTCCATGTGCACACAGGTCCCTGCTCATCTGACATTGCAGAAGTCTCTAGGAACAAATTTGCTTCTCTCCCTCCCCCAGCCACCAAGGGCAATCCTTCTACCCACCTCTCCTCAGTTCATTGCTAAACCTAGGACCCCTGGGGGCTGCAGACACCTTGCTGTCAATTACACAGCTAATCCGTGAGGCAGAGCTTGGCCCAGGGCAGGAAATAGCTTACCAAGTCAAGTAGCTCCTGCTGAATGGATGTCAATATTTTCTAGGGCTGCCACTCTAAGCTAGGGGGGAACCTTGAAAAGCATAGCAAGAATTGGGTGGGAGGGATTGAGTTGGTCTGTGGAAGTGGGTGTTTGGATGAAAGATTAGAAAATGGTATCTGGGACCTCTGCCCCAGTGGTCCTAACCACGTAAGGCAGCCCACAGCTAGACCTTATCACCACCTCCTGGGACATACGTTTAACCACTCCCTCCCTAACATTGATTGAACACTTACTGTGCCCCGAGTTTTGTCAGGCCTGCCCTATAACATTTGCAGGGCAGAGTAATAAGAGTACAAATAGAGACCCATGTACCATATGTTTAAACATTTGAAGGTTCTGAGTGAAGCTAATAAATTGTGATGTTCCTAACAACCTGGAATACCATGTCTGAATTTAGAATTCTTGGACTCATTAGGATTCTGTACCTGAACCTGGCAGTTCAGGGAGACCTAGCTTGGCTCTACCTCCTTTTCATTCTCTTTCCCACCTCTATCCCTCACTTAGAGGAGCCTCATCAACGTGTGTGGTCACTCAAGCCTTTGTACACCCCCACAGATACCTGTCTCCTTGGGCTGAGGGAGTCCACACAACAGTAGCACATCCTGCCTTCCAAAGGAGTGTGCAGGGCATGAAAGTGAATATGGGGCTGTTTAGACGAGGAGCTCAGAGGTTGGGTACCTAGAGCATGCCATAGGTGAGCATTTCTCGTTTTAACTGCAGATTTCTGACCCAGAGCAGCACTTGCAACCACATACATACACTTCCCAAGTCTCTCCTCTATAGATCAGAAAACTGATCTTCATATGCCATGGCTTCTGGCTGCCCCTCCTTGGCATACAGAATGTGTTCCACTCTGACCTTTACCCTCATCTAGAATGGGGTTCGCAGATGGCAGTATTGGAATAAAGAGGTGCAAGCCAGTGTAATTACAAGATCTTGTGGAGGGCTTTAGGGTTTGCAAAGTCCTTTTATGTACATCATTCCAAACCCCAAGGAATGAGAGAAAAGACTGGCAGGGCCAAACCTTAAACACTTGGCTCACCAGTCAAGGTGAGTACTGATCTCGTCACAATACCACGAACAGCTGTTCAGCAAATGCTTCCTGCTCAGTGGTGCTTGTGGCTCCCAGTAGAGGTCACTCTTTGTATCTCCATCCACACCGCAGGCTTGGTTGACTCCCTCTAGCCAAAGCAAGTGGCTTCTCCCTGGGCCAAAACTATAGCGCTTTCAGCTGAACCACCTAGGAGAGAATCATCTGATGCCCACACAGGGGCCCTATTAACTTCTTGTATACCCATGGATAGACAAGGAATTAACCCTTGAATGGCTTGTCATCCATGTGGGAGAGGGACTGTCAGCGAAAACTGTGAGGAATGGCAAGCCCATGGGAACAACATGCCTTGAGCGTTTCCTGCCTCATATGCACAGTGTGTTATTACCTTTGTGTCCTTTACTGCCTGATAAGTGTAGATGAGTGGAACCATAGGTAAACTGAGTAACAAGAGTCTGTCTCTTTCCAAGTCAGTTCCAAAGCTGGCACCAGCCCCTTCATCAGTAGCAGTGATGGGACCCTCTCAGCCCCTTTCCTTTATCTGAGATAATGCACTCCTGACTCCAGTATATCCATTGGGTTCACTTTAAGCCTAACCCTGGGAGCAGTTTCTTCCCACGTTGGGCTCAGGTCCAGCCTATGATTTCCTTGTAAACAGTACCACCTGCTGGTCAGAACATGCCAGCTTCCAGGCTGGGAGGATTTAAGAGAAAAAGAGTCTCTTACCCCTAGTGGGATAAGAGATACAGATGTATCTTTTCCAGTTCACTGAAAAGAAATCCCCCCAAAATATTAGATAAATAGGCTGGCAGACTGATGAAAGTTTTTATATATGCTATTTGGAGTCTTTTATCACCTGAAATGGCCTTAAGGTTAGGTTATTGAGATAGGAGGATTCCAAAAGGGAGTGACATCAGCCCATACCAATGAGCAGAAGACTGCGCCGGGAACTGCGAATGCCAAGGCTTAACTTGAAGCTTTTCCTACTGAAATTGAGCTTCTCTCCTTTCCCCTTCCCTCTTGGAGCCTATGCCCAGCCGTAAACTGTATGGGAAAAATTTGTACAGCCCTTTGGGGTAAAAGACCTGGCCAAAATAGAGAGAGCAAAGGGTAGGTGCAGTCTCATCTCTAAGCCAAACAGAACAAAATTTGAACGAGTTAGTATTAATATGGGTAACTAAAAAATAAATTTATTAAAAATAATTCTCAGGTGAATGAGCTGACTTTCTGTGGTATCTAAATTGGTTTTAGCTCTGGGAAGCAAAATGATAAAGTTGAAAGAAATAGACTTTAGGGACAGACTGACCTGAGTTCGAATGCTCATTACTAGTAAGTTAATGAACTTGTCATTCAGTTTCTGGTAAAATATGAGTAATCATGGCATTCACCTGTGGGATCTTGGGATTATTCAGTATTGTATGCCACCCTTAGCCCATAGCGAGTGCCTGGTGAGGCTTTGTATTAGTCCATTCTTGCACTGTTAGAAGGAAATACCTGAGACTGGGTAATTTATAATGAAAAGTTTAATTGGTTCACAGTTCTGCAGGCCGTACAGGCTTCTGCTTCTCAGGAGGCCTCAGGGAATTTACAATCATAGTGCAAGGTGAAGGGGAAGTAGACACGTCTTCATATGGCCAGGGCAGGAGGAAAAGAGACAGTGGGAGGTGCTACACACGTCTAAACAACCAGATCTCACGAGCACTCACTATCATGAGAGCAGCACCAAGGGGGAAGTCCATGATTTCAGTCACCATGATCCAGTCACCTCCCACCAGGCCCCACCTCCAACACTGGGGATTACAATTAGACATGAGATTTGGGCACAGACACAAATTCAAACCATATCAGGCTTAGCTAGCATACCCTTTTCAAAATGGCTGGTAGCAATTCAGACGGGTCTGTGTCTGGATCAGACTAAGCAGTTTTCTTTTCTTTTTTTTTGTTTTAGACAGAGTCTCGCTCTGTCGCCCAAGCTGGAGTGCAGTGGCTCACTGCAACCTCCACCTCCTGGGTTCAAGCAATTTTCCTGCCTCAGCCTCCCGAGTAGCTGGGATTACAGGTACCCGCCACCACACCTGGCTAATTTTTTGTATTTTTAGTAGAGACGGGGTTTCACCGTGTTGGCCAGGCTGGTTTCGAACTCCTGACCTCAGGCGATGCACCCGTCTCGGCCTCCAAAGTGCTGGGATTACAGTTGTGAGCCACCATGCCTGGCCCCTGCAATTTTCATCATATGGTGGTAGTCTAGAGTAAACATCACTTGCAAATACCATGTGACCATGGTTCTACATTGAAGATCTTCAAATTTAGATCCTGAATGGGATAACATTTTAGATAAGCATTAAAGGAGTAGACTCAAAAGAATTAGAGTCAAGCAGATCAGGGAGTCAGATCCCAGCCCTGCCATTCACTAACATTGTGGCTTCTCTGAATGTGAGATTTCTCCCTTGTAAAATGTTGTGGTTCTGCATATCATGTGAGTACCAAATGAGGGAATGTATGTAAAGCACCTGGCATGAGGTCAGCAGCCAATATGTGGCAACTCTTGGTAATAATGATAAGAAAACAAGATGCAGGAACAGGTAGGCTGGATGCTATAAGGGTTAAGGAAGGTAAGAGGCAATTCATTTATCCAGGATATGGGCCATGGGCAGTCCCTGAGCCCAGCCCAGGGACCCAGCTTCACAGAGGCTCTTTTTCTTCAGGTGGGCACCATGTCCTTGAAGATGCAGGCAAGCAATGTAACCAACAAGAATGACCCCAAGTCCATCAACTCTCGAGTCTTCATTGGAAACCTCAACACAGCTCTGGTGAAGAAATCAGATGTGGAGACCATCTTCTCTAAGTATGGCCGTGTGGCCGGCTGTTCTGTGCACAAGGGCTATGCCTTTGTTCAGTACTCCAATGAGCGCCATGCCCGGGCAGCTGTGCTGGGAGAGAATGGGCGGGTGCTGGCCGGGCAGACCCTGGGTAAGCCTCTCTCCACTATATTCTCCTAGTATTCTCTACAGTAGCTGCTATCACTATCCAGTTCTCAACCCCCTTCTCTCTTTCTCTCACTGCTACCACTGCTCTGAGATTTTATAAATTTATAAGCTATGTTTAAGTTAAGTAGTTATAAAATTAATCCCTATAGGAAAGAATTTTAGAAGCCGCTGGAAAACACTTCTGACCTGTCTCTGCTTTCTCAGAGCTTCTTAGTGACAGGCTTTACAGTTCCAGTTAAAATGCAGATTCTCCAGAGAAAGAGAACAGAGTGGCCTAGAACAGCCTGTTACACCGGGTACAGATGACTTAGGTTAGAACCCTTTCTGAGAGCGAGCAGGAGGGCCTGAGAGCACAAAGACAGTGTGAATACGCTTGGCTTTGGTGTCATGTCCATGTGATATGACTATGCTAGTGGTCTCTCTTGAAGTATGTACAGTGTTCATGCATGTGCATTTATTCCTGTGTATATGTGTATGTTTGAAAAGGGGTATCTATATGTGTTTTTTCCTGAACAAGAAGTATATGGATTGACTGAACATGTGGAGATATGTGGACTCATACCTTTGTATGTATAGGTGTAGTGTGTGTGTGTGAGAGAGAATATATTTGAATGTGTCAGCAGATATGCATATATTCATTTGCCAGGTATTTACTGAGACCTTTTCATGTAGTAAGGACTATTCTAGGCATGAAGGTGTTTGGTAGAACATCCATGTGAATGTGCATTGGCTCATTTGCATGTGGGTAGTTGTCTATACTGAGTGTACTTGAGAGTACACGTTACCTGTGTGTGAGTTTCTTACCTGGATATGTGAATGTGTGTGTGAGGGTGGCTCTATGTATGTGTTCCCATGTACCTGATGTGTTACGCATTTACGTGAGTGTATTTGAGAATGCACATAGGAATACTCCACGTGTGTGTGTGGTGGGGCGGTGGGGAGGACATGTTTATGAGCATGCATGGATGGATCTGAAAGTGTATGGACATGTAAACAGGCATATCCATGTGATACCTGGATATGAATCTAATGTTTGAAGATTAGATATATGAAGACCTTTGTTGGCACCATCAGTGAGCAGAATCCATGTGTATACCGTGTAAGCACATAAATTGCTGTGTGTGTGCATGAGGGTGATGTGTGTGGGCACACTACTGTCATGCTAGCATTCCAACTCTGCCTTCTCCCTCCACACAGACATCAACATGGCTGGAGAGCCTAAGCCTGACAGACCCAAGGGGCTAAAGAGAGCAGCATCTGCCATATACAGGTGGGGCTGTCTGACTGTCTGTCTGTCTGGGTGGGATGACTCTCTCTTTCCACAGAGGGAGTAAATGCTGGTGTGACAGTGTGCTGAGTCTAGAACTTGGGGAGGTGTTTGGAGATGAGGGCCTGTGGAAAGTGGGCTGAGTGGCCGTCCCTAAGCTCCAGCCCTCTCCCCTTTGTTTCCCCAGTGGCTACATCTTTGACTATGATTACTACCGGGACGACTTCTACGACAGGTGAGCAGGGGAGGGGCGTGCCCAGGCGTGAAACAGCCAAGCTGGAAGGGTCCTGAGAGATTGTTGGTGCAGCCCACTGAGTTCTCCAAATGAGAACCAAAGCCCAGAGGTTTGCCAGGGGTTGCTCCACCAGTCAGTGGCAGAGCTGAGACTGGGGTCTTGTTCTGCAGGTGCCCAGGCCAGAGCTCCTACCACCATACAACACTGTCTACCATGCTAACTGCCCTTTTTCCTTCTTGTCCTTGGGTGAGGCTCAAGGAGACCGTGTAGGCAAGAGCTATATAAATGTGGCCAGTTGGAATACACAACAGGGTACAGCGCTGGTTGCAGGGAGTTTGAGCCCTTCCCTCTGTGAGGTGCCCAAGCAGCTGGTAGGAACCCCAGAGCTCAGTCTAAGCCTCTTGGGTTTATATTTAGAGACAAGAGGCCAGCAGCCATTTGGAAGTCTAATTAGTCCCTGGCGGCCTGTGGCCTACGCTGCACTCCCAAGCCCTACCCAGACTCCAGCCCGGAGGCTGTGGGCTCCCACTACAACAGCACTAGCCACATTCTTGAGTAGAAATCATGGTAGACACTAACTCAAATGTCTCCTCCTCCCTGCTTCTCTCCCTCTGTCCAGCTTAGCCCACCTCAGGCAGCCCAAGAAGAACAGTGCCTCTCTGAGCATCAGTCGTCCACCCCCATCCCCACCCCACCCCTGTGAGTGGTTTCAGGAGAGTGTGGGGTAGTGGAAAGTGTCTTAGCCTGGGGGTCAGAAGATTTAGATGCTAATCTCAGCTCTGCCACTGAATGGATTATGTGATCTTGGGCAAATTCCCTTCCCAGTTTGTGAAATGGGCTTGCACCAAGTGATCTCTCCAGGCTCCTCCAGCTCTGGGATTCTGTGGTTCAGTGATTCTGACCAAGGCCAGAGCCGTCCCCTCCCCTTGGGGGCAGAAATGCAGGGTCTGGGATCGGATCCATTCCCAGAGACTTCCATCTGCAGCCATCACCACCTCCAGGGAGGGGCTCCCTGAACAAAGGAGCCCCAAGGAATGGGGCTTTTGCCCAGCGATGGCAGGTTTCCTGGCCGTTGTCAGGAAAATTGACCCAAAGTTTACCCCCTGGGCTGCGATTCCCTGAAAAAGGTAGTAGCAACAGATGTCAGAGAGACCGCTTCTCAGCCTACTGAGTTTCTGCCTGGTCAGCTGGAAAGGAAGCCCTCCTGGAGAGGGCTTGGAGATGACTTTGGTTGGGGGCAGTGCACAGCCTGGGAGCCCTGGGGGGGTTCTGATTGAGCTGCCCAACTTTGGTACTCTACCAAGCCCCTGGCCTTTGCTCTGGAATGGAGTATGAAGGGTGTGGTGATTAAGGAGGTCAAGTAAGGAAAGGGCTTAGAGTTCAGTCTTACGCCTCTGAGGTCATGGGCTCGTGAGTTTAGGGTCTCAGTACCCTGACCTTTCACATCTATTACACGTTCTAAAAGTGTGTTTTTAACCGAATTCTTTCATGCTTTGCCCTTGGGTGGACACTGAATGTGGCTAGCCATCCTCATTTGGCATATGGGGAAACTGAGGCTCAGGTAGGCTCAGTTGACCCCCACTCTTGTACCTCTCTATTTCTAGCTGGGGATTTGTGCTGCTTTGAGATTTGCAAACTCTGAGCAGAGGTTGGGATGGCAGTTGACCAAGCAAAAGCCAGGTCATGTAATAGAGCAGGCCTGGGTGCCAGGGGACCTAGGGATGTCTCCTCTTTTGAATGGGGTATAACTACTAACACCTGCTCCCTTGCCTGCCCTTACTGGGCCTGGATGGTTGGAGAGGTTGTAGTGAGGTAGTGAGGATCCCAACAGCCATCAGGGTCCGGAAAGCCCTTCCTCTTCACTCCAGGGCTTGCTAGGAGCCAGCAGAGGTGTGTAGTGCAGGCCTCCCAGCCCCTCACCAGCCACACACGTTTGTAGCTGGAGCTGCAATACCCCCCTGGTGGCCACAAACCATGCTGCAGCCTCTGGCCCATCTGCCCTCACAGGCTCTTCGACTACCGGGGCCGTCTGTCGCCCGTGCCAGTGCCCAGGGCGGTCCCTGTGAAGCGACCCCGGGTCACAGTCCCTTTGGTCCGGCGTGTCAAAACTAACGTACCTGTCAAGCTCTTTGCCCGCTCCACAGCCATCACCACCAGCTCAGCCAAGATCAAGTGTGAGTGACTATATCATATTCCTAAGTAATTTGCATTTTTATCATTAGCAAAATAATAGAATCACATTTTTTTACATTGGAAAATAGATAAAAGAACAAATCTTCGACAGTTCTGCTGCTCTAACACAGCCAAGTATTTTCATGCATTTCTAAGACGAAACAGCAGATGTTTTAGGAGGAGGGGTTGGGTTGGGCACAGAGAGTCCAGTGCTGGATATGGGGCCCAGTGAAGAAATGGTGCCATCTTTCCTCTAGTAAGGATAAGGACAGGTCTACACAGGCCCATTACTCCACATTCACTCTGGTACACACATACTGCTTAACTAAGCACCCAGGAATTCAGATTGCAAAAGACACATGTTCTTGCTCAGGTGCACACAGAAGAGCACACCACACATACACACCTGTGCTCCTGTCTGTCTTTGGTCCCTTTCAGAGTTGAGAGATCAGGAGAAAAGATAGCCAGGTTCAGAATTGTGTGCTGTCACTGTAGGGATGGACACCAGGTAGTCTGAGGAGGAGACCTTTTTCCTGAGCAGGGAAAAAAAATAAAAAATAAAAAACATAACTGCTTTCCTGGTTGAAAGAACAGGGCTGAGGTTTTGTGCTAGTGTCAAGCCTCCAGCCCCCTAGGTGACAGCCCTGTCCCCCCTCCACTCCCAGTAAAGAGCAGTGAGCTGCAGGCCATCAAGACGGAGCTGACACAGATCAAGTCCAATATCGATGCCCTGCTGACCCGCTTGGAGCAGATCGCTGCGGAGCAAAAGGCCAATCCAGGTCAGCCTCTGAGGATTCTCACCCACCTCCATGACCAGGGCACAGGGCAGAGCATGGGGAAATAGTACATGGGAGAGAGGAGCTAGGGTGGCCCTGCAGATCCCAGACCACCTGCACTCACCATGCCGAGGCCAGCTTCCGCTAAGGTGCTGCCCTAGACAGCTGCCCCAGGCTGAGTTTTATTCTCCCCTCCTCCACCCCTTCCCCTCAAGATGGCAAGAAGAAGGGTGATGGAGGTGGCGCCAGCGGCGGTGGTGGTGGCGGCGGCGGCGGCAGTGGTGGTGGCGCTGGCGGCAGCCGGCCACCAGCCCCCCAAGAGAACACAACTTCTGAGGCAGGCCTGCCGCAGGGAGAAGCACGGACCCGAGACGACGGCGATGAGGAGGGGCTGCTGACACACAGCGAGGAAGAGCTGGTGAGGGCCTGGCCAGGGGCACGACTGGGACTTGACTGCGCTCCTACTCTCAGGAGGCCAACAGGGGAATGGGCAGCCTGAGCTGGTTGCCCCCACTGTGAACTCCCTGTTCTCTCCTTCCCAGGGGTTCTGGTCCTGGGGGAAAGAGGGAAGAATGAGCAGGGGGCACTTGCCTATCTCAGACACCATCAGAAGTCCCACTGAGGCCTAGGGCAGACCTCCCCCAAGTGCAGGCACATTCTGGCCTCCGGTTTCCACTTGAGTTGGAGAAGGGGAGATTCGGACATAAGGGAGCGCACACGGCCTGCAGAGCTTCAGAGCAGGGCTGGGGTGGCTTGTGGAGGCCACAGCCAGGAGGTGGGTGTCACCTTCACATGAGGATTTTCTAAAAGCCATTGCTGCTCAAGCATGAAGCAAAAGCTGTCTCATAAGGGGGTGAGCTCCCCGCCTATTACTAGAACTATTCAGGCTGAGGCTGGCAGGCCATTTGACAAGGAGCTTATGCTGAGTGGGAGGGGAGACCAAACTCTGCGTCTGTGGGATATGGGTTGTGCACTTGCTGCTCATTTACTTGGTGAGCTCTCATTGAGCACCAAGACCTAGACCATACTCTCTAACTTCACGTAACCTTAACAAGAGCCCTGTACTATGCAGAGTATTCTGTTACCACATTTTACCCTGTGAGGAAACTGAGGCTCAGAAAGGCTGAGTGGTGTGCTCAGGGCATCAGCTCGTAGGGACTGAACCAGGGTTGGAGTCCAGACTGACTTGCTGGATCTGCAGCTTTCTCCTTTTCAGCACTGCTGGGTTCTATCGTGAGAATAGATGGGCTCATGGCCATGACAGTTAGGAGGTCTGCCTTAGGCTAGCTCATCTCTCCTTTGAGTGTAGCCCGATCCTTTATCTTATTTTCTCAGGCATAGCAGTGTCCATAAAGGCCCTAACAAAGACTTGGATGCCCCCAGAAATGGGGAGCTCACCAGTCTATAAAGCTTTCAGTCTTCTCCAGTGCAGGCTCTCTGCACAGAAATGGGGCTCCTGCCACTCCCAGAACAGCCTTCACTGGCCCGTGTGGGGTCCTCAGACCACCCTCCCAAGTTCCCAAGCCAGCGTTGTTGGCTGGTCCCATAGTCATTCCCCTTGGCTGTTCCTGCCTCTTCTGACTGTGTCCTCTAGATGCTCTCTGGACCCTGAAGTTTTTCTGGACAAATGGCTCAGGGCAGGACTCAGAGCTGGCAATGAGTGATGTGTGGTCTCTCTTACCTCCTCCCTATCAGGAACACAGCCAGGACACAGACGCCGATGATGGGGCCTTGCAGTAAGCAGGTACAGGGGTCCTGTCCTGATGGGCAGAGGGTGGGGAAGCAGTGAAGTGGAGGTTGTGCCTTTTCCTTGGATTGGGCAGGAAGTGTCATGAAGCATACCTGGCCAGGTAGCACTGACTATGCCCAAGAATGAAGTCCCCTCCATATCTAGCCATCCCATCACACCCCTTTATGCGTGGGGCTTGCCATGCTGAGGAAACAGGTGCTGTAGATGGGCCAGCCGGGCCCACCTAGCAAGGGTTCCTTCCCTCAGCACACTCAGCCATGTTCCCTGTCTCTGCCCTTGAGGAGCTCCTAGTCTGGTAGAGGAAGACATAAGCCATTACATAACACCTAGTGTGAGCAGGATAACAATAGAGCAAGGCCAGATCATGGAAGAGATGATGTGTAGCTGAACCTGCTAGTGATTGAGGAAGCAATGTTCCACACCAGGGGAATGGCCTTAGCCATACAGAGCTGTGACAGTCCTTGGTATGTGGTGAGGCCAAGAGCCTCCGTGGCCGCAGTGCCCCCCTAGTTGGTAGAGGACTCTGCTTATCATCAGAGGGTGATGATTGTGAAGGGCTGTATGTGTCCGGCTTAGGGGCTGGGATTTGATTCTTTCATGGGGAGGAAATGCCCTGTGTGACAGGAGCTGCACCTGCTTTCTCCGAGTTCATCTTCAGTCCCACAAGCTGATGATTGTACCAATATTAGATGTGGAAACAGACACTAAAGGGTGCAGGGAGATAAGGTAGTAATTGGTGGAGCCTGGATTTCAGCCCAGTGGTGTGTGACTTCAAAGCCCACTCTCTGGCCGCTGTTTACCATCTACTCTGCCCTACCTTAAAGGAAAGCCAGGCCACACCTAGCTCTGCCTACTACTCTCTGACCCATTCCCTTGGGGTGGCTTGTGGGGAGGAAGGTCTCAAACACTAGTGTTCCCAGGGAGGTGTCTGCATAGATAACACATTTATGCTGTAGTAAGATATCCCACCAGCAAAGGCTTCCAGAAGAGCTTTAGAAAATTCTACATATGCAGTCTTCTTTTGGAACTTCTTGGTTTGTTTTGCCTGGGATGCAAACAAACCCCCATATCCAGCCATCCTGCTACACTTTGTGCCTGGTGCTTTCCAAAGCTTGTTAGAATAGTTCACAGGTGAGTTACATGGGCTCAGGTGAGGAAATGGAGGTTCAGAGAGCGGGTGAGACTTGCCCAAGGTTACATGGCCAGGAAATTATGAGGCCACAGCCAGAGTGCAAGAATATCTCTGTCTCCAGACATCATTCCACCCTTTCTTCCCTACCCGTTTTATCAGCACCAGGGTCTCTTCCTCTCAGCCTTAGTCTCTTCTTTGTCTCTCTCTCTTTCTCAGCCTGACAGGAGCAATGGCCACCAGCAGGTGAAGGGCATCGCTGCCCCAGGCCTCAAGCTGGGCACCCAACCCTGGATGCCACCCCCCAGCGGGTACCAGAGGAAAGCTGGCAGCAGGCGCCTCCTCCCCCAACGCATCCCAGCCAGTGCCATGTCCTCTGCAGGTGGAGTTACTGGCCTACTCCTTCCCCATGAGCCCTCCCTGTCTGCACTGCCCAGGCCAGAGGGTAGAGCACAGGGGTTTCCCCACACTGCCTCCCCTCCCCAGGACACTCCCAGGCTTGGGTTTTTTCTATAGGTTTGGCGGGGGGCCACAGGGAGGGGACCCTGACAATAAAGAGATTGGATCCCAACCTGTTCTGAGATGGGATGGTTTGTGTTTTCTCATGAAGATATCCCGGCCCCTCTGCCAACCAAAAAGCTGGTCTAGGGTGCCTAATACTGATCCATCTGGACCTTAGTGTCCTCGGTGGTGATTAAAATGGCCAGTGGGGCTGGGCCACTGGGGAGGGTTGGATATGCTGGCCCATGAGCATCTTGCTGGCTGAAGTGTCAAGCAGTTGTGACCCACTTGGTTTACCCCATAGTAGGTCAAGACCTTATCTCTTTCCCCAGCTTCTAAGTCTGGTCTTTCCCAGCTCTTAAAAGGATTCTAGAGTCTGCCAGTCTCTACCTTCTCTCTTCTGGCTTAGGACACTATAGTTTTTCACTTGGACGTTGTCCTCCCACCAGCCTCCCAATTTCCTTCTTCTGCCCGGTGCCATCTCCCAGCAGCCACGCAGTCTTTCTGAAACGTGTCCCTTCCCTGCCTAAAATCCCTTTACTGACTCTTCATCATCAGGACAAAACCCTACCTCCTGAATGTGGGGTGTAAGATCCTGCTTACTCCAGCCTCTCCTGTTTCTTGTCACCACCCCTTTCCTACCCCTGACACAAACCCTACATCTCAGCCTCACAAAACACACAAGTTCTTCACACTCCGGGCAGGTTTGGTAGCAAGGAATAGAGCTGTACTCCAGTGACAGCAATCAGTAGGAAGTTTGCATCAGCAGACACGCAGCCTGTCTGCCCCTGTCTTGGGCCACCCGTCTAGACATTTGTTCTCTAACAATCAGCCGGGTTCCTTCAAACGTGTGCTGCTTATACACACTCATTGTGTACTGCTAATGTCACCTCCTTCCCCCTTCATTCCCCACAACGAATGGATCAATTTTCCCCATGTTCAAATTCCCAAAAGAGAATTGACTGCCACTGCAATTTTTTTTCCTAATCACTCATAGGTTACAAGTACCCACCCTGGTCCAGTGAGCTGCGGGATTCATATGTGGCCACTTAGGCTAGTCTCGTTGGTATGGAGCTGTGGGAGGGCAGCATCCAGAAATAGGCTTTGTTCCAGGCCTGGCATGTACTCCTCCTGCTCCTACTTTCTCTACCTGGGAAATAGCCGCTCAGGACGAAGCTGCTGCTGTGGTGTCGCCACCTCTGAGAAGTCTCCCAGACCCTCTGACTGCTCTTTAATTGCTTGTTCTCTCCTCTGGAAGCCTCCCCCCAACACAGAAAAATTCAATCCCATCATCAAAAAGGGCTTTAGGTTTTCCCTCCATCTTTACATATTGCTCAAAGTTTGCAGATCTGCTGGAATCCTTATTGAAAACTCCCCTTTTCAAACCAACCGGGTCTACAGCCTCCAAGGAAGCTTCCCCCTGGGCTTTGGCTTCAGGTTTTGGTAGAGGGTGGAGGCTTTGGGCAGTGTTCAAACTCCACTGGGAAGTCTTTGTTGTCCCATGTCTCTCTCACTGAGCAGCCCTCCTGCCTGTCATCCTGGGCAGGCGAGCACTCTGAGGCCCCGGTGTAGCTCTGTGCTTTGATATTCCCAAGCTCTGCTGGGGCCTGACTATGCCAGCCCCAAGGTGGCCATAGTTCTGGCCTCATACCTGAGCCAAAGGCGCCAATCCTTGCTTGGCCATTGCCTGAGTATTAGCTGCACCAGGGGGATCACGGTCCCCATACATTTGCCTGCCATGGACCCTGGGCAGCAGGGAGAGAGTAGAGGTTTGTTAAGAGCCCATGGTGGAGGCTGAGGCCCTAAGGCCATGAGATCCAGGCTTGGGGTGAGAAACAGGTCCCTTGGAATTGGGCTGGGCCTTGGCCCAGCTTAGTCAAATCAAAAGGCTTCTATTTGGAGAGCTGAAGAGGGTGTACAGAGGAAGGGGCTAGGTCTGCAAGGAGTGCCTCATCCCCCTGAAGAGCGCTCGGTGGAACATACTTCACCCATCCATGTACCCACATCTTTCTTTGCCCAGAAGGTGAGAGCCAGCTATAACAGACCTATTTCAATACCCTGGCAAGTCATTACTGCCCTTAGCTCTTGGTGTCCCCATCTGTGAAACATGGGGGACAGCTGCTAGCCTGGACTGGAACTTGGGCAAAGTCCAAAGAATGGGATTTAGAGCTGAATGAACCTCACACTGAGGGCATAATAGCACTAGGCACTGCCCCCAGAGCCTAGTGCTATATGCCTGCTGCAGGTCCTACCCAAGCGTGCTTTACTGAGGAACTCAACGTTTCAGAGCTTGAGGGTCAGGTTGATCATGAGCTTGTGACCATAGGCTTCCTTAGTATGCCAGTCTTAGAGGACCGTGAGAAAAGCAGGGAAGATAACCTTCAAGGGTAGCAGGCATCAGCTCTACTCACCTCGGCCCATCAGGTCTTGCCTAGTCATGCTGGCACCAGGTCATATGCTGGACAGGGAGAATGAGAGTCCCATCCTGGAACTCCAGAAAAGCCCCTGGATGCTCCAGCCCCTGGGAAAGCACACAGCCAGGCCCTCAGGTGGGAGGTTGGCTTCTAACTGCATACACGTGCCCTTCCTCTGAGTCGGGGCAGCAAAAACATCCATTCAGCTGCGCAACAGTTGTCATTTTTCTAACATCCGAAAACTCCAGAAGGAGATGGTGATAAATGTGGTACCGGATTCTGCCTAAAGGACCTGTCTTTAGATGTTTTCAGATTGGAAGCCTCATTTGTGATCCTCACAGCCATCTTGAAAGAATAGAGCAGCCACTGGGTACACTGGATTGTGAGCTAAGAGGCCTGGGACTTTCCCCCTGTTGCTGCCAGCCAAGTTGATGACCCTGGGCAAGTCTTTTTCCTTTCTAGGTCTCAATTTCCTCAGCTGTAAAATGAGAGGTTGATCTAGATCAGGGATAGTAAATGGGCCTTTGTTCAGTTACTGAATGTTGTATAACAAACCACCCCCAAATTTAGTAGCTTTAATAAACATTAGCTCCTGAGTGAGTGGCTTGGCAGTTTGGGCTGTGTTCAGTGTGGTGGTTCTTATCTCATCTGGGCCCTCGTGTGGCTGAAGTGAGCTGGCAGATCAGCTGGGGACTAGCTGGTCTCAGATGGCCTCACCTGCCTGTCAGGTGGTTGGCTGGGCAACTGGGCCACATGTTCCAGCATCTAGCAGGCTGACCCAGGGTTCTAGACATCATGGCTGAGTTCCAAAAACCGCAAGAGAAGACAAGCCCAGTATGCAAGTGCTTTTGAGGATATTGCTATGTCGTATCTTTTGGCCAAAGTAAGTCACATGGCTAAGCCCAAATTCTTAACAGGAGGAGCTTCAAAATATGGCCGTATTTTAAAAATCTACCTCAGGTCTCATTTCACTTGCCAACTCAGAACTTTTAGTAGCGGCTGCCTGGAGTGCCTTTTGAGGATCTGCAGCAATTTTTAGACTGTTTGGAAATAGTGACATGATAGTTTGGCAGTTTCTCTTATGGGCATGGAATTCAAGCGTGGGCACGTGTCAGGTATTTGCCATCCCTGGCCAGGTTGACCCGTAAGGTCGTAACCTGCCCCATAGGATGTTATGTGCAGTAGGCCTGTCTGACAAGACCACAGAAATAGAGAAGGCAAAGCAGGGCAAAAGATTCTGAGCCAGGCATCCTTGGTTTTCATCCCAACCAGATCATTGATTCATTGAGGTTTTAGGCAAATCAAAATCCCTCCACCAGTAGCCAGATTCTTCATAATAAACTTCCTCCGTAACAGTAAACCATTTCCTGAACACCTGCTTTAAAAAAGCACATTTTACATTTACTTAATCTCCACAACCACCCTCAGTAGGTATAGTAAGGACTTTTGATTACCAGTTACAGAAACCGAATTCAGTCCTGCTTAGTGGGAGGAAGTTTATTGGCTCACAAATTGTAAAGTCCAGGGATCTTCAGACATGGGGACTTGGGTTCAAAAGCTGCCATCGAGAATCCAGTTAGCCAGGCATGGTGACACGTGCCTGTAGTCCCCACTACTTGGGGGACTACAGTGGGAGGATCATTTGCACCTAGGAGGTTAGTGCTGCAGTGAGCCATGATCCTGCCGCTGCACTCCAGCTTGAGTGACAAAGCGAGACCCCAACTCAAGGGGAGAAAATCTGGTTTTCGGGCAGGTTCCAAGAAGTGGTAGAGCATGGCCATAGGGCCTGTGAGGGTAGAGGGACAGAGAAGAGAATCCCCAAAAGGAGGACAAAGCTTGGCTAACAAAACAGCAGGTGTCCACTGTATGGTTATGCCTATTCTATAGATTTTGTAGATGAGGTTTAAAAGCATGGTCCCAAGTAAAGGTGGCATCTCTATCCTATCCTCGCCTTTATCTAAACTCTGTGACCGATCAATAGCATATGATGGTGGTGGTGCTCTGCCAGTCTCCCAGTCCTGGACTGAAGCACTAGCAGCTTCCACTTATCTCTTGGGACTCTAGCTGTTGGGACCCAACCACCATGCTGTGAAGCAGCCCAGGCCACACAGAGAGGCCACGTGTACATGTTCAGCTGACAGCAGTATCAAATGTCAGACATGAATGAGGAAGGCTTCAAGATGACTCCAGCCCAGCCACCGTCTGAGAACAAAGTAAGAACTGCCTCACTGATCACATTCAAAGCCCGGCACCATGAGAGATAATAAAATGTTGTTTGAAGATGCTAACTTTTGGAGTGATTTGTTGTATCAGTAGATAAACAGGACACAGGCCCACAGAGGTTCAGTAGCTTGCGGTGCTTCTCAGGGGGCTAGGTTGAGAGTATAGGTTTTGTTGCCGGGCGCGGTGGCTCACGCCTATAATCCCAACACTTTGGGAGGCCGAGGCAGGCGGATCACGAGGTCAGGAGATCGAGACCATCCTGGCTAACACAGCAAAACTCCATCTCTACTAAAAATACAAAAAAATTAACCGGGCGTGATGGCAGGCACCTGTAGTCCCAGCTACTTGGGAGGCTGAGGCAGGAGGATGGCGTGAAGCTGGGAGATGGAGCTTGCAGTGAGCCGAGATCGCGCCACTGCACTCCAGCCTGGGCGACAGAGCAAGACTCCGTCTCTTGCTGACTCTTCCCCATATGCCTGCATCTCTCTACCCTCTTTTCTCTGTACTCACTCCCTAGATGACTTCATCTGTGGCTTCAGACTCCACTCCTGGCTCCATAATCTTCACCTCTAACTCATTTTCCTCCCAAGAACACCAGGGGAGTAGGTACAGATGCCCATTAATAACTGTACTTGGATGTCCACAAGGACCTGTCCAGCCCCCACTTGCCTGTGTCAACCTCCTCCACTGCTCCATTAATTTTTCCCTCTGTGTTAATTTTTCCCTGGCGATCTTAGGTCCTTTCTGTGTCTTACTTGGACTTTTGCAGTAACCTCTAATTAGTCTCCCTGCTGCTTTTCCTACTGGGCTATCCGCTTTATCACCATCCCATTGAGATCCACACCCCTTAGCATGACAAAGACATCCGAGATATGACTGACCCCTTCTCAACACCTCCCCTCCCGCAATCTGCCTCCTCCATGTCTCAAGTCACGTGGAATAAATTGTGGAAAGACCTGTGCTGTCGGCTTGTGCCTTTACACATGCTGTTATCTCTACCTCGAATGCTGTCTGTCTTTCCCCACTGGCTAACCCTTGTTATCCTTTATAACAGCTCAGAAGTTGCCTGCTCAAAGACACCTTCCTGGCCTGAATTAGAACTGCCCTCCCACGTGCTACTTCCATCACAGATCTTACCATCTATTATATTATTACATACATACACACACACACACATGCATATATATATTTTGAGATCAGGGTCTCACCCAGGTTGGAGTGCAGTGGCACAATCTCGGCTCACTGCAACATCTGTCTCCCAGACTCAAGCAATCCTCCCACCCCAGCCTCCTGAGTAGGCATGTGCCACCACACCTGCCTAATTTTTTTGTATTTTTGGTACAGATGGGGTTTCACCATGTTGCCCAGGCTGGTCTTGAATTCCTGAGCTCAGGAAATCCTGATCCTGAAATTCCATCCTGGAAATTCAGCCCAGTAAAAGGAAAATAGTTCTATGTGCCAGGCAGGCAGGCCTGGGTTAAACATACTATCTTACCATTACCTGTTTAAAGTGGACATTTTCCCACTTTATAGCTGAGAATACAGGATAATAATCAGTGGCATTGGGGGACTGCCACTGTGGACTGTTCAAAGCCCATGCTCAGCATTATCAAGAATTAGCAAGCACTTGCCATTAGGGTACTGACATGAACTATGGCATAATATGGGTGGATTCTTACGTAGTCTTTTAAAATTATGAAGCCTGTAATAACTTGGAAAAATGGTCTGGATACTAAAAAGTTACATGATGGTAGGATTATCGGAATTTAACATTTTAAATTATAATCTCATCTTCCCAATTAAAAAAGACCACCTCACCTGCTACAAAGCCCAGCTTCTAAGAACACATTGCAAAATTTAATGTTCTGTTCAATTGCGAAGCCTCAGTATTGTCAGGGCAAAGATCTGGAAGGGGGAGCCAGGTGCAGAGCTGGGACCTCACATACCACAGCAGCACTTCTTCCAGACTGTCCAGCCCAGCACTTTTTCTGCAAAACCTATCCTATGTTTGTCAGGTGAGGGGAGAGGTGTACAAAATTCTGCATATTTTATGCTCCCTTTAAAGAAACGCATTCAAATACGTATCACCTACAACTTTCTAGGCATTGCCTGCTCTCAGTATTGGGGATACATGAGTGAACAAAAGAAAAGTGTCTGCTCTCAACACTTAACATTATGGTGTGCTGGAGAAACCATCTTTATAGTGGGCAGGGACCCAAGGAAGTGTGGGAGTGAGCCAGGTAGACACCTTGGGAAAAGCTTTTCAAACTTTCCTGTAGGTGGGAGCGAGGGGCATGGAATCAAGGTTTTCTAAAAAGTAGAGCTGCAACTGCATGTTTTCTATATGCTGATGAAAATGCACAGCACTGGCCAGGCACGGTGGCTCACGCCTGTAATCCCAGCACTTTGGGAAGCCAAGGTGGGCAGATTGCTTGAGGTCAGGAATTTGAGACCAGCCCAGCCAACATGGTGAAACCCCGTCTCCATTAAAAACACAAAAATTAGCTGGTGAGGTGGCGAGTGCCTGTAATCCTGGCTACTCGGGAGGCTGAGGCAGGAGAATCACTTGAACCCAGGAGGCGGAGGTTGCAGTGACCCGAGATCTTGCCACTGCACTCCAGCCTGGGTGACTCCATCTCAAAAAACAAAAGAAAATGCACATCACCATATTCAAGACTTGTCAGGCAGTTATGAAACCCACTTACTTACTCTTGACTTTTTTTCTTTGAGACAGACTTGCTCTGTTGCCCAGGCTGGAGTACAGTGGCAGGGTCTCGCCTCACTGCAACCTCCGCCTCCTGGGTTCAAGCAATTCTCCCGCCTCAGCCTCCCAAGTAGCTGGGATTATAGGCGCCAGCCACCATGCCCAGCTAATTTTTTGTTTTTTTTTTTTAAGTAGAGACAGGGTTTCACCATGTTGGCCAGGCTGGTCGTGAACTGCTGACCTTGTGATCCGCCCACCTCGGCCTCACCACCACGCCCAGCCTACTCTGACTTTTCTTTACCATGGAACCCCCTCCTTTTCCTTTTCATAATTAGGAACAGTCCTCAACGTTGTTTCCTAAGACACTTTGGAAATGATGTCTGATTCCCTTCCAAAACTAGAAAGTGGCTCTTGATCAGAAGCTCTTGACTGCCTTTGCTTTGTCACCACATTGCAAGGTTCCTTCAGCTGAGCTATGTTTGGTGAGAGACAGTAGAGACAGAAGAGGTTGATGCTACTGTGTCTGAGTAACATAGGGCAACCCATTATTTTTCATGGGTTTTCAATCCAATTTAGTTAATTATCTCAACTGGACTCTTAGAGAGGCTGCATCAGTCCCGAGAATCTGCTTCAAGAATGAAGTTAAAAACGAGTTGAAATCACCAGTCTAACTATTGATCAACCTGTCACCAAACTGAAGAGTATCATTCCTTCTCCTAAAGGGTCCCACTAAGTAAAGAAATAAACCAAACACACATACATACACAAAAGCAATGGAGCGTTAATTACACAAGAGGCACTGATCCTTGCTTTATTCATGTAGAAATATCCAACATTGGGAATCGTGTGGGTGTAGATACAAAAAAAGGAAAATGGGGGCATAAACAGCAGTTGGGTTCATCGTGGCAGTTCAGCCAGTGTGTGGGTTGAGGGAAAGCACCCTCTATTGCTTTACCCACCACCCTCCACTGTTTTAGCCAAGGTGTTTGACAACACTTGGCCTGTACTTTAAGGGTCACAGTGATTAAAAACAACACAGTCAAGACATTTGGGTCTGAGCGACTGCTCCTGGGCTGCTTAGTACGAAGTCTGGCAACAAGAAAGCGAGGAGCAGCGTGTATGCCCTTATCCTCAGCAAGTGAGAACAAAGCAGATTACAGCACAGACACAGAAGATGGCCTTCTCCCATGTGCCAGTGGAGAATCCCCTTCCAGCCAAATCCTCAGGAAGCAGAGCACCACACAAGCAGCATTTCTTGGTTTCTCATGGTCATATTCAAAAGTGACTTTTAAATCAGAAAATAGAAAAGCATCTGTGGTGGGTCTTTTTCAAACCCAGAACACAAGTTGGCTAGGAAAACGGAAAGCTTCCTCTGGCATCCGTTTGGACTCCTCTTCTTGGAGGAGTTTCCTGAACTGCACACATACCGCTTCCTCACCAACAGAGATGCTCAACTAGGATCTTCTTAGTGTGCCAGTTACAAGACACATTTACAGGCTATGTTTCTAAGACCTCTTAGTGGCCAACGAGGAAGGAGGGTACCTAGCACCTTGTATTCCCTCATGTGGTGACAGCTAGGGGAGGACTTGGCGGTGAGGTAGTAGCAACCATCCTCACATACGGAAAAGAATTCAAATCTATGGAGTCATTCCCTGGACACTGAAAACAGGCAATCCTCCTAAGTCTCAAGGTCCCACTACACTCGCGTGGGAGGCCGTGTCTACTTTAACTATGTATCTCAAGAGAAGCAGAGAAGAGAAATGGCTGCCCAGATGAAACACATGCCATTGTCCAGTTTCTCAGTCAGAGCCCGGCACACACTGTTTTATATGGTTGGTTTCTTGCTGATTTCACCAAGCACATTTATAGAAAAGAAAACTGAAGGACAAACCAAATTGAAAGAATCACTGTTATAATAACTTTAATTTATCTTGCATTTTACAGAAGTCTATGAACGATTTTAAAAAAGCACCTCCTTACCCCATATCATGTTTCTCTGACAGGTGTTAAAGTAGGCAATGAGTATGTCAACAGCTTGAGCATCAGCGTCTTGCAAGGACTTCAGACCAACCAACCACTCGCCAAATCTTGGCAGCTTTTTTCTTGTTTTTAATACAACGGTATATCCACTCTGATGGCAAACCTGTCCAGCCACATCTCCACAACAAGCTTTGCAAAATCAGTGATTAGCAAATTAGTTAGCTTTGGCACGGAGCTGTGCTCGCTTGCCCGTGACAGCCTGGAAGCCGGTTTTGATACTGGCAACAGAACATCTAGAATGACAAGTTTCGCACTGTAGGAAATAGAGTCGCGTGTCCTTCTGCAGGATTGTGTCCGGTGATCGGCATGTGTGACAAGTGACATATTCCTCTGCAAATAAAGCAACACACAGAATTAGCTGGTGGCCGCAGTGAGGTAGAGAAGTGTCTGCCTTCTTAAATACATCTACAAAGAACTCCACAAGCCCAGGCTGATAAATTTACCTGGGCACCCAGACCAGGGAAGCTCAGCTATTCGAGGGGTAAGAAAACACAAGCTGTCCACTGTGGCACTTCCGGCACTAAACATGGGCTGATACTCAATGCCCCAGGATTCAAGGAAGCCTGCCAGCTTGCTTATTCTCGTTTCTGTCTAGAGGAGAGCCACTCAAACATGTTAACAGACATGCCAATTTTAAATAACTAGGAACAAAAGGGGCCAAGGCCAGGCCTGAATCACAGGCAAGTTTCTCTGACTTGGCCTTTAGCCCTACAATCAACCAGCAGCTTCAATCAGCTGGGCTTTCTTTAAAAATCCAAATCCTTCTCTACACCCCTAGTTAGTAGTCAAGAGCCACCTCCCTTTCACTATCATTTTGTCTCTGATCTTTTTAAGGCCAGCTTTTCCCAGCTCACTGCAATCAAATGGCTCTTCCTACAACACTGCAGCCTGATGAGAACATTTCAGGGTGATCAAATGAAATTAATTACACACTTACTGATATATCTTCTCAAGACATTTTCTATCTGTTTCTGTTGGAATCTTCCTTTGATTACAAGTTGGTTATTACCATCTATAGAACCACTATGAAAGAAAACAAAAATATCTCCATTATTATTGTTTTTTCCTAAAGGAATCAAATTCCAGCACCTTTAAAATATATTCAGTAGCATAGGATAAACTCTAGGACTGGTGCTATACTACTTGGTTTCCCAAAATTATTTATGAGACAGGTCTCACTCTGTCACCCAGACGGGAGTGCAGTGGTGCGATCATGGCTCACTTTACCTTCAATCTCCCAGGCTCAAGCAATCCTCCCACCTAAGCCTACTAGGACTACAGGCACTCCCCACTGTGCCCTGCTAATTTTTTTTTTTTTTTTGGTAGAGATGGAGGAGTCTCCCTATGTTGCCCAGGCTGGTCTCAAACTACTGGACTCAAGTGATCCTCCCACTATGGCCTCCCAAACTGCTGGGATTACAGGTGTAGGCCACCACGCCCAGCCTCAAAATTTATTTTTAATTAAATAGTTTGCATCTAATGATGTACCCATACAACATCAAATCCAATTAACTCTCCAGTGATAACAATCAGATTTATAATTGATTTTAAGTCTAAAACAAACTGATTCCTTCATTGTGTGTGACAGTCCATCCAACAAAGGAAAAAATCTTTTACTGCATCATACCATGTACAAAGCAAGGCAAAGGAGAGAGCTAGAAATATAAAAACATGAAAGGGGCTACATTTGTTTTTTAAAATTCTAAGCATCAAATATTTTGATTCAGGCATGGTTAAAAGTATAGTTGATAAAAATATACTAAAATTGATTGTGGTAGCAGTTATACATATTAATTTTAATGTGATCATATGAAAAACCATTGAGGCCAGGTGTGGTGGCTCACGCCTGTAATCCCAGCACTTTGGGAGGCCGAGGTGAGTTGATCACCAGCCTGACCAATATGGTGAAACCTCGTCTCTACTACAAATACAAAAAAATTAGCCAGGCATGGTGGTGTGCGCCTATAGTCCCAGCTACTGGGGAGGCTGAGACAGGAGAATTGCTTGAACCTGGGAGGCAGAGGTTGCAGTGAGCCAAGATCTGCACCACTGCACTCCAGCCTGGGCGACAGAGCACGACTCAATCTCAAAAAAAAAAAAAAAACCCATTGGATTGTATATTTTATTTTATTTTATTTTTTATTTTTTTTTTTTTTTGAGACGGAGTCTCGCTCTGTCGCCCAGGCTGGAGTGCAGTGGCCCAGGCTGGAGTGCAGTGGCGCAGTCTCGGCTCACTGCAAGCTCCGCCTCCCGGGTTCACACCATTCTCCTGCCTCAGCCTCTCCGAGTAGCTGGGACTACAGGCGCCCGCCACCACGCCCGGCTAATTTTTTGTATTTTTAGTAGAGATGGGGTTTCACTGTGGTCTCGATCTCCTGACCTCGTGATCCGCCCGCCTCGGCCTCCCAAAGTGCTGGGATTACAAGCGTGAGCCACCGCGCCCAGCCTATTTTATTTTTATATATATATTTTTGGGGGGGTGTCCAAGGGTGGAGGTTTAATAGGCAAAAGAAAGAGAAAGAATAGCTCTCTCTCTCTTGCGAGAGAGACGGACGTCCGAGTGGGACTCCCCTGGATTATATACTTTAAATTTGTAAGCTGTTATCTCAATAAAGCTGTTTCAAGAAAAAAAAAGGATAGTTGACTCACAAGCCACAAACTGTCAATGGTACTTAATGATAAACTGTTTGATAGGAACTGTTGGCAGGCACTTTTGAGAAAGCAAAGCTCTAGGCTAGATATTATCATTCATTCAAAATTATAAGTCATAAAGTGAAACAACAAAATTCAGTCAGGCAGGGTTAAATTTCCTCCTCCACAGATTGTAACCCTTAATCTCCAGGCTACAGTGATTCCAATGCTTGATGCAGAAATTCTTTTTCATTCACTGTCAAAAGAAATGGAATTTTCTCAAAAACCCATTTAACCCACTGACCATAAGTTTACTGGCCACAACTTGTTATAATAGTTTATCCCACCTCTAAAAATCTCTAGATTATTCTAACAATAGAAAAAACAACGTTAGCTTTTGCTCCTTCATTAGTTTGTGCAAGTTACAAATAAACAACGATGGTAACAAATTTATATTTAAAGCACTCCGGGCGCAGTGGCTCACGCCTGTAATCCCAGCACTTTGGGAGGCCAAGGCGGGCGGATCACAAGGTCAGGAGATCGACACCATCCTGGCTAACACGGTGAAACCCTGTCTCTACTAAAAATACAAAAAATTAGCCAGGCGTGGTGGCGGGCGCCTGTAGTCCCAGCTACTCGACAGGCTGAGGCAGGAGAATGGCGTGAACCCGGAAGGCAGGCTTGCAGTAAGCCAGGATTGGGCCACTGCATTCCAGCCTGGGTGACAGAGCGAGACTGTCTCAAAAAAAAAAAAAAAAACAAACAAACAAACAAAACCACCCACAATTCTTCTACAACAGAGCCTACGTATCCACCACGGTCAAGTAAATTACTCCTTAACCCCACACCAAGTGTAGCAAATCCCAACAGTTTAAAGACAGTAGGAAGAGAACACCTTAATTATCTCTGTACTGCCAGTGAGGCACAGGTGTCAAGCCTGTGAGGTGATCAAGCTGCAGGGACAGATAGACCTGATTGTATCTATCTTGACTGTGCCACTAACTAGCTATGTGACCAACTACAATTTCACTTTACTGAACCTGTTTCCAAATGTGAAGATAGGAATATTACTTTCTACTTCATAGAACTATTGTGAAGATTAATTGAGATGGCACCCAAAAAAGCACTTGGCACACAAGAGGTGCTCAATATGCATTAGTCATCATTATCATGACCTACTCTACATTACTTATTTTTAAAGGAACATTAGGCTTCCAGATAGTAGTCAAACTTATTGGCATGGGCTCCGTGAGATCTTGGCCTTCCTGTATGGGAATGACTTGCTCAGTGCCTTCAAAAGGTGAGCCCTGAAGACAGGTAAGTACCTATTTCATCACAGATCCCTGTTTCAATGGTTTCTCCAGTGCCACTCATCAATTTACTAGCTGTATTTCTTCAACAGCCTGTTACCAATTTAGGAAAAAAAAGTCTGACTTTAAGAAAACTGATTCCTCTAAAAATCTAATATTTGCTCCATAAAAAGACTCAAGAGTTTCAATTAGTAACAGGAAAGTCTAAACATGGCAGTTCTGTGGTCCTCTCGTTGGTACACCAGCAGGCCTGTTCAGATGTCAACTCTGTGCCCTATTCCTAAGCAGCCAAGCTCTCCCACAGAAATGAAGTGATTTCACTCCTCCACTGGCCTAAAAGTTTCTCTAATAATCAGGTGAATGTTTTCTCTAAGTGTGTTACATATACCTTTTCAAGAAAGATTCTTATGAAATGTCCAGCAGTACTGTATGTAAATGTATATAGTTTCTTACCTTGTACCCAATTCAGCCAACAAAAATGCAAGGAGATGTTTGGGCTGACGATGTAATCTAAAAAGAAAATCAAAATATATAAACCTTATCTCTCATGGAAATCTCACCAAACTTCTAAAAAATCTGTTCATTGTTTTGATCTGTGATTATTTAGCTATTAGGTAAATTTCACTGCATCGTTTATTTAAACTTCGAAATAAAGATACAGTATATGACACCACTTTTTTTTATTGTTAAGAGACAGGGTCTTGTTGTATTGCCCAGGCTGGAGTGCACTGATGTTCATAGCTCACTGTAACCTCAAACTCCTGAGCTCAAGCCATCCTCCCATCTCAGCCTCCCAAGTAGCTAGGACTACAGGTGTGTGCCACCATGCCTGTCTAATTCTTTAGTTTCTGTGTAGAGATGGGGTTTCACTATGTTGCCCAGACTGGTATGGAACTCATGGCCTCAAATGATCCTCCTGTCTCAGCTTCCCAAAGTGCCAGGATTACAGGTATGAGCTGAGCCAGATACCACTTGTTTACACTTCAATGCCCATAAGACCATATTACATTTTGTGACTACATACATATGAGTAAGCATCTAGAAACAAGGATGGAAAACATAAACACCGACTTTAGAGAATAACAACTTCCTCTGGGAAGGAAAAGGGGGCCAGGAAAAGATACAAAGGTGGCCTTAATTATAACTATAAAACCACCTTTTTTCTTTTGTTTTTGAGACTGTCATAAAATAGCATAAAATCTTCTTTTTAAAGAAGTAAAAAAAATCTGAAGCAAATGTGTCAAAAGTTCAACATATACCAAACCTAGGTGATGGATACTTGGATGTTATCAAACAGGCTAATAAATATATATATGTTAATCCATATATATTTCCTGTTTAAAATTTTCATTAAAAGAAAGTGTATATCTAGAAGGGTTCCATGGTAGCATAACAGAAAAATGGAAACATCTTAAATATTCACCAACTAGAGGAGTGGTTAAATAAATCCATTCAAGGGTGTATTCTACTTTTAGAAATCTCAATATAAAAAAAAAAAAATGTACACACACATATAAAATAAAAAACAAATATAGAGCAATGCCATTCAATATTTTCATTTCATTTTTTAAATCTATACTGTGGCACTGTTTGAACTTGTTCCAACAAGCAGGTGCTAACTACAACAATTTTTAAGCTATTTTTCCCCAAAATGCAATGGGTGAGAACTGGTAAAGATATAATAAAATAGGTAAGCTCCTACATTGCTAGCGGGAGTATGAACTGGCACGACCTTGCTAGAAAGCAATGTGCTAATGTTTGCCATAAAAATATCCATTCCTTTTAACTCAGCAATTTCATCTTGCCTTAAGATTCTATTCTGAGCTACTGCAAAGATACGTGTATAAAGATGTTCGGTGAAGTTTTGCCTCTGATAATAAAAACCTGGGAGCAGCCATGTCCAACTTATGGAACTGTTAAAATATGTTGTGTAGCTATTTAAAACACTTATTCAGACTAATGACATGAGTAAAACTTTCACAATATATTGAGAAAAAGGTTAAAAACCAGTATGATAGCAATTTATTTTTAAAATATGTACATAAAACTGGCTAAACATAAAAATATTAAACTATGATAAGTTATCTGCCTCTTTTTTTTTTTTGAGACAGTCTCACACTATTGCCTAGGCTGGAGTGCAATGGCATGGTCTCAGCTCACTGCAACCTCTGCCTCCCAGGTTCAAGCGATTCTCCTGCCTCAGCCTCCTGCGTAGCTGGGATTACAGGCACGTGCCACCACGCCTGGCTTATTTTTTGTATTTTTTAGTAGAGAGGGGTTTCACTATGTTGGCCAGCCTAGTCTTGAACTCCTGACCTTGTGATCCACCCACCTCGGCCTCCCAAAGTGGTGGGATTACAGGCGTGAGCTACCACGCCCAGCAGTTATCTACCTCTTAATGGTGGACTTTGCAGATGATTTTCCATTTTCTTTAGCTAAAGAAAGGGAGCCTTTCCACTCCCTGGGCTCCAAGTCTCCTGTGTGAGGACTACATTGAGCCTCCTCACTCTTCAGTACATCTAGTTAGGATCCATCCTCAGTGGGTCAGCATGAGTTGATTTCTCTCACCTCTGAATGCACTAATAAAACAAGCCCTCCTGGCCGGGCACGGTGGCTCACACCTGTAATCCCAGCACTTGGGAGGCCGAGGCGGGCAGATCACGAGGTCAGGAGATCGAGACCATCCTGGCTAAAACGGTGAAATGCCGTCTCTACTAAAAATACAAAAAATTAGCCGGGTGTGGTGGCAGGCGCCTGTAGTCCCAGCTACTCGAGAGGCTGAGGCAGGAGAATGGTGTGAACGCGGGGAGGCGGAGCTTGCAGTGAGCCGAGATTGCGCCGCTGCACTCCAGCCTGGGTGAGAGAGCAAGACTCCGTCTCAAAAAAAAAAACAAAAAACAAGCCCTCCTGGGCAACACAGCAAGACCACGTTTCTACAAAAAAAAAAAAAAAATTTTTTTTTTTAATTGGTCAGGCACGGTGGTGTGCACCTGTGGTCTCAGCTACTTAGCAGGCTGAGGCAGGAGAACTGCTGAAGCCCAGGAGATTGAGGCTGCAGTGAGCCATGACCACTCCACTGCATTCCAGCCTGGGCGACAAAGCAAGACCGTATCTTTAATAAAATAAAATAGCCCTGAGACTTATGAATTGAAGAAAATGACAGGCTTGAACTGTGAACTCCCTCAACCCCTATACCTGTGTATTCTTTCCATCTATAATAAAGTCGACAATAAGGACATTTAACATTCTTAAAACTGCAATGAGAATCTGGTATTTGGGATGAAGGTACTCCATTAACCAACTTACAGTTTACAGATATCTGTAAAGTTGACAAAAGAAGTTTTCTTGGTTCCTACTCGGACGACCTGTGGAGGTTTCATGACAAATTTCCTTTTCTCCCCAGCAACCATATCTGGATTCTTTTCCCTCATGATGTTGAACACTCGATTCAGCAGCTATAAAAATAAAGTGGTATTCATGAATACACTTAGTAACTGCCGGGGTATAAAGTTCCCCTTTGAGTCACGTTGCTTAACAGCAAATACTTCACTTCTGATTAAATATACACATGCATAACTACAAGTCTGGGAGCTCCTTGAGGGCAGAGGTTCATCCCCAATCAGCATTTGGTTCATTATAGATGCTCAGCAACTCCTTGTCCAAAGTGAAATGAATGAATGAACAACTACTCATTCTGTTGTTTCTATGGGAAAGTACATGATACATGGAAAAGTAAGATTCAGGAAAGCCCAAACTAAAAAACTCCAGACTACCCTGGCCCTAAATTAGCTACTCTCACCACCGCCCTCCTAATTCCTAGAGGGCTGCATGCCCTCAGCAGTCCACAAATTCAGGTGGGGACAGTGAGTAGTACTACAATGACTGCTGCACTCTGGGCAGGCTGCCCCACAGGTGCGCACCAGGAGTTGCTGTGCACTGGCTGTGTGACTTCTGCATCTGTTCCACCATCAGTCATTACTTCAATGGCCCTTCCAAGAAGATTTATCTTGCTCTTCTTTGAGCACTAGTGAATAGCTTAGCCCCTTCTCACAACAGATTTTGTCTTACCTCCTCATATGTGTAGTCTCTTTCTGAGCCTGCCCAAGCAGGGCCTGTCTGATTACTGAATGAGATACCATCATCTTTTTTGTTGTCTTCATCTTCTAGAGCTACAGATAAAAAAGATTTTAAGAATGAGGGGTGGGCCCTACTACAATACAAAAGTGGGGGTGGGTCTAGGGAAATGAAACGTTTCAAAGACATTTGTCTTCCCTTCCACAGCTGCATTCACAACAGCCTTAAGCATAAAGAAACCAAAGTTCACAACCCTTTTCCTTAGAAACAGGGATGTTATGACTTTCAAAAGGCCCTTAATAGAGACCTCTCTAATTAGGAGTCGATAACATACTGAAATGTTTCTTAATTTAACAAACCGAAGATAAAATAATGCATTGGAATAATTAGAGGAAGAAGAGTCCAACTGTTTTGAGCACTTAAGAAACATCAACATCCATAAAACTCATCTACTGACAGAAGTTCTCTAAAGACCCTATAGCACTGAGAAACTAATAAAACTGTAAACAGAACTTCAAAAAAAATTTTTATTAAAAAATCGGGGCCGGGCGCTGTGGTTCACGCCTGTAATCCCCAGCACTTTGGGAGGCCGAGGCGGGCGGATCACCTGAGGTTGGGAGTTCGAGACCTGCCTGACCAACATGGAGAAACCCCCATCTCTACTAAACATACAAAATTAGCCAGGAGTGGTGGCGAATGCCTATAATCCCAGCTACTCGGGAGGCTGAGGTGGGAGAATTGCTTGAACCCAGTAGGCGGAGGTTGCGGTGAGCAGCCAAGATCGTGCCATTGCACTCCAGCTTGGGCGACAAGAGTGAGACTCCGTCTCAAAAAAAAAAAAAAAAAAAAAAAAAAAATTCGGTTATAGTAATTTTCCCAAGCCTGAATCAGTATGTTTTTAATGTAATCACAGTTGACAAATTCTTTAACTGCCATTATCAAGCCAGACACTGTTTCCTTTCAGCTTCCATTATTAGGCAGTAGAAATAAAGGGCAAGAAAAAAATTTTAAAAGCACCCCCCACCCCCATCAAGGAGACCAGGGCCAAAGGCTTGAGTAACCTCTAAATGTGCTGCTGAGTCCTCAGCATTACCTTCATCTTTCTCTAGTATTTCATCCTCATCTGGGAACTTAACATTCTTCTTTTTCTTCTTTTTATTGCCAAGCATAATGTCAAGGTCATCCTCTGGTTCAGTTGGTTCTTGAACATCACTTTCAATCTTAAGATCCTAAGAAAGTGAGATGAGTCTGAACATTTGATACTGGGACTATTCTTTTTTATTTATTTTATTACATTTTCTGTTGAGATGAGGTCTGGCTTTGTTGCTCAGGCTAGTCTCAAACTCCTGGCCTCAAGAGATCCTCCTGCCCTGGCCTCCCAAAATGCTGGGATTACAGGCATGAGCCACCACACCCAGCCTGTTCTTTTTTAAAAATGACGTGGGCTGACACTATTTTGGCAGGGGAAAAAGATCACATATTCAAAATTGAAGTTACAGATAAGAAACGCCTGTCAGAGAGGGACCAAACTGGCTCACAGAGACTCTGCCATTTGAATTGTGAATTCTTCAAGACACTTGTGGGATCTTTCCCCCTCATCCATCTCTTTATTCTTCAGCCTTAGGATCTTATAATTATTGTCCTTGTTTCCAAACCAGGCTACTGTCAGAATCACAGCAGAGGCCAGGCGCCGTGGCTCATGCCTATAATCCCAGCACTTTGGGACATCGAGGCAGGTGGATCCCTGAGGTCAGGAGTTCAAGACCATCCTGGCCAACATGGTAAAACCGCATCTCTACTAAAGATACAAAACTTAGCTGGGTGTGGTGGCGGGCACCTGTAATCCCAGCTACTTGAGAGGAATCACTTGAACCCAGGAAGCAGAGGTTGCAGTGAGTTGAGATCGTGCCACTGCACTCCAGCCTGGGCAACAAGAGGGAAACTCTGTCTCAAAAAAAAAAAAAAGAATCACTTGAGAAAATTTAAAAGTTTAAATCGGATTGACGATCTTCACCAGGAACAGGGTTCAGGAGTATTTTAAAGAAGTTTTTAAGTGATTTTGATATAGTCATTGGGAAAGATTTTTCCAGGTGACACCAAATATGTCTTTTTCCACATCAACCCTCCAATGCCAATTAGGTGTCCTCCAGTTTAATTCAGACACACACTATCCAGAGTTATCATCAGATTTCACAGGTTTAAGGGCTCAGTTCCTCAAGACTGCCTTCACTTCAGATGCTAGTCACCACGTATTGGGTCCCCATGCTGCCTGCTTCTCTGTCCAACATGGCTATAAACTCGGAAGTTCCCACATTCACCACCAAGAGTCAATAATTTGCCAAAACGACTCATAGAACTTAGGAAAGTACTTACTACTGCCAATTTATTATAAAGGATACAACTCACAAACAGCCAAACATAAGCAATGCATAGGACAAGGTATGGGGGTGGGAGCTGAGGGGTGGCAAGAAAGGCAGGCGTGGAGCTGCCATGCCAGGGACACCACCCTCCTAGCACCTTGCTGTGCTCATCAGCATGTTAGCTCTCTGAACCCGTGTCTAGGGGTTTCATTACAAAGGCATGACCAACTGATTACATTATTTATTTATTATTATTATTATTATTATTTTGAGACGGAGTCTCACTCTGTAACCCAGGCTGGAGTGCAGTGGCGTGATCTTGGCTTACTGCAACCTCCGCCTCTCGGGTTCAAGTGGTTCTTCTACCTCAGCCTCCTGAGTAGCTGGGACTAGAGGCACACGCCACCACACCTAGCTAATTTTTGTATTTTTAGTAGAAACGGGGTTTTACCATACTGGCCAGGCTGGTCTCAAACTCCTGACCTCGGCCGGGCGCGGTGGCTCAAGCCTGTAATCCCAGCACTTTGGGAGGCCGAGGCGGGCGGATCACGAGGTCAGGAGATCGAGACCATCCTGGCTAACACAGTGAAACCCCGTCTCTACTAAAAATACAAAAAATTAGCCGGGTGTGTTGGCGGGCGCCTGTAGTCCCAGCTACTCGGGAGGCTGAGGCAGGAGAATGGCGTGAACCCGGGAGGCGGAGCTTGCAGTGAGCCGAGATCGCGCCACTGCACTCCAGCCTGGGGCACAGAGCAAGACTCCGTCTCAAAAAAAACAAAACAAAACAAAACAAAACAAAAAAAAAAAACTCCTGACCTCAGGTGATCCACCTGCCCAGGCCTCCCAAAGTGCTGGGATTATAGGTGTGAGCCACTGCGCCCGGCCAACTGAGTACATTATTAACCACTGGTGACTGAGCTCAATCTCCAGACCTTCCCTCTCTGGAGGTGGCAAGAGGACCATTGAAAGTTCCAACCCTCTAAAATCGTAGCTTTGTCCTTCTGGTGACCAGCCCCCATCCTAAAGCTATCTAGGGATCCCCAGATAAGGGATCCCTGCTCCCTTACTGATTAATTAATATCTATTTTGTGTGTGCCTACATCTTGAACTGGGACAATGGCTACAGTCATTTCAGAAATCTCATTACCATACCAAAGACCCTGCTATCACTTTGGAGATTCCAAGGATTTTAGCAGTTGTGAGCCAAGAACATAAAGAACAAATATTTATTTTTTATTATACCAGTCAGCCTGGCACCAGTCTGTGGCGTGGTCTTTGGGCATCACTCCAATAGATGACATTATCAAAGAGGGAAAGGCAGAAGCCATGGGGAATTAGGATCAAGTGATAGAATGGAATGGAAACAAAGTAAAGCTTGACCCCAAGATTAGTTGCCAGAGGCATGGATGTAAACAGGGCATATTAAAACCTAGAAATGAGTCATAAACATCCCAGAAGGGCAGAAAAGGCCAGTCTCAGTTTCCAGCTTTCTGATTTCTCCTTCCTTCTACCAGCTTATCCAGCTCCCTATCCTGAACTGTGCTGTCAACCTTACTCATTAATTAATATCGATTTTGTGTGTGCCTACATCCTGAACTGGGACAATGGCTACAGTCATTTCAGAAATCTTACCAGCAGAAAAGTTGGAATAGCTGGGAGTAAATAAAGCTCAGATTCGGGATCCCAAATCCAGCTGTGTAGTCTTAGTGCCACATGTGGCTATCAAGACCAATCTGCCAGCCACATGTGGCTATCAAGACCGATCTGCCAGCCGGGCGCAGTGGCTCACACCTGTCATCCCAGCACTTTGGGAGGCCAAGGCAGGCAGATCACCTGAGATCGGGAGTTTGAGACCAGCCTGGCCAACATGGTGAAACCCCCTCTCTACTAAAAATACAAAAATTAGCCTAGCGTGGTGGTGGGTGCCTGTAAACCCAGCTATTCGGGAGGCTGAGGGATGCCTGAGCCCAGGAGACGGAGGGTGCAGTGAGCCGAGATCGCGCCACTGCACTCCAGCCTGGGCGACAGAGTGAGACTTTGTCTCAAAAAAATAAATAAATCAATCTGCCCATGGTATTAGCTACATACCATACAAACAGGACACCAGATACTCACTCACCTAGTCTCTAAGTCAATAAATAAGAACTTAGAAATGCTGAATATAAGTTAGCATATACTAGCCAACTTCTAGTGCTATACTATTATTATTTTATCCCAGTAAGATCTACTTCCATGACACCAAGACACAGCAGAAGGTGGAGAATGGCAAAAAGAATTTTTTTTTTTTTTTTTTTTTTTTTGAGACAGAGTCTCGCTCTGTCGCCCAGGCTGGAGTGCAGTGGCACTATCTCAGCTTACCGCAACCTCTACCTGCTGGGTTCAAGCGATTCTCCTGCCTCAGCCTCCTAAGTAGCTGGGACTACAGGTGTGCACCACCACACCCAGCTAATTTTTGTATTTTTAGTAGAAATGGGGTTTCACCATGTTGGCCAGATTGGTCTTGAACTCCTGACCTCAGGTGATCTGCCCACCTCAGCCTCCCAAAGTGCTGGGATTACAGGCATGAGACAGCACGCCCAGTCTGCAAAGTATTTTTCAAGGCTTTTCAAAAGCCCTTCGATGGTCTGAAAATTCAGGTGGGAGAGTAGCCCAGGATCTGAAAAACCCTTCAAGTGAATGTCCATGCCTTGCCTGATGACCGGGATACCTCTAACATCCTCTTATGTTATGACTTCAAAAACAGTATTCCAGCACTTATTTAGAGCTAATCTCCCAATAAAAGCTACTGGAGGAATCAACCAACAAAGCCTTATTAACCAAAACTTTCTATAGCACATCTCTACGTGTCACCCTGTTACCCAGGATATTTAAATCCCATTTCTCATTATAATCTGAGCATTTTTCTCAGTTTCCCTATAGTAGAAGGAAAAGAGAATCCCCAAACAGGGAGAGAACAAGATGAATCCAGATAAAACCAGCTTGTTCTCAAGGATTCTAAATTATCCTTGAACCAAAATATCTGCAAACAGGAAAAATATCTTACTCATTTCAGTACTCTAGCAATTACCACACAATGCTTCAAATGCTTGACTTGCTGTAATCACTCATACTTATTTACTGAATTAACTGTCATAAAATTATGACATTATTTCTAAAACTCAATGAATTACTGTATACATTTCCTGCTACATGTGGGATATACTTTATTCACTTGAGTTTGAGCAAACAAACTACTTATCAAAGAAAATTTTGAGTAGAGGGCACGAGATATTTGGTGTATGTATGTTTGCTGTTGTGTGTGCATGTACTCTATGTGAGTGAGTGTGTGTACTGCTATTATCTTGGGTTTTAGAAATAGATGTGTGGATTCTGCTAAAGTGATTCCTAGGCAGGGTCTTTAAAATGGTAACTCTAGGGAGGAAAACAGATCTTCAGCTCCTTCCCCTTTCATCCATCCACCCACCCTCCCTCCTATTCACCTTCCTGCCCACCTGTTACTCCCTGTCCAAAAGAATTTTGAGATATTTGTATTAGAAATCAATTCAGTAATAAGACTCACAGGGTCTCAAGTATCCACAAGATCAGAGAACTCCGTAAAACTAGCCTGAGTGCTCTGGTTTGCCTACAGGCCACATTGTCATCAGCTACCAACCACCACTGTGGTTCATTCTTTGCTGCTTAGAGGTACACGTATGAATTTGTGTATATTCAATATCTTACCAAAAGTTTAAGAAACCAAAGGAATATTTGCTCAAAAGGATTTCTCACTCATAGAAATAGTTCTCCACAGCCAAAAATCTCAGTATAGTTAAGGACAAGGGACATTTTGTGATCATCTTAATGGCATACAATACAACATGTAAGACCTAAGTTTAAATTCCTTGAACCACAATCCCTTTAAGATACCTAGTCAGACACACTCCCAAGAAAATGACGCTACCAGTGGCAATTAAGTGCTAATCACAAAAGCAAACAAAACTAGTAAGAGATGAGTCAAAGAGAGGGAAACATCAGCCATTAGCAACCTTACAAGAGGTCAAATTTTACCTTCAACAAGAAAGCAATACTACCTTTACACCTTCTTCAGCTTCATCAATATCAAATATCTTTTTAGTTTTTTTCTTCTTTTTCTTTTGATTAAAGAAGTTCAAGTCATCTAGATCATCAGAAGCATCTAAAAAGACCAAGGCATAATTATTAACAACTAAAAGGCAAAGCATCAAATTATGAGTTACACAAACATAGTTCAGCAATTAATCAAGTCACCAGAAAAGATCGACGTGAGTATTAATTAGTCCCTCCACAATCACAAAAGTTATGGTTCTTTTTTTTTTTTTTTGAGATGGAGTCTTGCTCTGTCGCCTAGGCTGGAGTGCAGTGGCGCAATCTCGGCTCACTGCAACCTCTGCCTCCCAGGTTCAAGCGGTTCTCCTGCCTCAGCCTCCCAAGTAGCTAGGACTACACGCATGTGCCACCACGCCCAGCTAATTTTTTGTATTTTTTTAAGTAGAGACAGGGCTTCACCACGTTAGCCAGGATGGTCTTGCTCTCCTGACTTCATGACCCGCCTGCCTCAGCCTCCCAAAGTGCTGGGATTACAGGCGTGAGCCACCGCGCCCGGCCACAAAAGTTATGGTTCTGAAAAACGAAATGGTAGGTCATCTCAAAGATCTATAGGAAAAATCTGGTTAGGGGACCATGTTGAGAATATTTACTTAGTAATCTGACCATATCACTCTTCATCGTTCCCAAGACAAAGTCAGAGCTCTAACACAATTTCCAACTCTCCAACTTTATCTCCCACTTCTGCTTCTTGCCGTCCTCACTTCCTCACTTCAATCCCTGGTTCTAACCCTACTAACCTAGTGCAATGTACGTGAGGTCTCTCACCTCCAAACCTTCCCATGGGTCCTCTTACCTCCATCTCGCAGGATCTTGGTTAAATTACTTCCACCAAAGCCTTCTCTAAGCTTATCCATCTTTCCCCACAACTGGGTTAGGTATCTCCAGAGTGCTTGGATAGTATCTTCTGCTTACCCCAACTGAGGTACTTATTACCAGCTTGCTTATCTATCTCCCTACTCAATACTAAGAGTCTATGCCTTGTTCACCTAAATTCTACTGTCTAGCTCAACATTTTATTGAATCAATGAATCATCAAAAGGCCTAACAAATTATTCACATTCATTAAAATAAGGCTGTGCAGTAAATACTAGTTATCAGTGAAATTTTACCTACCATTAATGAGTAATAATAGGTTCTGTTCAACAAGTTTTCCATTTGACCTGCCATGTTATAAACTAGAAATATTTTAGGATCCCTTTGCTACAAGGTTTTTCAAGAAACTATTTACAAATCCATTTTATCTTATTACGACAGGAATGAGTTACTTTCCAAGTTTGTTTTAAACATGTAGAAGACACTTAGCACAGGGCAGATGCTCAGTGAATGTCAGTTTTCTCTATCCTGGCACAGTGTTATATTCAACAGACACAAATAATGTTTATAGAATCATTTCTCTCTAATAGTCAAATTATGTCTATGTTATAGCACAGGGGTAAGTAATTAAAGCTGTTGTCTAACCCCAAATACTTTAGGCTATAATTTTAATCTCTCATATACATTTTCAGACTTGCTAAGACACAAAACTGCCTATCTTAGTACTATTTCTTTCTGCCCACATTCAAATACAACTACCATTAAAAAGTCAGAGAAAAGACCTGATGGGTTAAACTGGGAAACCAGCTCTGGAACGGCAAGGTTTCATCATCTTTGCAACTTGTGAATTAAATGGGAACGTCGCTGCGACAAGCCTATCAGAAATCTAAAAAGGTCCACTGCATACAGACCACTGATGGCCTTGACTTCACCAGAACAGCCTTGTCAGGCTGAGAGGTCGCTGCATATACAAAAGCCAAAACGCTCATAGAACCAGGGCTTCTAGGACAACAGTAACTCTCTCACATCAACCACTCACCTTTTTTCCTAGTGTCCTCTTCATCAGCTTCCAAATCTTTGTCCTCAGTTGGCTCTGGCTCCACTTCTTTTGTTTCTGAAGGCTGGGTTTCCTCTGTTTGGGTATCCCCTTCCTCATCTAACATAAAAGGCTTCTTCTTCTTCTTTTTCTTCTTGCTCATAGTAGGATCAAAAATCATCTGTTTAAAAGACAAAAAACAAAAAGGAACCCAATGATTGTTTTTAATGATGCTCACATTCCAAATATGCTTTATCCTCAAAAGGCATACTCTTAAAAGAGTATGTGATACATTAAAACACCAAAGGGGAGTTTACCAAAAAATAAAATAAATTGTCCACCCAACCTTCTTGTTACTCTTAAAGGGGAATTGAAACATGTACGCATCTTTCAATTTGTAAAGTATCACAGATACTTCACTTTCAGTTTCATGAGCAAATTTGGACGTTTGAATGAATCATGGAATTTAGGGAAGGGACTCTGGCAACAATCTATGCTATTGCCCCTCACTTTATAGATATAGGAAAACAATACCTCAGCAGGGTGTAAATTTTTTTGTATTGTTTTTTCTTTGAGACAGGGTCTCACTGTCGCCCAGGATGGAGTGCAGTGGCATGATCACAGCTCACTGCAACCTCAACCTTCTGGACTCAAGTGATCCTACCATCTTAGCTGCCTAAGTAGCTGGGACCACAAGCATGTGCTACCACGCCCAGCTAATTATTTTGTAGAGACGGGGTCTCCCTCTGTTGTCCCAGGTGGTCACAAACTGCCAGGCGCAAACAATCCTCCCACCTCGGCCACACAAAGCAATGGAATTACAGGTGTAAGCCACCGCACCTGGCCAGGGGTATCAATGTTTTATTCAAGGTTGGTAACTTGGGGCTGCTACACAGAGACTTGAGAGACTTTTGACCTGATTAAAAAAACAAACTTTTTTTAAACTACAAATCTTCAAGGAAATCCATCAGCAACTCTTCATATAGCAAATCTCTGAGTAAGAGAAACCTCTATAAAACATTTCACTCTGCTTTTTGTTTAACATTAAAGGTTCTTTTTTTTTTTTTTTTTTTTTTTTTTTTTAATGAAACAGGGTCTGGCTCTGCTGCCCAGGTTGGAGTGCAGTGGCATGATCTCAGCTGAATCCAACCTTGACCTCCCAGACTCACACCATCCTCCCACCTCAATTTCCTGAGTAGCTGGAATCACAGGAGTGCACCACCACACCCAGCTATTTTTTGTATTTTTAGTATTGATGGGATTTCACCATGCTCCCCAAGCTGGTCTCGAACTCCTGGGCTCAAATGATCCACCAGCTTCAGCCTCCCAGTGTTAGGATTACAGGTGTGAGGACCATGCCTTGCCCCAAAATTCTCTTATTTTTATCTAAATGTCCACTATAGAATAGGTGAAAAACTAATTTATAATTTGTAGACTATCTGCTTGCACTGATCACTTGAAGAAAGAAAAGTCATCTAGACATAAGAGTTTAAACAACATACAGGGCAGACACCTGATAGAGTAGAAAGTGCAGGAGGCTGGGCGTGGTGGCTCACGCCTGTAATCCCAGTACTTTGGGAGGCCGAGGCGGGCGGATCACGAGGTCAGGAGATCAAGACCATCCTGGCTAACATGGTAAAACCCCGTCTCTACTAAAAATATTAAAAATTAGCAGAAGGTGGCAGGTGCCTGTAGTCCTAGCTACTCGGGAGGCTGAGGCAGGAGAATGGTGTGAACCCGGGCGGTAGAGCTTGCAGTGAGCCGAGATCGTGCCACTGCACTCCAGCCTGGGTGACAGAGCAAGACTCGGTCTCGGAAAAAAAAGAAAAAGAAAAAGAAAAAAAGAAAGTGCAGGGTCTTAAAGTCAAATAGAACCTGATTCAAATCCCAAGTATTTTTTTTCCTGAACCCCTTACCAATCTCTCTCCATATTCTATTAATACCATGCTTAAATTCAGCATTTTGCCTAGTGATCTGCTGTGGACAGCGCAATAGTAAAGTGTTTAAAAGCACAAGTCTGGAGCCCATCTGACTCGATTCAAATTCTGACTCTGGCTTGTACCTGTGTTATTCCACGGCTCATCTGTAAAATGGAAACAAGTGGCAGAATGACAACAAACCATACAAGGTTACTAGGAGGGTTAAAGATGTAAATGTAAAACACTTGCCATAGTGCCTGGCACATAAGTACTCGATAAATATTAGTAATTGTAATTTATACAGTACTTTACCATTCACAAAGCATGGTTTTCTCTTGATTCCTATCACTGAAATTTCATCAACTCAGGTGCTCTAATTTCCCAAACATATAAAACACTCAAATGCTTCCCAAAATTGATTCCAACATAAACTTATTTATGTCCCAAGATCATTAATGAAACTAGATTGAAACCAAGCTACAGTCTGTAATAAGGTAATATAGTTACTGTCCTTGCCCAGTAGAGAAGTATGGTATTTGCAAAGCATTTTCAAAGTTAGTCTTTTCTCCCTTAACAAGGATCCAATTGTATAAATAATTAAATCTGAAATGCAGTCAGTCTGAAGAACATTATCTGGCCAACTTAAAGAAGTGTCCCTACCAAGATAGAAGAGCAAAGAGGAAAGAGTCCCCCACTGCTGACCCACTATTGAGCCCTGGGTCACCCTGCAAGGAGTACAGCAATAATACAGGGAAGTAGCTACATTTCATCTTCATTCTAGAAATAGGGAGACTTGGCAAAAAGACAGACAAAACTCTAGACACTATAAATTTAGTTCTGGAAGGGATTACAATCCATTTATTGCATTTTTTCAAGCATCAAGTTCCCTAGAATATTAATTGCCTTTTAACCATTATTCATCAAGACAGACTAAAGATGGAAAGGATCCTGATATCACTAGAAGACAGCCTCACAAGTGCCTTTTTATCCCCTGAAAAACCTTATGGTCTACAGCTAAACAGTTTGGTTGTAGCCTTGTAAAGGATAATAAACATGCAGGAATCATAAACTGAAATAATTAACATCTCTCTCAATTACTGTCTGGATACTTAACATACATACTCATTGCCTTATTTTATTCATACCATCCTGCAAAGTACAGTTTACAAATAAGGACCAGGGATCCCTAAGCAGCACCCAAAGCAGACCTCCCCAGAGAATGAGGCCATGTTATTAATCTTGACTAAAATCATGGCTTTTTAAGACTTTCATCTCTAGCTTCCAAATTATAGGCTGACTACACTCCAAATTGGTTTTCTTTTATGAGACTAGTTTGGATTTGAAAAGCAAATAGCTGTTGACAGTGCACTTATGGAAAACTACAGATCACGTGAGTTATATTTTAGGTTCACAACAAAGCCTTCAAAAGCATAAATTTTCTATTTTCAACTTCTCACGTTTGGTTGGAGAGGGCAAAGAAAAGGTATACCAGCTAAAATTATGCTGAAATACTCATCAAATTAGAAGCCTCTTCTCATAGATCATACCTTACCCAAGAAATCAACTTTATAGTCATACTATACCCAGAAGCAGGTGTGAGTCACAAAAGAACCCACAGAGAAGCAAGACATTGATCTAAAAGTTCCTTCCAAAGGTCACCAGAACAAATGCTAAGTGCTGCCATTCTGTGTGATAGGATTGTGGGATTTTTTTTTTTTTAGGGATGGGAGTCTCACTTTGTTGCCCAGGCTGAAATGTAGTGACTACTCTCAATTGTAATTATAGTGCACTGCAGCCTCGAACTCCTGGCCTCAGCCTCCTGAGTAGCTGAGACTACATGTGAATGCCACCACGCCTGGCTTAGATTCTGCTGTTTTTCTTTGTATTCTTTTGTGTTTCATAAACTTCACACAACACACATCCCATTTTGAATCAAAAACTTTTTTTTTTTTAATTTAAAGCTTCTTTTCGCAAAAACACCTTACCATATTTTATGAAAACCCAATGTTCTGACTCCTTGTGAATGGGACCTAGTAGTAAGCAGGCAAGTATTAAATATTGAAGGTGCTTTTAACAAATGGTCTGAAAAATACCAAATGCCTATTGATTAGGGGATTTTTCTTTTCCCTTACCAGGTAGCAGCCATATTTCTAGGATTCTGCTTTTTAAAGATCATGGTTCCATGTTGGGAGACTGAGGCAGGAAGACTGTTTGAGGCCAGGAGTTCAAGACTAGCTTGGGCAACAAAGCAAGACCTCATTTCTACGAAAATTAAAAAATTAGTGGGTGCAAGAGCATGCGCGTGTAGTCCCAGCTACTTTCGAGGCTGAGGCAGGAGGATCCCCTGAGCCCAGGTGAGAGGCCGCAGTGACCTATGATTGTGCCACCGCACTCCAGCCTGGGAAACAAGAGCGAGACCCTGTCTCTAAAAAAAGCAAAACAAACAAACAAACAAAAATCATAGTTCTACTCGGTTGAAAATGGTTATGTTCTGGCGAGTTTTTGGCTTAATTACCAGGTTTAAAAATAAATGTGTGCAGTTTATTTCAATTATACATTAAAAAAAAACACCAAAAACAGAAGGCTGGGCATGGTGATTCATGCCTGTAATCCCAGCACTTCAGGAGGCTGAGGCAGGCGAATCAGAAGGTCAGGAGTTCAAGACCAACATAGTGAAACTCCGTCTCTACTAAAAATACAAAAAAAAAAAAAAAAATTAGCTGGGCATGGTGGCGGGCGCCTGTAATCCCAGCTACTCGGGAGGCTGAGGCAGGAGAATTGCTTGAACCCAGGAGGCGGAGGTTGCGGTAAGCCGAGATCACGCCACTGCACTCCAGCCCAGCGACAGTGTGAAATTCCATCTCAAAAAAAAAAAAAAGAAAGAAAAAAACAGAAATATGAATAAAACAGAAAATTACTTTTTAATAGTAGCCTCTTTAATTGTCTAGCCTGACCACCAGGCAGGATTACTTCCACTCTGGGAAAGTCCTTGGCAGTTTATAAATCATTTTCAAGTAGAGTTTCACCTGATCCTCACAAGTCTGTACAGTAGCCAGTAGCCAAAGGAATGGCCTAAAAATACTTACCTAGTCAACAGCACTACAGGAACCAGGCCCTATACCCTATTCTTCATACCTCTCTCTACTCCTAACTTCTACCTGGCAGAATGGAAGCCAAAGAACAGGGTTCTAGTCCTACTAACTTTCTGCATGATCTTGGACAAGTTAATCTCCCTCGGCCCTGGTTTCCTGTAAAACGCAGTTGGACTGGCACCCCTAAGTGGCCAAACTAATACTTTATTGGCTTCCAAAGTCCTATGCCGAAATGCTGGTTCTACCATCTTTGCTTCACAAAATTCTGTTCATCCAGTAGTAATGCATTCATATTCCACTTCTTTCAAAACCTAATCCCACTGCTAAAAATGATCCCTCTAGCCCTCCAAGTCACTATGTTGATGGTCCTATTTCTACCTCTGTGTCAACTAGTTGACCCATACACAGAATAACACCCCATGGAATCTTGCACACTTAAGTACTCTATTTGCCAAAGGTTATGAGAAGCTTGAAAATTGAGTAGAAACAAAACAAGGGTGAAACACTGCCACTCTCAGAACTTTTGAAATACAGCAGCCTAGAGCAATGTCTATAACCGCCAAGGACCATATACAAACTTTCAGTTTCTCTAAGCCATTAAGATCCTAGTCAATCTGGAATTCCACTGGTTCAGCCACTTAGTATTTGATCATGGGCATTATACAACTCTGTAACACTCAAATTTTTCATCTCTAAAATGGGCACAACAATAGACCTATTTTACAGGACTGTCGTGAGAACCAAGTAAGAGACTGGAATCCCGTCCAGAATACATTCCAAATTCCTTAACTTCGTCTTCACAGCCCTCCATGAACTAGTCATTACCTGCTTGGCAAGTGTTCACCCCTTAACGCTAACCAAACTGGAGATTATTCTACTTCCTGTGAGCACATTTACTGGCCTTTCTCGACTATTCCTTTGCCCTTGTGATCAAGGCTTCCTATTGCCTGAGGAAATTCTCAACACCTTACAGGGCCTTCCCCCAATGTTAAGCAATACCTACTGGGAGTACTTAACATCAACTTCATTTTAAGTCGTTAGATGTTATATCAACTAGGATAAATCTGAGGTAAAGGGATTTGAGGAAATTCACTGAGATCCAAGTACCACGGTAGAAAAAGATACAGCCAACTTCATAGCCCGGACTTCCCGCTCACGTTGCTGGTAGCCCTCTGTTAAGGGAAGCTCGGGGGCTCGCCCGGAAACTTTCCGGGAAGGTCAGTCACTTCCTGAGGCTGCAGAATCTTTTTCTCTCGTTCTAACCCCATCACCCCCTCGTCTTTTTAAAAAACAATGCTAGGAAGGCAAACAAGGGCGGGATACCGGCCCCGACAAGACAGCCTAGAAAGTTTTAACGAGGGCGTTATACCAAGCCAAGAGAGGCTCGTCGCGGCACCCCTGGCACCCAGTGAGGCGAGCTGGGGCGGCAGTGCCCAGCAGAAAGGAATGCAGGGATCGCTAGCCCCAGTCTCGTTCGGGGTTATTATTAATAGCGGGCATTCGAGCCCCTTCCGGGAGGGCGACTCAACGTGTGCTCTCCATTCCGGAAACGCCAACCACGGCAGGGGCGCCGCCGACCTGAGGAAAGCGGGCTGCGGCCAAGCCTGCGGATCCGGAGTCCTTGCCGGCTCTACCGCTCCGGGCCGCCTAGGCGCGGCTGCCCCACATGGCGGCGGCCGGCTGCTAGGCCGCAGGCCCGTTCTCCCACACTGGAGTGGGTTCGGCTTCTCGCCTCAATCCTTAGCCCTAACGCGGGGCTCAGATCCTCACCTCGTCGCCAGACATGGCTGCGGCTCGAGTGGGCTCGCCACGGACGGGATGTCAGACGGGTCAGCCCCAGGCCCCGGCGGTAGCGCTGCCCCTGCCGATACCTCTCCCACCACCGCACTAGGCTCTTGCATCAGCGAAAGGGAACTACACCCCGCCCTCTCCTCCAAGCGTTGGAAATGCGCCTGCGCAGAGCTCGCCAAGGCGCAGGCGCGCAGAAGAGCCAACCTAGCGCGCTTCGTGTGGCGCGAGTTACCAGGCGACGCCGCGTCGCCAGGCATGCCGGGACTTGCAGTCCACTTATAAGAGGGTTGTGCTTGCTCTGTAGCCGCCCAGCAACCTGTGCGCGGCGTCTGAGCGAGCTGCAGCCGGAAGAAGATTCAGTTGTTGATATTGCCTCAGCCTTTTGGAGCGTTCTTTTGCGCTGCTTGTAGAGTGAATTGGGGTCCCTTCCTCCTGGGTTAGGGTAGTAGGTTAGACACTGAGTCATATGAACCCGCTGGAGCTTTAGTTTCCCACATGACCCCGGGGCGTTATGGTGTTTGAGAAATTCTGAGTTGGAGCTAGAGGCGCTCACCTCGCTAAGGGTTTTTACTTCGTAAGAAATTTGACGGCTGGTTTTCTGCTTGGGAGGTCAGAAACCGAAGTATCTTCCCGCTCTTCTCCCAGGAGAGAGAACATCTCCTGAGGAGAAACAACCACGCAAGAGGCAGCTATCGGGAAGCCTCAAAATACTTGTTTATGAAATCTGATTGAACGCTCTGGGTGCGCCACGCAATTTCCCTTGAGACCTAACAACAGCAGCGACCCTTTAGGGAGCTCTCACTGCGGCAGTGCCCTCCAGCCAAAGACCATCGAGAACACTCCTGTAGTTGGACAAAGTGGGGTTTATGGTCTTGCAAGTAGGGCAGTACGCCGTGGGAAACACCGGGACGTCTTGGGAAGAGGGTGTTGGAAAGAATTTACAGGGTTTGGGCAGGGTTTAAGGAAGCAGAGCTTCTCTCCGGATTAGATGCAGTCAGGAGGTGGGGGTAATTCTATGATTGGGTAATTTAATAATTTTTTTTTTTTTTGAGACTCGTTCTGTTGCCCAGGCTGGAGTGCAGTGGCGCGATCTCGGTTCACTGCAAGCTCTGCTGCCTCCCGAATTCAAGCGATTCTCCTGCCTCAGCCTCCCGAGTAGCTGGAATTACAGGCGTGAGCCACCTCGCCTGGCCTATAATTCTTACATAATAAGAAAGAGGAACTGGCCGGGCGTGGTGGCTCACGCCTATAATCCCAGCACTTTGGGAGGCCAAGGCGGGCGGATCACCTGAGGTCAGGAGTTCAAGACCAACCTGGCCAACATGGCGAAACCTTGTCCCTCCTAAAAATACAGAAATTTGCCGCGTGTAGCGGTAGGCGCCCGTAATCTCAGCTACTCTAGAGACCGAGGCAGGAGAATCGCTTGAATTCGGGAGGCAGAGGTTGCAGTGAACCGAGTTTGCGCCACTGCACTCCAGCCTGGGCGACAGAGTGAGACTCCGTCTCAAAAAGAAGAGAAAGAAAGAAAGCAGGAGGGAGGGAGGGAAGGAAGGAAGGAGGGAAAGAGGGAAGGTGGAACTAAGCAAGGCTAAAGCTGCAATTGGTAAAAAAAAAAAAAAAAAAAAAAAAAAAGCTCTGCCTCCCGAATTCAAGCGATTCTCCTGCCTCAGCCTCCCGAGTAGCTGGAATTACAGGCGTGAGCCACCACGCCCGACTTATAATTCTTACATAATAGGAAAGTAGAACTGGCCTGGCGCGGTGGCTCACGCCTGTAATCCCAGCACTTTGAGAAGCTTAGGCGGGTGAATCAGGAGGTCAAGAGATCGAGACCATCCTCACCAACATGGGGAACACTCGTCTCTACTAAAAATACAAAAATTAGCTAGGCGTGGTGGTGTGCGCCTGTAGTCCCAGCTACTCAGGAGGCTGAGGCAGGAGAGTCGCTTGAACCCGGGAGGCGGAGGTGGCAGTGAGCCAAGATCAAGCCACTGCACTCTAGCCTGGCGATAGAGCTAGACTCCATCTCAAAATAATGGTAATAATAAAAAAGGCTGGGCGCGGTGGCTCACACCTGTAATCCCAGCACTTTGGGAGGCGAGGTGGGCAGATCACGAGATCAGGAGTTCGAGACCAGCCTGACCAACATGGTGAAACCCCATCTCTACTAAAAATACGCATGGTGGCATGCTCCTGTAATCCCAGCTACTCAGGTGGCTGAGACAGGAGAATCACTTGAACTCGGGAGGCAGAGATTGCAGTGAGCGGAGATCACACTGCTGCACTCCAGCCTGGGCGACAGAGCGAGACTCTGTCTCAAAAAAAAAAAAAAAAAAAAAGGATAGAGATAGGAGATAGGAGCATATCTGGATTTTTTGTTTTGTTTTGTTTTGTTTTTTGAGATGGAATTTCGCTCTTGTTGCCCAGGCTGGAGTACAATGGCATGATCTCGACTCACCGCAACCTCACCTCCTGGGTTCAAGCGATTCTCCTGCCTCAGTCTCCCAAGTAGCTAGGATTACAGGCATGTACCACCACGCCCAGCTAATTTTGTGTTTTTAGAAGAGACGGGGTTTCTCCATGTTGATCAGGCTGGTCTCGAACTACCGACCTCAGGTGATCCGCCCACCTTGGCCTCCCAAAGTGCTGGGATTACAGGCGTGAGCCACCATGCCCGGCCTTATATCTGGTCATTTTTTTGTGGTTGGCACAATGTTTATTTTTGTTCGTTTATATTCAGACATCATGTTTTTGTTTGGACCCACCGTGGTCACAGAATGGCCTTGTCTGATGTTGGTGTTCTGAAATTGTTAGTGTTCAACCAGGCAGCACATCCTAGTTAATAGTGCCAGCCGGCTTCCTGCTATCATAGGCTGCATCTCTTTTCACTGTGTTCCACATTACTTAATCATATTTGCTGCTTTAGGTCTCAACACAACTGTGTGAGATAATCCACAGACACCTAGTACTCTCTACTGGATGCTAGTCCCTAATGTAAGCATGGCAATTCCTTGCCTCCAAGGAGCTTACATCTTAGTGAGATGGATGGTTTATTAGCCCCTTTTTCCAGATGAGGAAACTGCTTTTGTGGCACTGAATAATTAGTCAGAAGCCATATACAGCCAGCAAAACAGGTAACCTGGGAATCCAAGTCCAGACAATCTGATACCAGTGGCTGCCACTTTACCACCTTGAGAATCTGAATCCCTAAGGAGCCTGGACTGGTGCCACCAAACGTCAGTCATTTTCAGCTACTGGTATTTGTGCATACCAGAGTTACTCAATGGCAGCATTATTGACATATTGGCAGACAATTCTTTGTCAGGCCAGATAATTCTTTGTTGTGGGATGTTGTTCTGTGCATTGTAAGATGTTTAGCAGCATCCCAGCCTGTATATAATAAATGCCAGTGACACCCTCCCCCTAGTTGTGACAACCAAAAATGTCTCCAGACACTCCCAAATATCCCCTGGGAGAGACAGAATCACCCCTGTTTGAGAACCACTGGTGTACATCAATTTTTGGATCTTTGAGAGAGAAACATCTGGTACATGACAGTCCCCAAATCATTTTAAGTGGGAGGCCTTGAAGAGAAGAGAGGGAAACAGTGTGGCGTAAGTTTTGGAAAAGCCTGTTCAACTATGAAAATGACAGATAAAGGAAAAATAAATGAAATGGAAAAACGAAGACAAGTGATAGAGGTGAAGAAAAGGAGCTTATGAAATGATCTGTGGGCCAGACCTGGTAGCTCACACCTGTAATCCCAGCACTTTGGGAGGCCGAGGTGGGAGGATCACTCAAGCTCAGGAGTTTGAGACCAGCCTGGGCAACATAGATCCATCTCTACAAAAAAAAAAAATTTTTTTTTAAATTAAAAAATAAGTTACTCAGATCACACCAAGGAAGTTAGTTCACACTAACTTAAGTTACTCAGATCACACCAAGGAAGTTAGTTAGTTCACACTAACGAAGACACTAAGAAAACTAAGAAAGTCTTTTTTTTTTTTGAGACAGAGTCTTGCTCTGTCGCCCAGGCTGGAGTGTAGTGGCTCGATCTCAGCTCACTGCAAGCTCCACCCCCTGGGTTCACGCCATTCTCCTGCCTCAGCCTCCTGAGTAGCTGGAACTACAGGCGCCCGCCACCACGCCTGGCTAATTGTTTTTGTATTTTTAGTAGAGATGGGGTTTCACTGTGTTAGCCAGGATGGTCTTGATCTCCTGACCTCGTGATCTGCCCGCCTTAGCCTCCCAAAGTGCTGGGATTATAAGCGTGAGCCACCACACCCAGCCAAGAAAGTCTTAATGAGACCTCATTGTACCTTCACTCCCTCTTTGGGAAATGCTGCTGTGTTTGGCAAATACTCCTGACCACTTACAGTATGGAATGATTAGGCCATTATTAAAATAGCTTTAGAATCGTTTCAAACAGAAGAAGATAGCGTTTCAGTTTCTGATGCCCCTGAAAGCTGTGTAATAGATTGTGAAGAAGAGGCAGGGACAGAATTCGAGAAAGTAACGGAAAGTTCACAGTATAAAAAGGTAGAAGAGTCTGGCTGGGCGCGGGGGCTCACGCTTGTAATCCCAGCACTTTGGGAGGCCGAGGTGGATGGATCACAAGGTCAGGAGATCGAGACCATCCTGGCTAACACGGTGAAACCCCGTCTCTACTAAAAAATACAAAAAATTAGCCAGGCGTGGTGGCAGGCGCCTGTAGTCCCAGCTACTCGGGAGGCTGAGGCAGGAGAATGGCGTGAACCCGGGAGGCAGAGCTTGCAGTGAGCCAAGACGGCGCCACTGCACTCCAGCCTGGGTGACAGAGCGAGACTCCGTCTCAAAAAAAAAAAAAAAGCGTAGAAGAGTCTGAGTCTGTAATGGCTCGGTCAATGGAAAATGTTGACTACAGTCAATTACAGGAGGTAATATATTATGAACCATCAAAATTGGGGGGAAAGGGTCTAGAACTATTAGGGCCATCAGAGTCTAAACCATGATGGCCAACTCCTCCTTCCGCAGTTCAGATGCCCATAACATTACAACCTCAAATGCAGGTTAGACAAGTACAAACCCCAAGAGAATATCAGATAGAAAAGGATAGAGTCTCTATCACAGCAATGCCAATCCAGACACAGTATTCACAATATCAGCCAGTAGAAAGTAAGACCCAACCGCCGGTACCCTACCAATACTGGCCGCCAGCCGAACTTCAGTATCGGCCGCCCCCAGAAAATAAGTATGGACAGCCAGGAAGGTTTCCAGCACCACAGGGCACGCACGACGCTATAGCCTCAGCCGCCCACTATGAGACTTAATCCTACACCACCACCTAGTGGACAGGCTGGTGCATTACATGAAATTATTGAGAAGGCAAGAAAACAAGGAGACTGAGGCGTTTTAATTTCTAGTAATATTAGAGCCCATACTACCTGGGAAGGGTCCTCCCCAAGCTGATGCCAGATATGAGTCCTTTTCTATAAAAATGCTAAAAGACATGAGAGAGGGAGTAAAACAGTATGGACTCAATTCTGCTTATGTGAGAACATTATTAGATTCCATTGCTCATGGAAATAGATTTATTCCTTATGACTGGGAAATTTTGGCCAAATTATCACTCTCACCTTCTCAATTTTTACAATTTAAGACCTGGTGGATTGATGGGGTACAACAACAGATCCGAAAAAATAGGGCCGTCAATCCCAGTTAACACAGATGCAGGTAAAAAACAAAAATTAAACCACAAAAAATAGAAATAAGAAAAGACACATTAAAAACATTAAATGACTTTCAAAAATTGCTAGGAGATATTAATTGGATTCGGCCAACTCTAGGCATTCCCACTTATGCCATGTCAAATTTGTTCTCTATCTTAAAAGGGGACCCGGACTTAAATAGTAAAAGAATCTTAACCCCGGAGGCAGCAAAAGAAATTGAATTAGTTGAAGAAAAAATTTGGTCAGCACAAGCAAATAGAATAGATCCCTTGGCCCCACTCCAACTTTTGATTTTTGTTACTGCACATTCTCTGACAGGCATCACTGTTCAAAATACTGATCTTGTGGAGTGGTCATTCCTTCCTCACAGTACAATTAAGACTTTTACATTGTACTTGCATCAAATAGCTATATTAATTGGTCAGGCAAGGTTATGAATAGTAAAATTGTGTGGAAGTGACCCAGACAAAATCATTGTTCTTTAAACAAGGAACAGGTTAGACAAGGCTTTGTCAATTCTTGTACATGGCAGACTGGTCTTGCTGATTTTGTGGGAATTATTGACAATCATTACCCAAAAACAAAAACCTTCCAGTTTTTAAAATTGACTACGTGGATTTTACCTAAAATTACCAGACATAAACCTTTAGAAAATGCTCTGACAGTGTTTACTGACGGTTCCAGCAATGAAAAAGTGGCTTACATTGGGCCAAAAGAACAAGTCATCGAAACTCAATATCACTGGGCTCAAAGAGCAGAGTTGGTCACAGTCATTACAGTGTTACAAGGTTTTAATCAGCCTATTAATATTGTATCAGATTCTGCATATGTAGTACAGGCTACAAGGGATGTTGAGACAGCCCTAATCAAATATAGTATGGATGATCAGTTAAACCAGCTGTTCAATTTATTACAACAAACTGTGAGAAAAAGAAATTTCCCATTTTATATTACTCACATTCGAGCACACACTAATTTACCAGGGTCTTTAACTAAAGCAAATGAACAAGCTGACTTACTGGTATCATCTGCATTCATAAAAGCACAAGAACTTCATGCTTTGACTCATGTAAATGCAGCAGCATTAAAAAATAAATTTGATATTTCATGGAAACAGGCAAAAAATATTATACAACATTGCACCCAGAGTCAAATCCTACACCTGCCCACTCAAGAGGCAGGAGTTAATCCCAGAGGTCTACGTCCTAATGCGTTATGGCAAATGGATGTCACACATGTATCTTCATTTGGAAAATTATCATTTGTCCATGTGACAGTTGATACTTATTCACATTTCATATAGGCAATTTGTGAGACAGGAGAAAGTACTTTCCATGTGAAGAGACATTTATTATATTGTTTTGCTCTCATGGGAGTTCCGGCAAAAATTAAAACTGACAATGGGCCAGGATACTGTAGTAAAACATTCCAAAAGTTCTTAAATCAGTGGAAAATTACACATACAACAGGAATTCCCTGTAATTCCCAAGGATAGGCCATAGTTGAAAGAACTAATAGAACACTCAAAACTCAATTGGTTAAACAAAAAAGAAGGGGGAGACAGTAAGGAGTATACCACTCCTCTGATGCAACTTAATCTAGCACTCTATACTTTAAATTGTTTTAACATTTATAGAAATTAGACTACTACCTCTGCAAAACAACACCTTACTGGTAAAAAGAACAGCCCACACGAAGGAAAACTAATTTGGTGGAAAGACAACAAAAATAAAACATGGGAAATAGGGAAGGTGGGAACATGGGGGAGAGGTTTTGTTTGTGTTTCACCAGGGGTAAATCAGCTTCCTGTTTAGATACCAACTAGACATTTGAAATTCTACAACGAACCCATCGGAGATGCAAAGAAAATCACCTCCGCAGAGATGGAGACACCACAGTCGAGCACCATCGACTCGCCAGATGAACAAAATGGTGATATCGGAAGAACAGATGAAGTTACCATCCACCAAGAAAGCGGAGCCGCCGACTTGGGCACAATTTAAAAAGCGGACACAGTTCTCCGAAAAAAGCCTGGAGAACACAAGGGTGACATAAACTCCAGAGAGTATGCTGCTTGCAGCTTTGATGATTGTATCAACGATGGTAAGACTCCCCATGTCTGCAGGAGCAGCTGCAGCTAATTATACCTACTAGGCCTACGTGCCTTTCCCGCCCTTAATTGGGGCAGTCACACGGATGGATAATCCTATTGAAGTGTATGTTAATAATAGTGCATGGGTACCTGGCCCCATAGATGATCGTTGCCCTGCCCAACTCGAGGAAGAAGGAATGATAATGAATATTTCAACTGGGTATCATTATCCTCCTATTTGCCTAGGGAGGGCACAAGGATGCTTAATGACTGAAACCCAAAACTGGTTGGTAGAAGTACCTACTGTCAGTACCACCAGTAGATTTACTTATCACATGGTAAGTGGAATGTCACTCAGGCCACAGGTAAATTATTTACAGGACCCTTCTTATCAAAGATCATTATAATCTAGGCCTAAGGGGAAGCCTTGCCCCAAGGAAATTCTCAAAGGATCAAAAAGCCCAGAAGTTTTAGTTTGGGAAGAATGTGTGGCTGATAGTGCAGTGATATTACAAAACAATGAATTCAGAACTATTACAGATTGGGCATCTCGAGGTCAATTCTACCACAGCTGCACAGGACAAACTCAATCGTGTTCCAGTGCACATGTGAGTCCGGCTGTGAACAGTGACTTCAGAGAAGGTTTAGATAAAAATAAGTACAAAAGGTTAGAATCTCCCTACCCTTGGGAATGGGGAGAAAAAGTAATCTCTGCTCCAAGACCAAAGATAATAAGTCCTGTCATTGCTCCTGAACATCTAGAATTATGGAGGCTTACTGTGGCCTCGCACCACATTGGAATTTGGTCTGGAAATCAAGTTATAGGAACAAAAGACCATAAGCCATCGTATACTATTGACCTAAATTCCAGTCTGACAATTCCTTTGGAAAGGTGTGTAAAACCCCCTTATATGCTAATTGTAGCAAACATAGTTATTAAACCAGATTCCCAAACTATAACCTGTGAAAATTATAGATTGTTTACTTGCATTGATTAGACTTTTAATTGGCAGCACTGTATTCTACTAGTGAGAGCAAGAGAGGGCGTGTGGATCCCTGTGTCCATGGACCAACCCTGGGAGGCTTCGCCATCCGTCCATATTTTGACTGAAGTATTAAAAGGAGTTCTAAATAGATCCAAAAGATTCATTTTTACTTTGATTGCAGTGATTATGGGATTAATTGCAGTCACAGCTACGGCTGCTGTGGCAGTCTGAACATGCACTCTTCTGTTCAGACAGTACACTTTGTTAACAATTGGCAAAAAAATTCTATGAGATTGTAGAATTCACAATCTGGTATCGATCAAAAATTGGCAAACCCAATTAATGATCTTAGACAAACTGTCATTTGGACGGGAGATAAGCTCATGAGCTTGGAAATCGTTTGCAGTTACACTGTGACTGGAATACGTCAGATTTTTGTATTACACCCCGAGCCTATAATGAGTCTGAGCATCACTGGGACATGGTTAGACGCCATCTACAGGGAAGAGAAGATAATCTCACTTTAGACATTTTAAAATTAAAAGAGCACATTTTCAAAGTATCAAAAGCCCATTTACATTTCGTACCAGGAACTGAGGCAATCGTGGGAGCTGCTGATGGCTTCACAAATCTTAACCCTGTCACTTGGGTTAAAACCCTCGGAAGTTCCACTATTGTAAATTTCGTATTAATCCTTGTGTGCCTGTTCTGCCTGTTGTTAGTCTACAGGTGTAACCAGCAGCTCCGAAGAGACAGAGACCATCAAGAACAGGCCATAATGACAATGGCAGTTTTGTCAAAAGAAAATGGGGAAGTGTGAGGAAAAGAAAAAGAGATCAGATTGTTACTGTGTCTACCTAGAAAAAGGAAGACAAAAGAAACTCCATTTTGATCTGTACTAAGAAAAATTATTCTGCTTTGAGATGCTGTTAATCTGTAACTCTTGTGCCAACCCTGTGCTCACAAAAACATGTGCTGTATTGACTCAAGGTTTAAGGGAGGGCTGTGCAGGATGTGCTTTGTTAAAAATGTTTTTGCAGGCAGTATGCTTTGTGAAAGTCATCGCCATTCTCCATTCTCTATTAACCAGGGACACAATGCACTGTGGAAGGCCGCAGGGACCCCTGCCCAAGAAAGCCTGGGTATTGTCCAGGTTTCCCCCCACTGAGACAGCCTGAGATATGGCCTCGTGGGAAGGGAAAGACCTTATAGCCTCCCAGCCCGACACCCGTAAAGGGTCTGTGCTAAGGAGGATTAGTGAAAGAGGAAGGACTCTATGCGGTTGAGATAAGAGGAAGGCATCTGTCTCCTGCACATCCCTGGGATTGGATGTCTCGGCGTGAAACCGACCATACATTCTATTTACTGAGATAGGAGAAAACCACCTTATGGCTGGAGGTGAGACATCATGGCAGCAATACTGCTCTGTTACTCTTTATACTGCACTGAGGTGTTTATGTAAGCTTAAACATAAATCTAGCGATTGTGCACATCCAGGCACAGCACCTTTTCTTAAACTTATTTATGACAGAGTCTTTGCTCACATGTTCTTCTGCTGGCCCTCTCCCCACCTTTACCCTATAGCCCTGCCACATTCCCCTCATCAAGACAGTAAAGATGGTGATCAATAAATACTGGGGAAACTCAGAGACCAACGCCGGTGCAGGTCCTCACTTGCTGAGCGCCGGTCCCCTGGGCCCACTTTTCTTCCACTATACTTTGTCTCTATGTCTTATTTCCTTTTCTCAGTCTCTCATCTCCACCTTGCGAGAAATACCCACAGGCGTGGAGGGGCAGGCTCCCTTCAAAAATGCATTAAAGACTTAAATGTACTCCAAACTATAGAACTACTAGAAGAAAACGTGAGGAAACACTCTAGGATATTGGTCTAGGCAAAGACTTTATGACTAAGACCTCAAAAGCACAGGCAACAAAAACAAAAATAGACAAATGGGACTATACTAAACTAAAAAGTTTCTGCACAGCAAAGTAAACAACAGAATGAAGAGATAACCTGTTGAATGGTACAAAATATTTGCAAACCATTCATCTAACAAGGGATTAATATCCAGAATATACATGGAACTCAAACAACTCAACAGCAAAAACAATTCCATTTTTAAAAGTGGGCAAAGGATCTGAACAGACATTTCTCAAAAGAAGACATACAAAGGCCATCTAGTATATGAAAAAATGCTCAATATTACTAATCATCATAGAAATGCAAATCAAGGCCAGGCGTGGTGGCTCATGCCTGTAATCTCAGCGCTTTGGGAGGCCAAGGTGGGTCTGAGGTGAGGAGTTCGAGACCAGCCTGGCCAACGTAGTGAAACCCCATCTCTACTAAAAACACAAAATTAGCCAGCGTGATGGTACATGCCTATAGTCCCAGCTACTTGGGAGGCTGAGGCAGGAAAGTTGCTTGAACTCGGGAGGCAGAGGTTGTGGTGAGCTGAGATCATGCCATTGTACTCCAGCCTGGGCAACAAGAGAGAAACTCTATCTCAAAAAAACAAAAGGAAATCAAAACCACTATGAGATATTGTCTCATCCCAGTTAGAATGGCTATTATGAAAAAGATAAAAAAAAAAAAAAAAAAAAAAAAACAGTTGCTGATCAGGATGCAGAGAAGAGGAAACTTATACACTGTTGGTGGGAATGTAAATTAGTACAGCCATTATGGAAAACAGTATGGAGATTTCTCAAAAAAACTAAAAGTAGAACTACCATGTGATGTAGCAGTCTCACTACTAAGTATTTATCCAAAGGAAAGGAAATCAGTATATCAAGGGATAGCTCCACCCATATGTTTATTGCAGCACTATTCACAATAGCAAAGATATTGAATCAACTTTGTGTGCATCAGTGGATGACTGAGAAAGAAAATGTGATATATATACATAATGGAATATTATGTGGCAATAAAAAAGACTGAAGGCTGGGCATGTTGGCTCATGCCTGTAATCCCAGCACTTTAGGAGATCAAGGTGGGAGGACTGTTTGAGGCCAGGAGTTGGAGACCAGCCTGGGCAACACAGTGAGACCTCATCTCTACAAAAAATAAAATAAAAAATTAGCCGAGCATGGCAGCATGTGCCTTTAGTCCCAGCTACTCAGGAGACAGAGTCAGGAGGACCACTTGAGCCTAGAATTTCAAGGCTGCCATGTGCCATGACTGCGTCACTGCACTCCAACCTGGGCAACAGAGCAACAGCCCGTTCAAAAAAAAGGTGGGGAGACCAGGTGCAGTGGCTCACGCCTGTAATCCCAGCACTTTGGGAGGCCGAGGTGGGCGGATCACGAGGTGAAATAGGGCGGAGATCGAGACCATCCTGGCTAACATGGTGAAACCCCGTCTCTACTAAAAATACAAAAAATTAGCCAGGTGTGGTGGTGGGTGCCTGTAGTCCCAGCTACTTGGGAGGCTGAGGCAGGAGAATGGCGTGGGGAACCCAGAAGGCAGAGCTTGCAGGAGCCGAGATCGCGCCATTGCACTCCAGCCTGGGCAAGAGAGTGAGACTCCGTCTAAAAAAAAAAAAAAAAAAAGGCCGGGGGCGAAGAATGAATTAGGCCAGGAATGGTGGCTCATGCCTGCAATCCCAGGACTTTGGGAGGCCAAGGTGGGTGGATCACTTGAGCTCAGAAGTTTGAGACCAGCCTGGGCAACATGACAAAACTCCATCTGTACAAAAAAATTCAAAAATTAGCTGGGCGTGGTGGAGTGCTGTAGTCCAAGCTACTCTTGGAAGTACTCTCAGAAGCTACTCTTGGAAGGCTGAAGTGGGAGGATTGCTTGAGCCTGGGAGGTCAAGGCTGCAGTGAGCTATGATCACACCACTGCACTCTAGCTGGGTGACAGAGTGAGACCCTGTCTCAAAAAAAAAAAAAAAAATTAAATAAAATAAATAAATAAATAAATTATGTAATTTGTAGCAACATGGATGGAATTGGAGGTCATTATGTTAAGTGAGATAAGCTAGACACAGAAAGGCGAATACGACATATTCTCACTTGTGTGGGAGCCTAATAAAAGTTGATCTCATGAAAGTAGAGAGTAAAATGTTAGTTACCAGAGGCTAAAAGGGGTGTGGGTGTGTGAGTGGGGAGGAAGAGAGGTTGGTTAATAGGTACAAACATACAGGTAGATAGAAGGAATATGTTCTGATTTTTAATAGCAGAGTAAAGTGACTATAATTAAACAACAGTGTATTATGTATTCCAAAATAGCTAAAGGGGAAACTTGAAATGTTCTGAACACACAGAAATGATAAATGTTGAAGGTGATGGATATCCTAAATACCCTGAATTGGTCATTATACATTCTACGTATGTAAAAAAGCATCATATGTACTCCATAAATATGTACCAATATTATGTATCAGTGCAAAACAAAGACAAAGATAATAGGTTTTAGGAAGTGGGATCAACCTAGGAAGGAAGCAGAAGGAAGTCCCAAGAGGACAGCTGTATGCAGACTTAGAGAGACTGGAGAAAGAAGTGCCCTAGGGAGTTGTTTCCAGAGAACCTGACAGAGTGTCTGACATGTTTGACTGTGTTGAAAATAATGTAGTCATTTTTACATTTATGTTGGAAAATCTGGAAGAATTAGTGATAATGACAGAAAATTTGGCAAACAAAAACTGAGGCAATTGTTAATTCCAAGAAAAACCAAAAATCGTATAAGAAAGGAAATGTAGCTGGGCACGGTGGCATGCACATGTAACCCCAGCTGCTCAGGAGGCTGAGGTAGGAGGATCACTTGAGTTCAGGAGTTCAGACCAGCCTGAGTGAGAGAGATCCCATCGAAAGAAAGACAAAGAGAGAAAGAGGAGAGAAAAAGAGAGAAAGAAAGAGGGGGAGAGAGAGAGAAAGAGAGAGAAAGTAGAGAAAGGAAATGTGATCATAATATGTCTAATTGATCCAGAAGTAAACCACACTAGTATAGGAAAGTCATAATAAGGTTAACACGAAATATTGATTTAATAAAATATATTGTGATATAACAATATTTGGAAAGATGGAAAATATAAGGTGTAAATTATCATATTTCCTGTAAGATACTGATATCATTTAGATATTTGTCCCTGGCCAAATCTTACATTGAATTGTAATCCCCAATGCTGGAGGTGGGGCCTGGTGGGAGGTGTTTGGGTCATGGGGGTGGATCTCTCATGGTTTGTGCTGTCTTCACAACAGCACAACATCTGGTCATTTAAAAATGTGTGGTGCCGGCTGGGCATGGTGGCTCATGCCTGTAATCCCAGCACTTTGGGAGGCTGAGGTGGTCGGATCACGAGGTCAAGAGTTCAAGACCAGCCTGGCCAACATGGTGAAACCCATCTCTACTAAAAATATAAAAATTAGCTGGGTATGGCGGCACGCACCTGTAATCTCAGCTACTCGGGAGGCTGAGGCAGGAGAATTGCTTGAACCCGGGAGGTGGAAGTTGTAGTGAGCCGAGATCGCACCACTGCACTCCAGCCTGGGCGACAGAGTGAGACTCCGTCTCAGGAAAAAAAAATACCTTCTCTCTCTCTCCCCTCCTTTTGCCATATGATGTGCCTGCTATTACAATTGTTAGTTTTCTGTCTTTGTGATGTACCTAATAATATCAAACGTGTGTTGAAGTCCCCTACTATTATTGTGTGTCTAAGTCTTTTCTTAGGTCTAGAAGTAATTATTCTATAAAGCTGGCTGCTCCAATGTTGGGTGCATATATATTTAGGATAGTTAGGTCTTCTTGTTGAATTGAACCCTTCATCATTATGTAATGCCCTTCTTTGTCTTTTTTTACTATTGTTCATTTAAAGTCTATTCTATCTGATACAATAATAGCGATTCTTATGCTTTTTTTCCTATTTCCATTTGCACGATAGATCTTTCTCTGTCTCTTTACTTTGAGCCTATGGGTGTCATTATACGTGAGATGGATCTCTTGAAGACAGAAGAAATGTACGGATCTTGTTTTTTTTTAATCCAACTTGCCTCTCTCTCTCTCTCTCTCTCTCTCTCTCTCTATATATATATATATATATATATATATATATTTTTTTTTTTTTTTTTTTTTTGAGACAGAGTTTCGCTCTTGTTGCCCAGGCTGGAGTGCAATGGCACGATCTCGGCTCAGTGCAACCTCCAGCTCCCGGGTTCAAGTGATTCTCCTGCCTCAGCCTTCTGAGTAGCTGGGACTACAGGCGCATGCCACCATGCCTGTCTAATTTTTTGTATTTTTAGTAGAGACAGGGTTTCACCATGTTAGCCAGGATGGTCTCAATCTCCTGACCTCATGATCCACCCCCCTTGGCCTCCCAAAGTGCTGGGATTACAGGCGTCAGCCACCGCACCCGGCCACCACTCTATATCTTTTAAGTGGAGTGCTTAGACCATTTACTTCAAGGTTAATATTGATATGTTAAGTTTTGTTGCCATTGTAGTGTTGTTAGCTAATTGCTTTATAATCTTGATTGTGTAATTGCTTTATAGAGTCCGTGGGCTATGTGCTTTTGTGGTAGCAAGTACTATTCTCTAGTTTCTGCAATTAGAACTCCCTTAAGCATCCCTTGTAGGACTGATCTGGTGGTGACAAATTCTCATAGCAATTGTTTGTCTGGGAAAGACCTTATTTCTCCTTCATTTATGAAAAGGATTGCTTGAGGCCAGGAGTTCAAAACTAGTCTGGGCAACAAAGAAAGACCCTGTCTCTACAAAGAGTTAAAAAAGATTAGCCAGGCATTGTGGCTTGCACCTGTCAACCCAGCAACTAGGGAAGCTGACGTAGGAGGATCACTTGAGCCTAGGAGTTTGAGGCTGCAGTGAGCTATGATTGCACAACTGTACTCTAGCCTGGGCAACAGAGCAAGATCCTGTCTCTACTTAAAAAAAAAAAAAATCCTAAAAATGGGCCCCCAGTCTCTTTTTGTTTGTAAGTCTTTGCTGAGAAATTCACTGTTAGTCTGATGGCTTTCCCTTTATAGGTAATATGATGCTTTTCTCTAGTTGCCTTTAAGATTTTTTATTTCACATTAACCCTGGAAAGTCTGATGACTATGTACCTTGGGGATGGTCATCTTGCATACTATCTCACAGGAATTCTCTAGATTTCTTGTATCTGCATATTGAACTCTCTAGCCAGATTGGGGAAATTTTCCTGAATTATATCCTTGAATATATTTTTCAAGTTGCTTACTTGTGCTTCTCTCTCAGAAATTCCAATAAGTCATAAATTTGGTCACTTTATATAATCCCATATTTATTGATGGCTTTGTTCTTTTTTTTAAAATTTTTTTATCTTTATTTTTGTCTGACTGGGTTGATTCAAAGGACCAGTCTTTGAGCTCTGAAATTCTTTCTTCTACTTAGTATAGTGTGTTGCTAAGGCTTCTAGCTATATTTTGAAATTCTGTTAGTGAATTTTTAATTCTAGAAATTGCTTCATTCATTCTTAATATAGCTGTGTTATCTTTCAAATCTTTGATTGTTCTTCTGACTTCCCTGTGTTGGATTTCAACTTTCTCTTTGATCTCATTGAGTTTCTTTGCTATTCATATTCTAAATTCTATATCTGTTAGGATCCATTGCTTGAGACCTAATGGGGTCCTTTGGAGGTGACTAAACACTTTGGCTTTTTGTTTTCCTGGAGTTCTTGCCCTGGTTCCTTCTCATCTGAAGGAACTGACACTTCCTTTTTTTGAATTTGCTATCATTTGGATGGGGCTTCTTGATTTTTTTTTGAGACAGAGTTTTGCTCTTTCGCCCAGGTTGGAGTGAAGTGGTGTGATCTCAGCTCATTGCAACCTCTGCCCCCCACCCCCACCCCCCAGTTCAAGCAATTCTCCTGCCTCAGCCTCCCGAGTAGCTGAGATTATAGGCACCTGCCACCATGCCTGGTTAATTTTTGTATTTTTAGTAGAGATGGGGCTTCACCATGTTGGCCAGGCTGGTCTCAAACTCCTGACTTCAGGTGATCCACCTGCCTAGACCTCCCAGAGTGCTAGGATGGATTGTAGGCATGAGCCACTGCACCTGGTGGCTTCTTGATTTTTTATTCTTTTTTTCCCTTGTTGGCATGACTGTGGTGTACGTTGACTATGATTGATTGGCCTTATTTCTGGGTGTTTTCAGGGTGCCAAGGCTCTGTACAGGTTCCTTGGTTGTAGATAAGTTCATGCAGTGGCTTTCTCAAACATTATTTGTTGTAGTGATGTACTTTTGTTCAGTGGTATAATTCAGTTGCCATCCAGTAGATGGTGTTTAAGAGTAAAAGCCATCAGGGAGGCGTGCGGGTGGAAGCAATGGAGAATCACAAAAAGCACTTTCCTTCAGGGTGTTCATCCTCAGTGAAGGTGAAGCTGCTGGAGAAGCCCAAGAAGTGGTTTCTTTAAGCCCATGCTCCCCAGCCCTGTTGGGAACAGCCACTGTCAAGTCCACAACAGTGCACTGACGACAAGGGTAAGGGGAGAGAGATGACCTTCTCTCCATGTCTATTTATGGGCTTTGGTGGTACTACCTTCAGCAGCTGGTGCTGAGCTTGCATTTCCTGTGACACAAGGGGGGCTTTGGCAGGCCATGCTCCCCCCTCCCATAGGGGTGGAATGCACCAAGGGTTAGATCTCCAGGGGCGTAGGGTCTGCCCCTCTCTTCTGCTTCTTGGAACTGGTGGGACACTATACCCCAACTGACCAAGGGAGCAGGTTGGGGCACTAAGCAATGACACATGCAGACTGGTTCCAGGTCACAAAGCTGTCCCTAGATGCAAGTCTCACCACTGGTGAGAAACTTCAGCTTCAGCAACCCTCCTCTCACTCCAGTCCTATGATGGGAGACAGCCTAATTCAGTGTTTATGGCTGGGGCACTCTTCAGACTCAGAGATCAGTTCTGGCTGTGGGGCCCTTCCCCCATTCCAGAGCAAGCACTCCAATCTCTAGCGTGAGACTAAAATGCCTGCTGTGGCTGCCACTGCCAGGTTGCCAAACAATGTCTGGCTTTGTATGAGCCTGGATTAAAAATGGCATCCTCTAATCCCAGCACTTTGGGAGGCCGAGGCGGGCGGATCACGAGGTCAGGAGATGGAGACCATCGTGGCTAACACGGTGAAACCCCGTCTCTACTAAAAAAAAAATACAAAAAATTAGCCGGGCGTGGTGGTGGGCGCCTGTAGTCCAGCTACTCAGGAGGCTGAGGCAGGAGAATGGCACGCCACCCGGGAGGCGGAGCTTGCAGTGAGCCAAGATCGCGCCACTGCACTCCAGCCTGGGCGACAGAGCAAGACTCCGTCTCAAAAAAATAAATAAAAAATAAAAATAAATAAATAAAAATAAAAATAAAAATGGCATCCTCCTCTTGGCCCCAGATCTGGGAAACTGTCTGCACTTTTCCCAGTGTCTTTCCCTTTCTCTGTCTCCCAGGGCTTGGGAGAAACGAGTATTCTTCCGTGGCCTGGGTTGCACAGATCCATAGAGGAAAGGTGAGTCATAGAGGGAGACCGACTGCCCCTGTCATATACTGGAGTTTCACTTACATTTATCAGCCAAACACCACCACGGAGGCTGCTTGTCCACCTTCTCCTCCCCAGGGTCTGGGTTATTGTTTACCCTTTCAGTGAATTCCTGTCTTCCTTCTTGAATTAAAGCTCTCATAGTTGGTCTTTATGCACTGTTTTGTTGTTTCCAAGTGGCTAAGGCATGCTGAAAGCTTTTAATCTGCCATCTTGAAGAAAAAAACACCTAGTATTTTTAAATAGAAATTTATATTTTCTGGTTACAAAGGAAATAATGGCTAAAAAAATGAAACATTCCAGAAACAAAATATGAAAGTCCTCCACAATTTTTATTATGCATGTTTTTAATCAAAGATCATGAGCTCTGCAGAGGAAAAAGGAGAACTTTAGTTTCTAAAACCAATCTGCAGGCCAAGCACCGTGGCTCACACCTGTAATCCCAGCACTGGGAGGCCAAGGCAGGTAGACCACCTGAGGTCGGGAGTTCGAGACCAGCCTGGTCAATGTGGTAAAACCCCATGTCTACTAAAAGTATAAAACTTAGCCAGGCCTGGTGGCACACACCTGTAATCCCAGCTACTCGGGAGACTGAGGCAGGAGAATCGCTTGAATCCGGGAGGCGGAGGTTGCAGTGAGCCGAGATCACGCCATTGCACTCCAGCCTGGGCAACAGAGCGGGACTCCGTCTCCAATCAATCAATCAATCAAAGCAATCTGCAGACTAAGGAGATGTAGCCTTCCACGCAAACTGAAAATGTGCTCTGAAGTTTTGGGGTGGGTGGAGAGTTAGAGATTATATACACAAAACCTGCATGGCAGGTGAGGGTAATCAGGAGAATGAGGAACAGAGTCTTGATTGGATGGCTTTTAAGCCCAAAATCACTTGTCTCTCTTAATTGGCTTGTTTCAGGTGGTTAGTTGGTTGGCACCGGGTGGTCTCTTGGTGGTCAGTTGGGAAACTCCCAGCTATAGTTGTTACCAGGCATTGTTCTTTGACTTAGTTGCAGAAAACCAGGTTTTGCGGTGCTTTCTAAGGTCACAGAGAACATGACCACTCCCTTGCCCTGCCATGGCCTCTTGGGTCTGCTTTTACTTTTGAACCACAAGGAGTCCATCTTGTCTGTTAACTGGGGGCATAATTCAACATTTCCTCCTTTTAGTTGAAACCTGTTGTAGGCAGCATTGATGACCAACTTATGCTATGTCCCTTATTGTTGCTAGGGTGGCTCCATCTAGTCCCTCAGTGGGACTCACGTGGCTGAGAGACTTATGGCCAGTTTAAACAATTTGGACCAAGCGGAGTGAGAAGGACAAGCAGGCACCTGTTAGATCTTTATCAGCGTCTGTTATTGACGTTTGGTAGTACTGGTTAAGTCTATGGATAAGATCTGGAAGCAGGCTGAGTGTGGTGGCTCATGCCTGTAATCCTAGCACTCTGGGAGACTGAGGCTGGAGGGTCACTTGAGCCTAGGAGTTTGAAACCAGCCTGGGCAATATAGTGAGTCCCGTCTCTGAAACACAAAAACAAAAACCTTGATGTGTCATGTGATCAAAATCTGGGTAGAGAACTGGTAAAACATTTGTTAATGCGCACAAGAATAACTATAAAGAGGAGCTAGGGACTTAGGCCTATTGTAAGAAGGATTTAAGACAATGTGAGCCAGGTACAGTGCTTCACACCTGTAATCCCAGCACTTTGGCAGGCCAAGGTGGGGGGATTGCTTGAGCTCAGGAGTTCGAGACCAGCCTGAGCAACATAGTGAGCCCTCATCTCTACTAAAATTTTTTTAAAAATTAGCTGGGTATAGTGGTGCACACCTGTAGTCCCAGCCACTCAGGGGACTGAGGCAGGATGATTGTATGAGCCCAGGAGGTCGAGACTGCATGAGAGTGAATCCTGATCATGCCATGAGACCCTGTTTCAAAAAAAAAAGACAGTAACTGTGGACTACAAAAACTTAGAGTAGCCATAATTAAAGATGCAATTGGCAAAGAAATTTGGTTATTTGTGTGGCATACAACAATTTAATATAATAACCATAATTATGACTGTGATAACATATACTAAGACATGTCAGAATTTAGGAATATGATATGATTTGGAAACACATTAACATATTATATAATGTGTTATTAATATTAATTTAATATTAATAACACATTTATATAAATACAACTCAAAGTTAAACACCGTTTTAAAATGTGACAATGCTTCCTGTATGATTTTAGCATACCAAATAAGCCTAATGTGTCTTTCTCAGACCTTAGGGGTTCCTGTTATGTCTACATTTGGGTAAAAAATAATTGATTTTAAAATTTGAGCCAGGCACGGTGGCTCATGCCTGTAATCCCAGCACTTTGGGAGGCTGAGGCGGGCGGATCACGAGGTCAGGAGTTCCGGACCAGCCTGGCCAACATGGTGAAACCTCGTCTTTTAAAATAAAAATACAAAAATTAGCTGGGCGCAGTGGTGCGCGCCTGTAGTCCCAGCTACTCGGGAGGCTGAGGCAGGAGAGTCGCTTGAACCCAGAAGCAGAGGTTGCAGTGAGCCGAGGTTGCGCCACTGCACTCCAGCCTGGGTGACAGAGTGAGACTCCATCTCCAAAAAAGAAAAAAAAAATTGAAATTTAATTTTGAGTAGCTTGTCAAATATCAAAGGTTTAAAACACTTGATCAAAATGACACCACAGGTCACTATGAAATAAAACCAAAGTGATTCCTTCTCTCAACTCCTCAGAGTCCCTTGGGAGAAAATATGCAATAAACATGTCAGGGCCTCTCCAGTCATCACTGATTTATTGGGAGTCTGAAAAGTAAAAACAGGGTTGCGTAATGTCCCTCATTAGGATTCTGCTTAATACTTAAGGATTTTGTTAACATTTGGTTTTGCTTAATTTTACCCACATCACTTTTCTCAGAAATGGACATTACACGGGTTCTAATGGCTTCTTGAACATCAAATAGCTCTTGAAAGTAAAACCATGATGGACTGAGGGTGAATTAATCAAACAGGGATTAAATTTCCCTTGAAATACATGTGGGTTTAATACATATGAAATACATACTTCCCTTGAAATACATATGAGTTTCTGAAAAGCAGGAAAGTTCTTCATAATTAAAAAAATGTGGGATAATGTTTGAGATGCTTGAGAAACGCAAAATGTTGCTGAACAAATGGCCCCAACCAGGAGATGAAAACATCTCATACCATTTCAGACACACAGTACGCACTTAAGGAATTTTGGCACAATCTCAAATTTTCAAATGTTTCAAACACCCCTAAGCTTATTTCTGTGGGAGAAACTTCTTTCCCACCTGCGTGCAATCGAATGTTCAGGGTATGCCGCAGAGAAAAGGAGGGGTTAGTACGTTCTACCTGAAAGAATCTAAAAAGGCAGCACAGATGGTGCTAGAGCTGAGTCCTAAAAGAAGAGCTGTTTGCCTGGTAGACTATGATGGGCAGAGGGAGCAGCATGTGTAAAGACTCAGAGGCAGGAAAACAGGTTGGAGTTTTTAGGGAACTGCAATTAATTTGCTATGCCAAAGTATATTATAGGAAAGGGACACAGTGAGAGATGGGGCAGCAGGACCAGTTAGAAGTCTGACTAAAGACGGATTTGGCTTTATCCTGAAAGATCAGTATTATGATTATTATCACAACATCTCAGCACTCACTTTATTATTTATTCATTTAGAGACAGGGCCTGGCTCTGTCACTCAGGCTGGAGTGCAGTGGAACAATCTCAGCTCACTGCAACCTCTGCCTCCTGGGCTGAAGCCATCCTCCCACCTCAGCCTCCCAAGTAGCTGGGATTACAGGCATGCATCACCACACCCGGCTAATTTTTGAAATTTTAATAGAGACAGGGTTTCACCATGTTGCCCAGGCTGGTCTCAAACTCCTGGCCTCAAGTCATCCTCCTGCCTCAGCCTCCCAAAGTGTTGGCATTACAGGTGTGAGCCACAGCACCTGGCCTCAGCACTCACTTATATAAATATGTTTTAAAATTACTTTTATCAAGGATAATTTATATACAATAAAATGTACCAATTTCAAGTGTATCTTGGTGACTTTTGACAAATTGATACATCTAGGTAACCAACAACAATCTATAGAATTTTTTCTTTTTCTTTTTAATTTTTCTTTGATACCTATAGTTGCACATATTTATGGGATCAATCTTTAGAATTCCTTCCTTCCTTCCTTTCTTTCTTTCTTTCTTTCTTTCTTTCTTTCTTTCTTTCTTTCTTTCTTTTTTTCTTTTTTTTAGAGGCAGAGTCTTGCTCTGTCATCCAGGCTGGAGTTCAGTGGTGCAATGATAGCTCACTTCAGCCTCTATCTCTTGCACTTGGGCAATCCTCCTTCCTTGGCCTCCCACAGCACTGGAGTTACAGGCATGAGCCACCATGCCTGGCCTAGAATTTTAATTTTTTTTTTTTTTTTTTTGGAGACGGAGTCTCGCTCTGTCGCCCAGGCTGGAGTGCAGTGGCGCAGTCTCGGCTCACTGCAAGCTTCGCCTCCTGGGTTCACGCCATTCTCCTGCCTCAGCCTTTCCAAGTACTTGGGACTACAGGCGCCTGCCACCACGCCTGGCTAATTTTTTTGTATTTTTAGTAGAGACGGGGTTTCACTGCGGTCTCGATCTCCTGACCTCGCAATCTGCCCGCCTCGGCCTCCCAAAGTGCTAGGATGACAAGCGTGAGCCACCGCGCCCAGCCCTAGAATTTTAATATTGAGAGGTGAAGCCAGCTGGACTTCCTGGGTCAAGTGGGGTCGAGTTGGGACTTGGAGAACTTTTCTGTCTAGCTAAAGGTTTGTAAACACACCAATCAGCACTCCATAAAAACTCACCAATCAGCACTCTGTGTCTAGCTAAAGGTTTGTAAACACACCAATCAGCACACTGTAAAAATGTGCCAATCAGCGCTCTGTGTCTAGCTAAAGGTTTGTAAATGCACCAGTCAGCACTCTGTAAAAATGGACCAATCAGCACTCTGTAAAATGGACCAATCTGCGCTCTGTAAAATGGATGAATCAGCAGGATGTGGGTGGGGCCAAATAAGGGAATAAAAGCTGGCCACCCAAGCCAGCAGTGGCAACCTGCTCGGGTCCCATTCCACACTGTGGAAGCTTTGTTCTTTCACCCTTCACAATAAATCTTGCTGCTGCTCACTCTTTGAGGCCACACTACCTTTATGAGCTATAACACTCACCACGAGGGTCTGTGGCTTCATTCCTGAAGTCAGCGAGACCATGAACCCAACGGGAGGAACAAACAACTCTGGACATGCCACCTTTAAGAGCTGTAACACTCACTGTGAAGGTCTTCGGCTTCACTTCTGAAGTCAGCGAGACCACAAACCCACCGGAAGGAAGAAACTCTGGACACATCTGAACAAACTCCAGACACACCATATTTAAGAACTGTAACACTCACCATGAGGGTCTGCAGCTTCATTCTTGAAGTCAGCAAGACCAAGAACCCACCAGAAGGAACCAATTCTGGACACATTTTGACAACCCAGATGGGACATATTTTGGTGACTCTGCCGGGACAGTCACCAAGCAGTGAGTACCATTGGACCCCTTTCACTTGCTATTCTGTCCTATTTTTCCTTAGAATTTGGGGGCTAAATACCGGGCACCTGTCGACCAGTTAAAAGTGACTAGCGCGGCCACCAGACTAAACACATGGGTGTCAGGCTTTCTGGGAAAGGGCTCTCTAACAACCCCTGACTCTTCGGAGTAGGGAGCATTGGTTTGCCTGGAACCAGCTTCCACTTTCCCTGTAGTTCTGGGCTGAGCTGAGGGTCAACAGAAAGGAAAGCCATTCAGCTCTGGGGTCCCAACAACAAGTTGGTTGACCCTGCAGCCATGAGCGGAACTCTCAAAGTCATGTCACACAAGCGAGACTCACCTATCTATCCTATCTATCCTGACCCTTGCCTCCTGGGTCCTAATGCTTGTCAGACAAACTTCCTCTCACCTCTCTTCTCCAAGGCTAGTCTCACTTCTAGAAACCAGTCCCTGTCTCTGGTGCTTTTCTAGTTTCTCCTATAAGAATGATTTCTAGTATAAACTACAGGACTCTATTCCCTTCTTTAGGCACCCAGGCTCACTAATCAGAAAGAAACAATTTTTGCCCAAAGCCCCATTGGGGGTGGGGGACTATCTTACCTGGAATTTTAGTATCCCTCCTCAGACTAGCAGGCCTAACAAAAGCTATTCCTGAAGCTAGGATATGGGGAGCCTCAGAAATGATATCCTTCCTGTTCAAGTGAGGACAAAAGGCGTCAGTCTTCCAACCCTGGAGATCCCTTCCCTCCCTCAGAGTATGGCCCTCCACTTAATTTTTGGGGCATAACATCTTTATAGGACAGGGGTAAAGTCCCAATACTAACAGGAGAACACTTAGGACTCTAACAGGTTTTCGAGAATGCGTCAGTAAGGGCCACTAAATCCGATTTTTCTTCGTCCTTTTTGTGGTCTAGGAGAACAGGCAAGGGTGCAGGTTTTCAAGAATGCATTGATAAGGGCCACTAAATCCGACTTTCCTTGGTCCTCCTTGTGGTCTAGGAGGAAAACTAGTGTTCCTGTTGCTGCGCCGGTGAGCGCAACTCTTCTGATCAGCAGGGTCCACGGACTGTTGTGGGTTCTTCGGCAGGGAGAGAAACAAACAAACCAAAACCATGGGTGGTTTTGTCTTTCAGATGGGAAACACTCAGGCATCAACAGACTCACCCTTGAAATGCATCCTAAGCCATCGGGACCAATTCGACCTTCAAATCCTGAAAAAGAGGTGGCTCAATTTTTTCTGCACTATGGCATGGCCCCAATATTCTCTCTCTGATGGGGAAAAATGGCCACCTGAGGGAAGTATAAATTACAATACTATCCTGCAGCTTGACCTTTTCTGTAGGAAGGAAAGCAAATGGAATGAAATACTTTATGTCCAAGCTTTCTTTTCATTGAAGGAGAATACACAACTATGCAAAGCTGGCAATTTACATCCCACAGGAAGACCTCTCAGCTTACCCCCATATCCTAGCCTCCCTATAACTCCTCTTCCTATTAATGATAATCCTCCTCTAATCTCCCCCACCAAGAAGGAAACAAGCAAAGAAATCCCCAAGGAACCACAAAAACCCCCGGACTATCAGTTATGTCCCCTTCAAGCTGTAGGGGGAGGGGAATTTGGCCCAACCCGGGTACATGTCCCCTTCTCCCTCTCTGATTTAAAGCAGATCAAGGCAGACCTGGGGAAGTTTTCAGATGATCCTGATAGGTATATAGATGTCCTACAGGGTCTAGGCAAACCTTTGATCTCACTTGGAGAGATGTCATGCTATTGTTAGATCAAACCCTGGCCTTTAATGAAAAGAACGTGGCTTTAGCTGCAGCCTGAGAGTTTGGAGATACCTGGTATCTTAGTCAAGTAAATGATAGAATGACAGCCGAAAAAAGGGACAAATTCCCTACCGGTCAGCAAGCTGTTCCCAGTATGGATCCCCACTGGGACCTCAACTCAGATCATGGGGACTGCAGTTGTAAACATCTGTTGACCTGTGTTCTAGAAGGACTAAGGAGAATTAGGAAAAAGCCCATGAATTATTCAATGATGTCCACCATAACTCAGAGAAACTAAGAAAATCCTTCTGCCTTCCTCGAGCAGCTATGAGAGGCCTTAAGAAAATATACTCCCCTGTCACCCGACTCACTTGAGGGCCAATTGATCCTAAAAGATAAGTTTATTACCCAATCAGCCACAGATATCAAGAGAAAACTCCAAAAGTGAGCCCTAGGCCCTGAACAAAATCTGGAGGCATTATTAAACCTGGCAACCTCGGCATTCTATAATAGAGACCAAGAGGAACAGGCCAAAAAGGAAAAGTGAGATCAGAGAAAGGCCGCAGCCTTAGTCATGGCCCTCAGACAAACAAACCTTGGTGGTTCAGAAAGGACAGAAAATGGAGCAGGTCAATCACCCAGGAGGGCTTGTTATCAGTGGTGTGCAAGGACACCTTAAAAAAGATTGTCCAACAAGAAACAAGCTGCCCCCTCACCCATGTCCACTATGCCGAGGCAATCACTGGAAGGCACACTGCCCCAGAGGACAAAGGTTCTCCGGGCAAGAAGCCCCCAATCAGATGATCCAACAACAGGACTGAGGGTGTCCGGGGCAAGCGCCAGCTCATGTTATCACCCTCACTGAGCCCTGGGTACGTTTAACCATTAAGGGCCAAGAAATTGACTTCTTCCTGGACACTGGCGCAGCTTTCTCAGTGTTAATCTCCTGTCCCGGACAGCCGTCCTCAAGGTCTGTTACCATCTGAGGAATCCTGGGACAGCCTGTAACCAGGTATTTCTCCCACCTCTTCAGTTGTAATTGGGAGACTTTTCTACAGATAGTAAGTATACTTATCTAATCCCACAAGCCCATGCTGCAATGTGGAAAAAAGGGAATTTCTAACCTCTGGGGGAACCCCCCTTAAATATCACAAGGAAACCATGGAGTTATTGCATGCAGTGCAAAACCCCAAAGAGGTGGGAGATGGAGTTACTGCATGCAGTGCAAAACCCCAAAGAGGTGGCAGTCTTACACTGCTGAAGAAATCAAAAAGGGAAGGAGAGGGGAGAACAGCAGCATAAGCGGCTGGCAGGGGCAGGGGAAGATCAGCAGAGAGTTGAAGAGAGAGAGAGAGACAGAGATAGAAAGTGAGAGAGAGAGAGATGAAGTGATAAAGACAAAGAGGGAGTCAGAAAGAAAAGGGGTGGGGGAAGACAGAAAGAGAGAAGGAAATAGAAGAAGAGACAAAGGAGTCAAAGAGAGAGAAAGAGATAGAAGTAGTAAAGAAAAAACAGTGTACCCTATTCTTTTAAAAGCCAGGGTAAAGTTAAAACATATAATTGATAATTGAAGGCCTTCTCTGTAACCCTATAACACTCCAATACCACCTTGTTGTTAGTGTAAACAAGGGCATAGCCCGAAAGCACTGAGGCCACTGACAACCCATAGCCTTCCTATCAAAAATCCCTAACCCAGCAAGTTTCCTAGCAGGGGATCTAAATCTTAATTAATTACCATACAAAGTTCCGACCAGACCAAGGAGGAATTCCTTTCAGGACAGGAGATAGATGTTTCCTCCCAGGCGATTAAGGGAAAAGGACACAATGGGTATTCAGTAAGTGATAAGGAAACTCTTGTAGAAGCAGAGTTAGGAAAATTGCCTAATAATTGGTCTGCTTAAACGTGTGAGCTGTTTGCACTCAGCCAAACCTTAAAGTACTTACAGAATCAGGAAGGAGCCATCTATACCAATTCTAAGTTAATATGAACTGAACGAGGTTTTATTAATAGCAAAGAAAAATTAAAATCGCAAACTTACAAGGTTTTCAACTAAACTTTGCTAAAAGTTAACAGTGTAACATGTATTATCCTACTACCAGACACTCTCAAAGGATTTCTCAGACAGTTTGCAAGAAAAAACGAAATCTATCCCTACTCTACAATCCCAAATAGACTCTTTGACAGCAGTGACTCTCCAAAACCACCGAGGCCTAGACCTCCTCACTGCTGAGAAAGGAGGACTCTGCACCTTCTTAGGGGAAGAGTGTTGTTTTTACACTAACCAGTCAGGGATAGTACAAGATGCCATCCGATGTTTACAGGAAAAGGTTTCTGAAATCAGACAACGCCTTTCAAACTCTTACACCAACCTCTGGAGTTCAGCAACATGGCTTCTCCCCTTTCTAGGTCCCGTGGCAACCATCTTGCTATTAGTAGCCTTCGGGCCCTGTATTTTTAAACTCCTTGTCAAATTTGTTTCCTCTAGGATCGAGGCCATCAAGCTACAGATGGTCTTACAAATGGAACCCCAAATGAGCTCAACTAACAACTTCTACCAAGGACCCCTGGACCAATCTGCACGCCCTTTCACTGGCCTAAAGAGTTCCCCTCTGGAGGACACTACAACTGCAGGGCCCCTTCTTCACCCCTATCCAGCAGGAAGTAGCTAGAGTGGTCATCGCCCAATTCCCAACAGCAGCTGGGGTGTCCTGTTTAGAGGGGAGATTGAGAGGTGAAGCCAGCTGGACTTCGTGCATCGAGTGAGGACTTGGAGAACTTTTCTGTCTAGCTAAAGGTTTGTCAACACACCAATCAGCACTCTGTAAAATGGACCAATCAGCACTCTGTAAAATGGACCAATCAGCAGGACATGGGCGGGGCCAAATAAGGGAATAAATGCTGGCCACCTGAGCCATCAGTGGCAACCCCTTCGGGTCCCCTTCCACACTGTGGAAGCTTTGTTCTTTCACTCTTCACAATAAATCTTGCTGCTGCTCACTCTTTGGGTCCGCACTACCTTTATGAGTTGTAACACTCACCACGAGGGTCTGTGGCTTCATTCCTGAAGTCAGCAAGACCACAGACCCACTGGGAAGAACAAACAACTCCAGATGTGCTATCTTTAAGAGCTGTAACACTCGCTGCGAAGGTCTGCGGCTTCACTTCTGAAGTCAGCGAGACCACGAACCCACCGGAAGGAAGAAACTCTGGACACATCTGAACATCTGAACAAACTCCAGACACAATATCTTTAAGAACTGTAACACTCACCGTGAGGGTCCGCAGCTTCATTCTTGAAGTCAGTGAGACCAAGAACCCACTGGAAGGAACCAATTTCGGACACAGTATTACCTCAGAAACTCTGCTTATGCCTCTTCTCAGTCAATCCCACACCCTCTGCCCCCAGTGCACACACACATATCAAGGCAATTGTTATGGATTTCTGTCACTATAAATTAGATTTGTGTTTCCTAAAGTTTCAATTAAATGGAATAATATACTATATACTCTTGTGTCTGGCTTCTTTCCCTCAGCATGATGTTTTTGAGGTTTACCCATATTGTTGTACATTAGTTCATTCTGTTTTTTGCTAAGGTTTAATTAGACTTATATAACACATACTGGGCATGGTGGCATTACAGTAACTCAGGAGGCTAAGGCGGGAGGATCAATTGAGGACAGGAGAGTTTGAAAGCAGTCTGGGCAACATAGCGAGACCCTGTCTCTACAAAAAAACAAAACAAAACAAAACATTAGCCGGGTATGGTGGCTTCTGCCTGTATTCCCAGCTGCTTGGTGTGGGTAAAAGAAAGAGAGATCAGATCATTACTGTGTCTATGGAGAAAAAGGAAGACAAAAAAAAAAAAAAAAAAAAAAAAAAAAAAAAAAAAAAAAAAAAAAAAAAAAAAAAAAAAAAAAAAAAAAAAAAAAAAAAAAAAAGACAAAGAAACTCCATTTTGATATGTACTAAGAAAAATTGTTCTGCTTTGAGATGCTGTTAATCTGTAACTCTTGTCCCAACCCTGTGCTCACAAAAACGTGTGCTGTATTCAATCAAGGTTTAACGGATCTAGGGCTGTGCAGGATGTGCCTTGGTAAAAATGTGTTTGCAGGCAGTATACTTGGTGAAAGTCATCGCCATTCTCCATTCTCTATTAACCAGAGACACAATGCACTGTGGAAGGCCGCAGGGACCCCTGCCCAAGAAAGCCTGGGTATTGCTCAGGTTTCCCCCCACTGAGACAGCCTGAGATATGGCCTCATGGGAAGGGAAAGATCTTAGAGCCCCACAGCCCGACACCCGTACAGGGTCTATGCTGTGGAGGATTAGTGAAAGAGGAAGGCCTCTGTGCGGTTAAGAGGAAGGCATCTGTCTCCTGCACATGCCTGGGAATGGAATGACTCGGTGTAAAACTGACCACACATTCTATTCTGAGATAGGAGAAAACCTCCTTATGGCTGGAGGCGAGACATCATGGTGGCAATACTGCTCTGCTACTCTTTACTGCCCTGAGGTGTTTATGTAAAGTTAAACATAAATCTAGCAATTGTGCACATCCAAGCACAGCACCTTTCTTTAAACTTATTTATGACACAGAGTCTTTTGCTCACATGTTTTTCTGCTGACCCTCTCCCCACCATCACCCTATAGTTATGCCACATTCCCCTCGCCGAGATAGTAAAGATGGTGATCAATAAATACTGAGGGAACTCAGCGACCAGCGCTGGTGCAGGTCCTCACTTGCTGAGCGCTGGTCCCCTGGGCCCACTTTTCTTCCTCTATACTTTGTCTCCGTGTGTTATTTCTTTTCTCAGTCTCTCCTCTCCACCTTGTGAGAAATACCCACAGGTGTGCAGGGGTAGGCCCCCTTCAGCTTGGGAGGCTGGGGCAGGAAGATCACTTGACCCCAGGAGTTCGAGGCTGCACTAAGCTATGATCACAGCACTGCACTCCAGCGTGGGTGTCAGAGCAAGACTAAATCTCTAAAAAAAATAAAAAATAAAAAAGTAATTTGAAAAATTAATATAAAGAGATTTATATACCATACTTTGTTTATCTAGTCAACTTTTGATGGACATGTGGGTCATTTCCAGTTTCTAGCTATACAAAGCTGCTGTGAACATTTGTGTACAAGTCTTTGTCAGCACTCACTTTAATGTATGGTATAGCTAATAAATTTGTCTGGGAAGATGTTACTACCCCATCACCACTAGCCAAAGTATATGTATGTGTGGCCAGGAGTAGAGGGGAGGGTAGCATGAAGAATTTGTCTCAGGCCCGGACAATCATAGTTCCTCATTCCCCTGGCCACAGTAATTGGTCCAAGGAGCAGGCATATGACCCACAAAGGTTAGTTAGAGTCTTTTCCCAAAAGAAAGAAAAAATATTTTTCTTCTTGGGTTGCTAAAATGGGACAATGTATACTTGAAGTTATACAGGCTGGTCTTGAACTCCTGACCACAGTTTTCTACACTGGTTGTATAGAGGAAGCCCTTCTACAGTAGGAGAAAATCAGAACAATGAGTATGGGAAAATGGGGTGGGGGAGAGGCAGAGAATCCCTGCCTCCTCCATGAATTAGACCTTATGCCAGACAGGAACACTCATGTTTAGACAAAATTGGGAGTCTGAAATAAACCTAATAAAGAAGAAACTAGAGGTTAGAAGAGAATGGACCTAGTAGATACGGCTGAAATTAAAATATAAAATTAAAAAAATACAAAAATTGGCCAGGAGCGGTGGCTCATGCCTGTAATCCTAGCAGTTTGGGAGGCCAAGGTGGGTGGATCACCTGAGGTTAGGAGTTCAACACCAGCCTGACCAACATGGTGAAACCCCATCTCTACTAAAAATACAAAAAATTAGCTGGGCGTGGTGGTGTGCACCTGTAATCCCAGCTATTCAGGAGGCTCAGGCATGAGAATTGATTGAACCCAGGAGGCAGAGGTTGCAGTGAGCCGAGATCGCGCCACTGCACTCCAGCCTGGGCAACAAGAGCAAAACTCAGTCTCAAAAACAAAAAAAGAAACAAACAAACAAACAAAAAATTAGCAGGGTGTGGTGGTGTGCATCTGTAATCCCAGCTACTCGGGAGGCTCAGGCACAAGAATCGCTTGAACCTCGGAGGCTGAGGTTACAGTGAGCTGAGATCACACCACTGCACTCCAGCCTGGATGACAAAGCAAGACTCTGTCTCAAAAAAAAAAAAGAAGTTTGCATTTTATGTTGTAGACATTGGGAGATTTTATCAGTCTGTTAGGGCTACCATAATAAAGTACTGGCAGACTGGGTGACTTAAACAACATAAATTTATTTTCTCATAGTTCTGAAAGCTAGAAGTCTGAGATCAAGGTGTTGGCAGGTTTGGTTTCTTCTGAGGCCTCTCCCCTCTCTCCTTTGTTTGCCCATGGCCGTGTTCTCCCAGTATCTGTGTCTTCACATGGTCTTCCTTCTTTATGTGTCTGTGTCCAAATTTCCTCTTCTTACAAAGATGCAAGTTATATTGGATTAGGGCCTTTTTTTTTCCTTTGAGACTGGGTCTCACTCTCTTTCCCAGGCTGAAGTGCAGTGAGGCAATCATAGCCCACTGCAGCCTTGGACTTAGTGGCTTAAGTGATCCTCCTATGCCAGCCTCCCAAGTAGCTAGGACTACAAGTGTGCAGCACACGCCCTGCTAATTTTTCTAATTTTTTTTTTAGAGATGGAGTCTCAGCCAGGCGCGGTGGCTCACGCTTGTAATCCCAGCACTTTGGGAGGCCAAGGCGGGCGGATCAAGAGGTCAGGAGATCGAGACCACAGTGAAACGCCATCTCTACTAAAAATACAAAAAAAAAAAAAAATTAGCTGGGCGTGGTGGCGGGCGCCTGTAGTCCCAACTACTCCGAGAGGCTGAGGCAGGAGAATGGCTTGAACCTGGGAGGTGGAGCTTGCAGTGAGCCGAGACTGCACCACTGCACTCCAGCCTGGGTGACAGAGCGAGACTCCGTCTCAAAAAAAACAAAAAACAAAAAACAATAGAGATGGGGTCTCACTACAATGCCCAACTGGTCTCAAATTCCTGGCTTCAAGCAATCCTCCGGCCTTGGCCTTTCAAATTTCTGGAATTACAGGCATGAGCCACCATACCCGGCCATGGTCTCATTTTTAATTACCTCTTTAAAGACCATGTCTCCAAATACAGGCACATTCTAAGGTACTAGGGCATAGAACTTCAACAAATTTCAACATCTGAATTTTTATTTTATTTTATTTTTGAGACAGGGTCTCACTGTCACCCAGGTTGGAGTGCAGTGACATGATTTCAGCTCACTGCAACCTCTGCCTCCTGGGTTCAGGCAATTCTTCTGCCTCGGCCTCCCAAGTGGCTGGGATTACAAGTGTGTTCCACCACGCCCGGCTAATTTCTTTGTCTTTTTAGTAGAGACAGGGTTCACCATGTTGGCCGGGCTGGTCTTGAACTCCTTTTTTTTTTTTTTGAGATGGAGTTTTGCTGTTGTCGCCCAGGCTGGAGTGCAGTGGCGCGATCTCGGCTCACTGCAACCTCCGCCTTCTGGTTTCAAGCGGTTCTCCTGCCTCAGCCTCCCAAGTAGCTGGGATTACAGGCACCCGCCACCACGCCCACCTAATTTTTTTGTGTTTTTAGTAGAGATGGGGTTTCGCCATGTTGGCCAGGCTAGTCTCGAACTCTTGACCTCGTGATCCGCCCGCATCCCCCTCCCAAAGTGCTGAGATTACAGGTGTGAGCCACCGTGCCCGGCCGGTCTTGAACTCCTAACATCAAGTGATCCACCTGCCTTGGCCTCCCAAAGTGCTGGGATTACAGGGATGAACAACTATGCGAGGCCTCAACATATGGATTTTTATGGGAAAACAATTCAGCCCATAAGAGGAGCCATCAAAGACTTTTTTTCCACTACTTCATATGTTTTATTTTGTTGTACATTCTTCTAGAACCAGGTTCATTTTTTCAGTTTTGTAGAAAAATAGATGTTCCAGCCACCATTTACATAATTGTCTAGTTTTTTTTTTTTTATAGTTTAATGTATTTTAATAGCAAACTTAGAGGAACAGCACAGAAGACAGACAACATTAAAAACATGTACTTGCATGTAGGACAACTCAGTTAGAAAAGTATAGTGAATGGATGGAATCAACTGTATGATAAAAATGCTACAAACACCATTTAGTTGCCGTCAATAAGAAATTTATTTGTTTTAAAAAAATCCAAATGCTGGCATTGTCCAGAAAAATTTAACCGGTTTATTTATAATTATTATAAAGTTGAACCGCTGAAACTTGTTCACTGAAACATTTTAACTTGCATTAATGCTTTACGTCTCCGCATTTATATTAAAAATTCACACACAAATGAAAATGGAAAAACTGCCAATACCTGATTTCTGTCCCCTATTTTTCCTCTCGCAATCATATACTTAGGTACCTTTTGACCCCATGGAAAGAAAATATCTAACGTTCTTGCTCAGGACTTTAAAACAGATCTGCGCTTCCAGAGCGCAGCTATCGCTGCTTTGCAGGAGGCAAGTGAGGCCTATCTGGTTGGCCTTTTTGAAGACACCAACCTGTGTGCTATCCATGCCAAACATGTAACAATTATGCGAAAAGACATCCAGCTAGCATGCCGCATACGTGGAGAACGTGCTTAAGAATCCACTATGATGGGAAACATTTCATTCTCAAAAAAATAAATAAATAAATAAAATAATAATAATAATAATAATAATTGTCTAGTTTTTTAAGACCAATCAGATATGTTCCCTGGAAAGATGAATAGAAGAATTTTTTTTTTTTTTTTTGAGATGGGGTCTCACTCTGTCTCCCAGGCTGGAGTGCAGTGGCACAATCTTGGCTCACTGCAACCTCCACCTCCCGGGTTCAAGCGATTATCCTGCCTTAGCCTCCTGAGTAGCTGGGGTTACAGGCACACGCCACCACGCCTGGCTAATTTTTGTATTTTTAGTAGAGATGAGGTTCACCATGTTGGCCAGGCTGGTCTCGAACTCCTGACCTCGTGATCTGCCCACTTTGGCTTCCCAAAGTGCCGGGATTACAGGCATGAGCCACTGCACCTGGCTGCATAGAAGACTTAAAAAAATTTTTTTTTTTTTTTTTATAGGGATGGAGTCTCACAGTGTTGCCCAGGCTGCTCTTGAACTCCTGGGCTCAAGCAATTCTCCCACTTTGGCCTCCCAAAGCACTGAGATTACAGGCATGAGCCACTGTGCCTAGTTCACATGGAAGACTTTTTTTTTTTTTTTTTTAAATACAGAGTCTTGCTCTCCCCCAGGCTGGAGTGCAGTAGTGTAATCTCGGCTTAGAAAAACCACCACCTGCCAGGTTCAAGCAATTCTCCTGCCTCAGCCTCCCGACTAGCTGGGATTACAGGCACCCACCACCATGCCCGGCTAATTTTTTTGTATTTTTAGTAGAAATGGGCTTTTGCCATGTTGGTCAGGCTAGTCTCGAACGGCAGCCTCCCAAATTGCTGGGATTACAGGTGCGAGCCATCGTGCCCAGCCTGAAGACTTTTAAGTAGAGAAGGGCAAGAACAGATCTATACTTGAAAACATTACTGACAACAGGGTGGAGAATGGACTGAAGGAGAAAAAGAGAAGAGGTATGAAGGCTTGTTAGAGGCTTTTGGAATTTCCCAGGCAAATAAATGATAAAAGCCTGAATTAGAGAGCCTACTCTGATTAGAATATAAATCACCTATAGATAGAGTGGCTTATCAGCAGTTGATGACTTCCCACTAGGATGAATTATTTGATACAGGATGTTTATGCACATTTGCTTTGAAGGAGAAAGCCTTTTCCTATTGTCACAGCTGCTAGAATTCACCCATGCAAGCTTCCAGCCTGCTTATGTCTGCAGCTCGATTTTATAGGCTGCGTTTTGTTGGAAAATAAATTATTTGGGGGCTGCTTTTTATTAAAAGGGAAACCTTACCGAGGACTTCCTCACCCTTACTATCTGCCTAAATAATTTCTTTTTAACTCCTATATCAAAAAGTCCACAAAACATGGAATTGGGCCCTACTTGGAGTCTAAATTTTGGAATTACTGGGTGAATAACCTTGGGAAAGTCATTTTATCTCTCTGAACTTCCATTTTATGATACGTAAAATGGAGATGATAATTTCTACCATGCAAGTTTGTTAAAATAATTAAATGAGATCAGGCCAGGCAGGGTGGCTCACACCTGTTATTCCAGCACTTTGAGAGGCCGAAGCGGGTGGATCACCTGAGGTCAGGAGCTCAAGAACAGCCTGGCCAACATGGCGAAGCCTCGTCTCTACTAAAAATACAAAAATTAGCTGGGCGTGGTGGTGCATGCCTGTAATTCTAGCTACTCAGGAGGCTGAGGCAGGAGAATTGCCTGGACCCGGGAGGCGGAGGTTGCAGTGAGCTGAGATTGCGCCACTGCACTCCAGCCTGGGCGACAAGAGCAAAACTCCATCTCAAAAAAAAAAAAGAAAAAAAACAACTGAATTAAATGACATCATGAATGAAAACTATTTTTATTTTTTATTTTTATTTATTTATTTTTTTGAGACAGGATCTTGCTGGAGTGCAGTGGCATGATCACGGCTCTCTGCAGCCTCAACTTCCCAGGCTCAAGTGATCCTCCCACCTCAGCCTCCTGAGTAGCTGGAACTTCAAGTGCTCACCACCACACCTGGCTAATTTTTTGTAGAGACGGAATCTCATTATGTTGCCCAGGCTGGTCTCGAACTCCTGGGCTCAAGCGATCCTCCCATCTCGGCCTCCCAAAGTGCTGGGATAACAGGCATGAGCCACCGTGCCTGGCCTGATCTCATTTAATTATGTTAACAAACTTGCATGGTAGAAATTATCATCTCCATTTTACATATCATAAAATGGAAGTTCAGAGAGATAAAATGAGCCACTTCACCCAGTCCATGAAAAGTATTTTAAATATCTGTACGCATGTTATTTATTGCACTTGGTATCCCCAAAAGATACTTTTATAAGTCTGTAGGTGGGAGTGGGAAGCAGGTATTTGTTACAGAGAACAGTAGTGGCTATGATTTACTGAGTTGCCTACTATGAGTCCTGGATGTGAGCCTTAGAGTACCTCTTTCTTCTAGAAGGGATCCCTAGGTCACAGGAGCTGGTTGGGTAGTAGTTGTATCAACATCTGAGAAAAATGTGACTCTTCTCTGGGCTATTTGGATCTGATTACCAGAAAAGAAAAAAAATGTGGTTTGATTTCAATAAATGCTAGGATTTGTGGGGGCCGATTTAGTATCACTAAGACAAAGGAAAGAGAGCACATTGACAAAATAAGGAAAAAAAGAGAAAGAGAGCCTCAGGAGGAACATGAAAACAAAAGGCAAAATTAGAAAAGACACTAGAAAAGGAAAAACAAAGACTTTCCTCAAATGACTCCTATTTCAAACTTTGTATTCATGTCTCATTTCTCATTGTTGTCTCTTGAGGAAGAGCTATTCTGTTTAATATCATCTACGCATACTGAATGTCAACATATTGTTAGTAATACTGTTGTTTACAACAAATGATTCCAGAAAATTCTGGCTTAAGTTTGTTATTACATATAATAATTAGCATTTCTATAAATTCCATACCTCCTCTCTCTCTCTTTCTCTTTTCTTTTCTCCCGGACTGGAGTACTGGAGTATACTCCGCACGCTGCACACTCCCTGCCTCCGGCTCCCGTGATTCTCCTGCCTCGGCCTGCGGGCCGCCTGGGATTGCGGGCGTGCGCCACCGCCCCCGCCTGGTTTTTGTCCTTTGGCTGGAGGCGCGGTTTCGCCATGTTGGCCAGGCTGGTCTCCAGCTCCTGACCTCGAGTGGTCTGCCCGCCTCGGCCTCCCGAGGTGCTAGGACTGCAGACGGAGTCTCGCTCACTTGGTGCTCGGTGTTGCCGGGGCTGGAGTGCGGTGGCCTGGTCTTGGCTCGCTGCAGCCTCCGCCTCCCAGCCACCTGCTTTGGCCTCCCAGGGTGCTGGGATTGCAGCCTCTGCCCGGCCGGCCGCCGCCCCGTCTGGGAGGTGGGGAGCGTCTCTGCCTGGCCACCCATGGTCTGGGATGTGAGGAGCGCCTCTGCCCGGCCGCCCCGTCTGGGAAGTGAGGAGCGCCTCTGCCCGGCCGCCCCGTCTGGGAAGTGAGGAGCGCCTCTGCCCTGCCGCCCATCGTCTGGGATGTGAGGAGTGTCTCTGCCCAGCTGCCGATCGTCTGGGAAGTGAGGAGCGCCTCTGCCCGGCGGCCACCCCGTCTGGGAAGTGAGGAGCGCCTCTGCCCGGCAGCCACCCCTTCTGGGAAGTGAGGAGCGCCTCTGCCCGGCCGCCCCTTCTGGGAAGTGAGGAGCGCCTCTGCCCGGCCGCCACTTCTGGGATGTGAGGAGCGCCTCTGCCTGGCCACCCATCGTCTGGGATGTGAGGAGCGCCTCTGCCCGGCCACCCATCGTCTGGGATGTGAGGAGCGCCTCTGCCCGGCCGCCACCCCGTCTAGGAAGTGAGGAGCGTCTCTGCCCGGCCACCCTGTCTGGGAAGTGAAGAGCACCTCTGCCTGGCTGCCCCGTCTGGGATGTGGGGAGCGCCTCTGCCCAGCCGCCCCGTCTGGGAGGTCTACCACAGAGGCCAGAAGCAATGTGGGGGCTGGACGTGGTGGCTCACGCCTGTAGTCCCAGTACTCTGGGAGGCCGAGGCGGGTTGATCACTTGAGGCTAGGAGTTCGAGACCAGCCTGGCCAACATGGTGAAACATATGAAAAATACAACAGACAAACAACCAACCAACCAAGCGACAACAAAACAGGTCTACCCTGGAGTCATACTCTAATTTTTTCTATTTTCCTCCCTTTCTGATCCTTTATCCCACTTGCTTTTTCTTCCTCTTCCTTCTCCTTCTTCTTTGTCAAATAGAGGATTGAGTTATCATCATTGATCCATACAAAGTCCCTCTCTCATTTATTTTCTTTAATTCCCACCCCCCATTTCTATTCCCCGTCTTCCCATGTGCAACCTTCCTAATATGTTTGATATGCAAAATAAATAAATAAATAAATAAATTCCATATCCCACTCAAATCCTTCAGATGTGGGATTGCTGAGGAAATGACTTTGACACTGAAACCTGAAGGATAAGTAAGATTTAGTTCTGAGAAGAATAGGGGAAGAATAGTCCAGGCAGAGGAAATGACATGTTTATAGCCCTGAGACAGGAAAGAGTTAATTGTGGAGTTCATCAAAGCAGGCTCATGTGGCAGATCTTGGGAGTCTATGCAGGCAAAATTTGGTAAAAAAAAAAAAAAAAAAAAAAAAAAAAAAGATTCTTCTTTTGTGTCTCATGTGCTTAGAGTTGACACTAATTGTTAAGTGTCTTGGGTGTCAAGGCTCAAATAACTCTTAACAGTTGAAACAGCTACCCATGAGGCCAGGCCTAGTTCTGCCTCAGTGAGGACAGAGATTTGAGGAGAGGAGAAAAATCGAACTTAAGGATCCAGCATATTTATTCAGTATGTCCTCATTCATAGCTCTCCCTTTTTTTTTTTTTTTTTTTTTTTTTTTCTGAGACAGAGGCTTGCTCTGTTGCCCAGGCTGGAGTGCAGTGGCACAGCCACGGATCACTGCAGCCTTGACCTCCCAGGCTCAAGCGATGCTCCCGCCTCAGCCTCCCCAGTATTTGAGACTACAAGGGTGTGCCACCCTGCCCAGCTAATTTTTTTTTATACAGACAGGGTCTCACTATGTTGCCCAGGCTGGTCTCAAACTCCTGGGCTCAAGGGATCCTCTCACTTCAGCTTCCCAAAGTTCTGGGATTACAGGCTTGAGCCACCACACCCAGCTAGTATGCCCTCATAGGTAGAGTGTTTAAAGTTTAATTGTTTTTATTTTCTTAACACTCTACTATAGTTTTTCATGGTGTTAATTTTTCTGGTGATTTGGTGACTGGTCTAGTTCCAGCATCCCCTGTTTCTGTGATTGCCACTCCTGCTGCCATCATCACCTCTGTGGCTGTTTACTAGGCCAGGCACTTTATTTCTTATTTTTTTTCTGAGACGGAGTCTTGCTGTGTCGCCCAGGCTGGAGTGCAGTGGTGTGATCTTGGCTCACTGCAACCTCCACCTCTCAGGTTCAAGCAATTCCCCTGCCTCAGCCTCCCGGGTAGCTGGGATTACAGGCAAGCGCTACCACGCCTGGCTAATTTTTGTATTTTTAGTAGAGACAGGGTTTCACCATGTTGGCCAGGCTGGTCTCGAACTCCAGACCTCGTAATCCACCTGCCTCAGCCTCCCAAAGTGCTGGGATTACAGGCGTGAGCCACCGCACTTGGCCAGCCAGGCACTTTAAAGCCACCTTTGACTCTTCTGTCCTTTATAAGAACAATAGATTTAATCTCTGCGTTTCTCTGATGAGTTGCCTCTGGTCCATTCTTACAGCCACGGATTGTGTTAGGTTCTTTACTTAGTTTCCTCACTCCAGCCTCATCCAGCTTAATCTGTCCTTCGGATTCCTGCCATTATTTGTTCTCTTTGAATACTGTTCTAATTCTGCCCCTTTCTTAGCTCTGACCATTTTCTCTGTATACAAATTCCCACAAAGCTGTCTCACCCGTAGGCCTCAAAATGCATCATCCTTGGGCCAGGCGTGGTGGCTTACTCCTCTAATCCCAGCACTTTGAGAGGCCAACGCAGGAGGATCCTTCCAGGCCAGGATTTCAAAGCTGCCTTGAGCCATGATCATGCCATTGCACTCCAGCCTGGGCAACAGAGCAAGACCCTGTCTCTAAAAACAATACAAATAAAACAGAATGTATCATTCTTCATTCTTTTTGTTTTGTTTTGTTTGAGATGGGTCTTGCCCTGTTGCCCAGGCTGGAGTGTAGTGGTGCAATCTCAGCTCACTGCAACCTCCACCTCCCAGGTTCAAGCGATTCTCCTATCTCAGCCTCCCAAGATTACAGGCACCATGTCTGGCTAATTTTTTTGTATTTTTAGTGGAGACAGGGGTTTCGCCATATTGGCTAGGCTGGTCTCGAACTCCTGGCTTCAAGTGAACCACCCACCTCAGCCTCCCAAAGTGCTGGGATTACAGGTATGAGCTACCACGCCCCACCTCCTTCTCCTTTTCAGAATTCCTCCTCAGGCCTAAAGTGCTAAGAGCATGGTCCTGGGCCTCTCAAAACTCTGCTGGTCTAATGACCAGAATTGAAACTCATATTTGTGACTCAGAGTTACGGATTGATTGTTATGAGAATCTGGGACCGCCGTCTCCAACACCATTATTATTCTATTTCTGTCTCACACACACAGGGTGAACTTGACCTAGGAAGATTTGCCCTACCTTTGTGGCCACTGATTGATTCAGGATCATTTCTTCCTGAAGAGCATAGCCTTAAACTTGTGCCCAAAGTTCTCATAGTTTGGCCTTGAACAAGCCTTTTTTTTTTTTGAGACGGAGTCTTGCTCTGTCACCCAGGCTGTAGCGTAGTGGCGCAATATGGGTTCACCACAGCCTCTGCCTCCCAGGTTCAAGTGATTCTCCTGCCTCAGCCTCCTGAGTAGCTGGGATCACAGGCATGCGCCACCACACCGGCTAATTTTTGTATTTTTAGTAGAGACAGGGTTTCACAATGTTGGCCAGGCTGGTCTCAAAATCCTGACCTCAAACTATCTGCCCACCTCAGCCACCCAAAGTTCTGGGATTACAGGCTATGAGCCACCACACCCAGCCTGAACAAGTCACTTTTAATGCTACCATTTCCACATTTACAAAGTGAGAAGTAAATCAATCAGAGTATTTTAGGTGCAAACAACAGAAAGAACTCTAGCTAGCCTGAGAGAAAAAAAAGGTAGAGAGTTAGTCTCCTGGAGAGATTTGGGGACCTCAAAGGAAAGATTACACAATGTGCCTCCAAAAAAAAAAAAGCCCCTGAGGGGTGCTAGAGAAGCCAAGTGGACAATGTCTTCCAAGCAAAGCCACAGCGATGTCAGCTCCAACCTCTTCAGTCCTTGCACTGGACCATTCAAAGTAATTCCCAGGAGAGGCTGATTCACCTGATGTGGGGCCAAGAAAGGGTGGTCCACCTTGACTGACAGTTCCATTGTTCAGGAAAAAATTCTCAAACTATGTTTCCCTCTGCTTTCACACCACCACAACAGTCATCAACACACAACAGACTTGTGTGACCCCAAAATGAGGGGATTTCCCCCCACCAGCCAGCAAACAATCAGTTCTGCAGTGGACACCAGCTAGGTGTCCTCCAATTCAATTCTAACACTATCTACTTGGAGATGGCATCAGATCCCACAGTCTGAGGGCTCAGTCCCCAAGACTGCCCTCACTTCAGACACCAGTCAAAAATGGAGCCTCTAAAACTTTTGACAACTGGCTTTAAGTTGGGGTTTCCACAACCCTCTTTGGGCTTCATTAATTTGCTGGAGGGGCTCACAGAACGCAGGGAAGCAAGGCCAGGTGCAGTAGCTCACACCTGTAATCCCAGCACTTTGGGAAGCCAAGGTGGGAGGATCGCTTAAGCCCAGGAGTTCAAGACCAGCTTGGTCAACAGAGTGAGACCCCGTCTCTATAAAAAATAAAATTAGCCAGGCATGGTGGCACAAGCCTCTAGTCCCAGCTACTCAAGAGGCTGAGGCAGGAGGATCGCTTGAGCCCAGGAGGTTGAGGCTGCAGTGATTCATGATCATACCACTGCATTCCAGGCTGTGTCTCAAAAATTAAAAAACCAAAAAGAATTCAGGGAAACACACTGGTTTATTATAAAGGCTATTACAAAGGCTGCAGATGAAGAGATGCATAGGGTGAGGTATGGGAAGGGGTGCAGAGCTTCTGCGTCCTCCCTGGGCCTGCCACCTTCTAGGAACCCCAGCATGTCTGGATATCAGGAAGCTCTCTGAAGCCTGTCCTCTTGGGTTTTTATGGAGGCTTCATTACGTAGGCATGATTGATTAAACCATTGGCCATTGGTGATCAGCTTGACCTTCAGTCCCTCTCTCCTCCCCAGAGGTTGGGGGGATGGGGCTGAAAGTCCTAACCCCATTAAATCATGCATTTGCCCTTGTGGTGACCCTTTTTTTTTTGGAGGCATGTTGTATAATCTTTCCTTTGAGGTCCCCAAATCTCTCCAGGAGACTAACCCTCTACCTTTTTATTCTCTCAGGCTAGCTAGAGTTGTTTCTGTTGTTTGCAACTAATATACTCTGACTGATTTACTTCTCACTTTGTAAACGTGGAAATGGTAGCATCAAAAGTGACTTGTTCAGGCTGGATGTGGTGGCTCATAGCCTGTAATCCCAGAACGGTGATCAAATGATCCACCCACCTCGGCTTCCCAGGGTGCTGGGATAACAGGCGTGAGCCGCTGCAGCCAGCCCCTCCATGTTTTTGAGCAACCACAGATCTCACATCACCAGCCATTGTTGAGAAATTACCCCCAGTCATGCAATAGGAACTTTAGAAAGAAATTGAACTCCAAGGGCCAATTCCCATTTGTGAAGAGGACAGGATAGGCAAGAAAAGAATTTAATTTGAACTGAATTAGCCAAACTATCTGTAGTCAATTTGAGTCTAGAGTAGACGAGTTACTCTTTCTTCTTCCATGTACCAAGAGTAGAGGGTGTGTGTGTTGGGAGGGGGGATTGGGTTCAGAAAGGAGGAAAAGGAATGACTTTTGTTTAATTGGTAAAATCCTTTAAAACTGTCAAATGCTTTCATGTTCACTACAGAAAGGAGGTTTCTATTAATTGATTGCCTGCAGAGAAATAGTAGCTCTCCCAGCTGGATATACGAGTTGTAGAGTCTGGGAGGTGGCACCTTCTAATGGTGAGAATGATGATGCTGACAATTATTATGCCTTCTTGTTGCCTGGGAAGCCCAGCAAATAGCTTCATTGGAGTCCAGAGGCTTTCACACTTTCCAGAGCTCCTCTTTAGAATTCGTGGACTCTATGGCTATATAGGCTACCAGAGCAATAGTAAATATTGGGCTGCTGCTCACTGCTTGAGGCCTGTGTGGTCTGCAGTTATCATAATGCCATACTAACAGTGATTATTTATTGAGCAGCTACTTCATGCCAGGCATGACACCAAGACTATCAAATTAACATCTTGACCTAAGTATCACTGTAAATAAGAGAACTGGAGCTCAAAGAGGTTAAGCAATGTGTCTAGATAGACCTCACACCTCAGCATGGGGATTCAGATCCATCCCATGTCATTCCAGAGCCTAGGCCCTTAAGCACCAGGCCATTGAAAGCCAGGCAGAGGGGACTGTGCCTGCGTAGAGCCAACACCTTACAAGAGACTCAGCCCAAGAGGTGTACCCAACAGACTCCCCCTGTGACTCCCCAGCTCTCTAATGAGACCTTGTCAACACCACCCCAGGGAGCAGTCTGACTAGTGGAGCTTCTGGAGAGAAGCAGCTGCATCTTCTTTTCTTGGGTCAGTACTTACTCAAGAGGCCATGAGAGGTCCAGGAGAGGGCATTGATAAAGAATCAAGAGGGGCTGGGGTATGGTGGCTCACTCCTGTAATTCCAGCACTTTCGGAGGCTGAGGCAGGAGGATTGCTTGAGCCCAGGAGTTTGAGACCAGCCTCGGCAACATGGCGAGCCCCCATCTCTACAAAAAAAAAATTTAAATTAAATTAGCCAGGCATGGTGGCACACACCTGTAGTCTGAGCTATTTGGGAGACTGAGGCGGGAGGATCGCTTGAGCTCAGGAATTCGAGGCTGCAGTGAGCCATGAACGTGGCACTATACGCCAGCCTGGATGACAAAATGAGACTTTGTCTCTTTAAAAGAGTCAGGTGGTACCAATTCCTATTCCAGCACTGCCCCTCACTGCTGTATGACCTTAGGCAAAATTCCCTCCCAGCTGCACCATGAAGGGATTGGACAAGGCAGAGTCTTGGGGGCGAATCCAGTCCCTTCATGGTGTAGCTGGGAAGGGACTTGGCCCAAGTTCTCTATTTTCTTTTCTTTTTCTTTCTTTTTTTTTTTTTGTTTTTGTTTTTGAGACAGAGTCTCACTCTCTCACCCAGGCTGGAGTGCAGTGGCTTGATCTTGGCTCACTGCAACCTCTGCCTCATGGGTTCAAGCGATTCGCCTACCTCAGCCTCCCAAGTAGCTGGGATTACAGGTGTGCTCCACCATGCCAGGCTAATTTTGTATTTTTAGTAGAGACAGGGTTTCACCATGTTGGCCAGGCTGGTCTCGAACTCCTGACCTCAGGTGATCTGCCTGCCTCGGCCTCCCAAAGTGCTGGGATTACAGGCGTGAGCCACCACACCCGACCCTCTATTTTCTTTTCTCTGTTGTTTTTCTATCACCTGGTGTCTTCAATGTCTTCTCCACTACAGCGAGACTCAGAATTGTCAGACAGCAACCTATTGAGATGGGTTTAGGGAAAGAAGGTAACTTTCTGGGGGTTCATTTCACTAAAAAGGGGCTAGATCCAGTTAGTGTATAACATGTCTAGATTCAGCTACTCAAATATTCTCTGGAATGCGTCACTCTCTCTCAATTATGTTGGCTTCATACTTTTTTTTTTTTTTTTTTGAGATGAGGCCTTGCTCTGTCCCCCAGACTGGAGTGCAGTGTGCAATCTCAGCTCACTCTAACTGCCACCTCCCAGTTCAAGTGATTTTCCTGTCTCAACCTCCTGAGTAGCTGGGATTACAGGCGTGCATCACCATGCCTGGCTAATTTTTTTTTTATTTTTTTTATTTTTATTTTTTTAGTAGAGCTAGGGTTTCATTATGTTGGCCAGGCTGGTCTCAAACTCCTGACCTCAGGTGATCTGCCTGCCTTGGCCTCCCAAAGTGCTGGGATTACAGGTATGAGCTGCTGTACCCAGTCTGTGTTGGCTTCATCATAAGGCAAGCTAGCTTTCTTGGGGGCAAAGGAGCAGCTACAGGCTCACATTCCTTCCAATCCTAGCAGTCCCACTGAAGACAGTACCTTTTCTGTTTTTAGGATAGCTGGATCTCTTTTACAGTTGCCACCTCCACCTACTGTGCAACAGGCACAGAGGCAATTTCTACACTTGGTGTGCACCAGCAGCATTGGGCAACACTGGAGAAGTTGTTAAAATGCACATTATAAGGCCTCACCCCAGACCTACAGAATCAGGACTGGAGATAAGCCCTCCAGGTGTTTCTGAGGCTTGCTCAAGTCTAAGAACCACACTGGGTTACGGAACAGGCTTTAGGGGAATAAATACAAGCCAGCAGTTAGTAGGAAAAGCAGGTGCAGGTCCCCACGAGAGACAAGCTGAGGAGGGGCATTCAGGACACAGTGTGGGTGGATACTCTAGGGAGGCACCCACCTCTCTGTTTCTCTCCCTGGTAATAGGGCAAGTATGAGAACACTGAGCAGGGTTGATCAGACTATTACAATGCTAGGCAGTGTGAATTTAGGTACCAATAACTTATGGAAGTTGTCAGGAAAAGCCCACCACCCAGCACCCGGGGGTCTTTAGAACCCTTGCAAGATTGTAACTCCTCCCAACAGGGAGAAGCAGCCTCTAGTCCTGGGGGAATCTGAGTCCAAGCAGCCCACAGAGTGAATCCGCTCTTACACCACACCAGATTTCTAGCAAAAGTCCTAAAGTCCCGGGATTGAGTCCAGACCAACTTGAGCCACATGCCTGTCTTGGAGCCAGTTTGGAGAAGCAATCAACCTGGAACTGATCGAAGCCCGCCTGGATCGCTGTGCACCCCTGGCTGCCTCTACCACTTCAAGCAGGTTTCCTAGCTCGGTCCCCTGAGCTAGTCCTGAGTAGGTCTCAGGGATGAGAATCTGGATTCCTGGGGTTTCCTGGAACCTCAGACTCCCAAAGCAGGGCTGTCCCGACAGCGGCTTCCTGGAGTCCTCACTGGCATCAACAGTCCCCGTGATCTTTCCTGGGTTTTAGTCCATGCTACTTCCAGGCCCTCTAAGCTCATTATTTCTGGACTGAAATGGGATCCCAGCACCTCTAGCCTAGGAGGCCCCTCCCACCACAGCCAGTCACACAGAGGTGGGCATGGGGCTTGGTGTGCAGAAAGAGCCCTGACATGGACTCGGGTGGGACACCCAGACCTGCAGAGTGACCCGGATAAGTCACAACTTCTCTGGGCCTCCGTTTCGCCACATACAAATGCTGGGTTCTGCTCTACAGGACTCTAAGGTTCTTCCTTAGTTCCAAGATCCTATGACTTCTCTAATTTTCTAATTTCCTAAGTATCCTAAATTCCCTGCTCTCAAAACAGCTCCCTCCCACCACCTGGTGTCTGACACAGCCCTTAAAACTCAGCATAAAGGCCGGGCACAGTGACTGATGCCTGTAATCCCAGCACTTTGGGAGGCCAAAGCAGGCAGATCACGAGGTCAGGAGATCGAGACTACGGTGAAACCCTGTCTCTACTAAAAATATAAAAAATTAGCCAGGCACGGTGGCGGGCACCTGTAGTCCCAGCTACTTGGGGGGCTGAGGCAGGAGAATGACGTGAACCTGGGAGGCGGAGCTTGCAGTGAGCCAAGATAGCGCCACTGCACTCCAGCCTGGGCGACAGAGCAAGACTCCGTCCCCCCCAAAAAAAAAAACTCAGCATAAAAACTCCTCACCAATGTTCTATCATTTGAGCCTCAAGACAGCCATCTGAAGTAGGTATTTCTGTCCCTGCAGGGAACACAGTGAGTCAGCAGCAGACTCAGGGCTCTTCTTTCCAAAGTTCAGTCCATTGCTCCATAAACAGCCACTTTCCACCCACCACAGGCCTCATCTTCCCATCTCTTTCCTGGAAAAAAATCCAGCCAGGGCTAGGCCTGGATACTGCAGGACCCTTGGCCAATTCCTTTTTCCTCCATGAAGCTTTATGGGGGCAGCCCAGATACCAGGAGTAGGGGTATTGGGGGTGGAGCAGGAGAGACACATCATCTTTCATTGTGGGTACCCGGTCAGTGTCACACATGTGACAGATTAGCAGACCTGAAATCAGAGGTAAGTCTGAGACCAGATGTGAAAAGAGGGGTTGTGTTTTCTGAAACAAAAGGTTCTGGGAACTGACAGGACACCTCCGAACAGGAAAGGAAGAGGCTGAGATAACAGAAACCAGAACTCCTGGGCGGTCGCGGCCCTGGGAATGGGCGGAGCCCCAGCCGCTAGTGCTGGTGGCCGCCGCTGCTGCCCCAGCTGGCGCCCGAGCCGCCGCTTCTGCGTCCACGCGTCGCTGCTTCCCAGGGCGGCGGTATGCTGGGGAAAGGAGTAGTCGGCGGTGGCGGCGGCACCAAGGCCCCCAAGCCCTCCTTCGTGTCGTATGTACGCCCTGAGGAAATTCACACAAACGAAAAGGAAGTAACAGAGAAGGAAGTAACTCTTCACTTGTTGCCAGGTGAACAGCTGCTTTGTGAAGCCAGCACAGTACTGAAGTATGTCCAGGAAGATTCCTGTCAGCATGGGGTCTATGGGAGGCTTGTCTGCACAGACTTCAAGATTGCCTTCTTGGGTGATGATGAATCTGCATTGGATAATGATGAAACTCAATTTAAGAATAAGGTTATAGGAGAAAATGACATTACACTCCACTGTGTTGATCAGATTTATGGAGTGTTTGATGAGAAAAAGAAAACCCTCTTTGGACAACTGAAGAAATACCCTGAGAAGCTCATCATCCACTGCAAAGACCTTCGAGTGTTCCAGTTTTGTCTGAGGTACACAAAGGAAGAGGAAGTCAAAAGGATTGTCAGTGGCATAATTCATCATACCCAGGCTCCTAAACTGCTTAAACGATTGTTTCTGTTTTCCTATGCGACTGCTGCACAAAACAATACAGATTGCCAGCATACTTTGTTGTCCCCACCCCTCTTCCTGAAGAGAATGTGCAGCGCTTTCAGGGTCACGGCATACCACTTATTTCCCTTTTAAAACTAAGCTCTCGCCTCTGCCCGGCCACCCACCGTCTGGGAAGTGAGGAGCGCCTCTGCCCGGCCACCCACCGTCTGGGAAGTGAGGAGCGCCTCTGCCCGGCCACCCACCGTCTGGGAAGTGAGGAGCGCCTCTGCCCGGCCACCCCGTCTGGGAAGTGAGGAGCGCCTCTGCCCGGCCACCTCATCTGTGAAATGAGGAGCGCCTCTGCCCGGCCACCTATCGTCTGGGAGGTGAGGAGCACCTCTGCCCGGCCGCCCCGTCCGGGAAGAAGTGAGGAGCGCCTCTGCCCGGCCGCCCCATCCGGGAAGAAGTGAGGAGCGCCTCTGCCCGGCCGCCCCGTCTGGGAAGTGAGGAGCGCCTCTGCCCGGCCGCCCCGTCCGGGAAGAAGTGAGGAGCGCCTCTGCCCGGCCGTCCCATCTGGGAAGAAGTGAGGAGCGCCTCTGCCCGGCCACCCCGTCTGGGAAGTGAGGAGCGCCTCTGCCCGGCCACCCACCGTCTGGGAAGTGAGGAGCGCCTCTGCCCGGCCACCCACCGTCTGGGAAGTGAGGAGCGCCTCTGCCCGGCCGCCCCGTCAGGGAAGTGAGGAGCGCCTCCGCCCGGCCACCCACCGTCTGGGAAGTGAGGAGCGCCTCTGCCCGGCCACCCCGTCTGGGAAGTGAGGAGCGCCTCTGCCCGGCCACCCCGTCTGTGAAATGAGGAGCGCCTCTGCCCGGCCACCTATCGTCTGGGAGTGGGCGCCTCGCCGGGAAGAAGTGAGGAGCGCCTCTGCCGGCCGCCCCCGGAAGTGGGCGCCTCCCCGCCCCGTCCGGGAAGAAGTGAGGAGCGCCTCTGCCCGGCCGCCCCGTCCGGGAAGAAGTGAGGAGCGCCTCTGCCCGGCCGCCCCGTCCGGGAAGAAGTGAGGAGCGCCTCTGCCCGGCCGCCCCGTCCGGGAAGAAGTGAGGAGCGCCTCTGCCCGGCCGCCCCGTCCGGGAAGAAGTGAGGAGCGCCTCTGCCCGGCCGCCCCGTCCGGGAAGAAGTGAGGAGCGCCTCTGCCCGGCCGCCCCGTCCGGGAAGAAGTGAGGAGCGCCTCTGCCCGGCCGCCCTGTCTGGGAAGTGAGGAGCGCCTCTGCCCGGCCGCCCCGTCTAGGAAGTGAGGAGAGCCTCTGCCCAGCCAACCATTGTCTGGGAAGTGAGGAGCGCCTCTGCCCAGCCACCCACCGTCTGGGAAGTGAGGAGCGCCTCTGCCCGGCCGCCCCGTCTGGGAAGTGAGGAGCGCCTCTGCCCGGCCACCCACCGTCTGGGAAGTGAGGAGCGCCTCTGCCCGGCCGCCCCGTCAGGGAAGTGAGGAGCGCCTCTGCCCGGCCACCCACCGTCTGGGAAGTGAGGAGCGCCTCTGCCCGGCCACCCACCGTCTGGGAAGTGAGGAGCGCCTCTGCCCGGCCACCCTGTCTGGGAAGTGAGGAGCGCCTCTGCCCGGCCGCCCCATCTGTGAAATGAGGAGCGCCTCTGCCTGGCCACCTATCGTCTGGGAGGTGAGGAGCGCCTCTGCCCGGCCGCCCCGTCCGGGAAGAAGTGAGGAGCGCCTCTGCCCGGCCGCCCCGTCCGGGAAGAAGTGAGGAGCGCCTCTGCCCGGACGCCCCGTCTGGGAAGTGAGGACCGCCTCTGCCCGGCCGCCCCGTCCGGGAAGAAGTGAGGAGCGCCTCTGCCCGGCCGCCCCATCCGGGAAGAAGTGAGGAGCGCCTCTGCCTGGCCGCCCCGTCCGGGAAGAAGTGAGGAGCGCCTCTGCCTGGCCGCCCCGTCTGGGAAGTGAGGAGCGCCTCTGCCCGGCCGCCCCGTCCGGGAAGAAGTGAGGAGCGCCTCTGCCCGGCCGCCCCGTCCAGGAAGAAGTGAGGAGCGCCTCGGCCCGGCCGCCCCGTCTGGGAAGTGAGGAGCGCCTCGGCCCGGCCGCCCCGTCTGGGAAGTGAGGAGCACCTCTGCCCGGCCACCCATCGTCTGGGAAGTGAGGAGCGCCTCTGCCCGGCCACCCATTGTCTGGGAAGTGAGGGGCGCCTCTGCCCGGCCACCTATCGTCTGGGAAGAAGTGAGGAGCCTGGCCGCCCCGTCTGGGAAATGAGGAGCGCCTCTGCCCGGCCGCCCCGTGTCTGGGAAGAAGTGAGGAGCGCCTCTGCCCGGCCGCTCCGTCTGGGAGGTCTACAGTGGAGGCCAGAAGCAATGTGGGGGCTGGTCGTGGTGGCTCACGCCTGTGGTCCCGGCACTCTGGGGGGCGAGGCGGGTTGATCACTTCGGACTAGGAGTTCGAGACCAGTCTGGCCAACTTGGCGAAACATGAAAAATACAACAGACAAACCAACCAACCAACTCAGTGACAACAAAACAGGTCTACCCTGGAGTCATACTCTAATTTTTTCTATTTTCCTCCCTTTCTGATCCTTTATCCCACTTTCTTTTTCTTCCTCTTCCTTCTCCCTCTTCTTTGTCAAATAGAGGATTGAGTTATTATCACTGATCCACATAAAGTCCCTCTCTACCTTATTTTAACTCCCACCCCCCATTTCTATTCCCCGACTTCCCATGTGTAACCTTCCTAATATGTTTGATACGCATCTTTTTGTTTGTATGTATTTTTAGAAAATGTTTGTTTTTGTGTGCAAAAAAAATTAATAAAACTAAGCTCTGAAGGTAAAAAAAAAAAAAAAAAAAAAAAAAAAAAAGAAACCAGAACTCCTGGAAGAAGGGAGGTGGGGGGCTACATGGGATCTGGCAGGAGGAAGCATTCTGACAGCATTTCCCACATCCGGGAGGAGACACGCTAGAGGGAAGGGACGGGCAGCGGCTGTGCAGCAGAAGGTGTTCAACCTCTCTGGCTCAGACGAACAGCAACCTCTCCTTTTTTCTACTGTGGTCATCGTCCTAGCAGCCACCCCAGTAGAAGGACTGAGGCAGGGTTCTGGGTAGCCCTCTGGTTTACGGTTCCAGAGTTCCTGATCTAATGTTGGGAAATCTGAAACCAGGCTCCCTTCCTAAATCTGACCTTGCTGGTGTGGAAAGGGCTTGGATTTTGGTCTAAGTCCTACCACATACAAAAGTCAGCTCATGCTCATGGGTCCTCTCAGAGCCTCAGACATGGGAATTCAAGTCTCTATGAGGAATAAATAAGACCATACCTTTTTACATATGATGTAAAGATATATCATATCTTTAGAACTTAATGTGAGTCCCCACTTAGTGCACTAAGGCCGGGCATGGTGGCTCATGCCTGTAATCCCAGCACTTTGGGAGGCTGAGGTGGGCAGATCACCTGAGGTTAGGAGTTTGAGACCAGCCTGGCCAACATGGTGAAACCCTGTCTCTACTACAAATACAAAAATTAGCCAGGCGTGGTGATGAGCATCTGTAATCCCAGCTACTTGGGAGGCTGAGGCAGGAGAATTGCTTGAACTCAGGAGGCAGAGGTTGCAGTGAGCTGAGATTGTGCCACTGCACTCCAGCCTGGCGACAAGAGTGAGACTCCGTCTCAAAAAAAAAAAAAAAAAAGGCCAGGCACGGTGGCTCACGCTTCTAATCCCAGCACTTTGGGAGGCCAAGGCAGGTGGATCACGAGGTCAGGAGATTGAGACCATCCTGGCTAACATGGTGAAACCCCATCTCTACTAAAAAAAATACAAAAAAAATTTGCCAGGTGTGGTGGCAGGCACGTGTAGTCCCAGCTACTCGGGAGGCTGAGGCAGAAGAATGGCGTGAACCTGGGAGGTGGAGCTTGCAGTGAGCTGAGATAGCACCACTGCACTCTGTTGCCTGGGCAACAGAGCGAGACTGTCTAGACAAAAAAAAAAAAACTCTAAAAGATGCTTGCACAATGCCTGTCACCCAAGTGTGCAAGATCTCAGCCTGTTTTGACCACTCGTGTTGTGATCAGTTGGGAGTGGATGCCCTGTCATTTGGTACTAATAATAGTTGAAGTACCAAAGTCTGTATACTATTTACAGCAGAGTCACATCACATACACACGTAACTTATGCAACTTAAACTATGTACACTCAGGGAAAAAGAAAAGGTAAGAATTAATTGTCAGGCAGGACACACTGATGAGCATCTGAGCCAGAGTAAGCAGTTTTTAGCCCCTCATGCCTCACTGATCACGGGCCATTGAGTGTGACTTAAGGGTTTTACTTGACATCGTATCTTTAGAACTTAATGTGAGAACCCACTTAGTGTACTTTTAAAAATAATGCAAACAGCTGGGCACAGTGGCTCACGCCTATAATCCCAGGCAGATCACTTGAGGTCAGGAGTTCAAGATCAGCCTGGCCAACATGGTAAAACCCCGTCTCTACTAAAAACACCAAAAAAAAATTAGCTGGGTGTGATCTCAGCTACTCAGGAGGCTGAGGCAGGAGGATCGCTTGAACCCAGGAGGCAAAGGTTGCATTGAGCCGAGATTACATCACTGCACTCCAGCCTGGGTGACAGAGTGAGACTCCATCTCAAAAAAAAACTGAAAGAGTTCCCTCTTCACTTTACCCATTCTTTCAAGCCTAAGGACCACAGGCAGCCGCTCCACTGCAGAGTACCCCGTGAATGCTTCATCAGCATGACTATAACCCCCTATTCATGGCATACATTGTTGGTGAGGATTATCTATAAAATAAAGGCTCAAAATTCTTTCAGGCACCAAGATTTTTATTTACCCACCTTCCTGCTTTCTTTTAACATTATAAGCCAAATTATTCTCTTTTTGACCCACGGTTGTGAAAGGAACCATCTGGTTATAAAGTGGTGGCAGATTTCACGAAATCTGCCTGCATTCATGTTTTTCTGGCCCCTCTCAACCCCTAGCTGTTACTTCTCTGTTCTTTCTCAGTTGCCCCTTAACAGTCTATTCTAACCCCTGTAAAACAGGGACTAAAAGTACTAACCTCATTGTAATGAGGTTTAAGAGAAGGCCCAGCACTAAGCCAGGCTCTCAGGAAAATTCAAACAATAGTTCCTCTTTGCCCTTCAATATAGCCCCTTCTCATCTGTCGTGGGCTGAAGAACCACTGGACCTATAAACCAAGCACACAGGTATAAGTCCACAGACCAGGTGAAGGCCTAGATGGCAAAACACATGGGCTTTGTGACTCCACTACTGACTTCGAGGCTAAGGAAGGACTGACTTCGCGAGCTGTTCCAAGACCACTGAGCTCATGGTTCCCTGTGGCTGGGACCTCCATCATGACCGGGGCTTGAGGAGGGGCCTCTGTTCCCGCTGCCACATTTGGAACAGTATGACAGCTGCAGCAGAGGCCAAAAACTGAGTGATCAGCCCCAGAGAATCGATGGGGGACACTGACAAACCAATCACAAAGTTGATACCGTTAGCTCTTAGGGAAGAGAGGCGGGGCCTGGGCAAGGACAGCAGCTGGAGGGTGAAGCGCAGACCTGGCTCTCAGTAGCGGTAGTGATCCGGCTTGAAGGGGCCATCACGGGACATGCCCAGGTACTGGGCTTGCTTCTCAGTTAGCTTGGTCAACTTCACATTCAGCTTGCCCAGGTGGGCTTCAGCCACTGCCTCATCCAGCTGGGGAAAAACAAAGGAAGACCAGGAATCAGTGCCATTCTGTGGGAACCCTACATGCGTCTGGCTGCCAATAGAGGCAGAAGTGTTCTGTTAGGGTATCTGCCATGTGTGGTACTCATGTTAACTCTATCCTCACACCCAGCCTCAGTTAATGTGTTGTTTTGGCTGCCCAGCCTCCCCTCAAAAGGGAACCATGCCACACCCTCCCCTCCATGTAGCCCTGACAGGACCATCAATCACATCTCCTTCTTCATTCTTCAACTCAAGCAGCTAACCAAAACGCTTCTCTGGAATTGATCTATGCACAGGACATATTTTCCATGATAGGCAGAGACAAGGTGCTCCAACCCCACTGGGATTCCTAAACAGGGAAGGGTATCTATCAGTCACAGCTCACCAGTTGCAAGCCTATTTTACAAGTGAAATGAAGACAGATCCGAGAGACAGAAAGACAGAGCTATGATGACACTGAATCCTAGGTTTCCAGTGTTTGGATCTGAAAATAAAGTTCTTTTTTTTTGAGATAGAGTCTCTCAGGCCGGGCGCGGTGGCTCACGCTTGTAATCCCAGCACTTTGGGAGGCCGAGGCGGGCGGATCACGAGGTCAGGAGATCGAGACCACGGTGAAACCCCGTCTCTACTAAAAATACAAAAAATTAGCCGGGCGTGGTGGCGGGCGCCTGTAGTCCCGGCTACTCGGAGAGGCTGAGGCAGGAGAATGGCGTGAACCCGGGAGGCGGAGCTTGCAGTGAGCCGAGATCGCGCCACTGCACTCCAGCCTGGATGACAGAGCAAGACTCTGTCTCAAAAAAAAAAAAAAAAAGAGATAGAGTCTCATTCGGACACCCAGGCTGGAGTGCAGTGGCGCAATCTCAGCTCACTGCAACTTCTACATCCCAGGTTCAAGTGATTCTCCTGCCTCAGCCTCCCGAGGAGCTGGGATTACAGGCGTGCGCCACCACGCCCAGCTAACTTTCTGTTTTTAGTAGAGATGGGGTTTCACCATGTTGGTAAGGCTGTTCTCGAACTCCTGACCTCAGGTGATCTGCCTGCCTCAGCCTCCCAAAGTGCTGGGATTACAGGCGTGAGCCACCACGCCCGGCAGATTCGAGAATAAAGTTCTTTTTTGGATTAAACTGGTTGCTTTTTTTGATTAAAATATATCTATAAATTCTTTGATACTCCTTTAAGAATTAGAGCCTAATCCCCACCACCTCCCCCCACCCCACCGAGTGATTCATTTCTAATGAATAGAAGAAAGCAGAAGTGATGGTGTGTGACTTTGGACACAAGTTCATAGAGACCCTGTGGCTTCCTCCTTGCTCTCCTCTGGATGACTTACTCTGGGGGAAGCCAGATGCCATCTCCTAAGGATGCATAAGCAGCCCTCTGGAGAGGCCCATGCATGAGGAATTGAGACCTCCTGTCAACAGCAATGTGAAGAGGATCTTCCAGACCCAGTCAAACCTTCAGATGATTGCAGCCCTGGCAGAAATCTTGACTGCAACCTCATGAAAGAGACTGAGTCAGAAGCAGCTAGCTAAGCTGATCTCAAATTCTTGACCCACAGAAACTGAAATAATAAATATGTATTATTTGAAGCCAGTAAGTCTAGGGGTTAGATTGTTATGGAGCAAGATAACTGATACACTGGTTTGAATAGTGTTTCTATCACTTGTGACCAAAAGGATTCTAATCCACTGCCATCCTCCTCTTATAGAATGAGGAAATCAAGGTTCAGAAATGTGAAATGATGTGTCAATGGTCACCAAGCTAGTGAATGACAGAGCTAGGATTTGAACCCAGGTCTATCTGGCTTCAAAGCCCCAAAATGTGTCTCAAGCATCCCAGCTTATGGCCTTTAGAGCAGCTTTGAAGAGATTATGCAGAAACCGAGGAGGACAGAGGCAAGTTAAATACAAGCAAGCCTCTAACTCTCTCAGGAGGTAGGCCTCTCCCTACCCCTAAGGGACCCCATCCTGTCCCATGATGGCATGGTGGCCTTTGACCACAGCTCAGCCCACAGCTTTTACATTCCCAAGTGGTTTCACATCTACTGTTTCATTAGAGCCTCCCAAAAACCCTTAAGAAGCAGGATGGGTGCAGTTTATCCTTGTATCTTCAGATGAAGCAAAGAGCCTGCAGAAGGTGATATGCTCAGCCGAGAGGCAGGCAACAGTAGGACCAGAGCCCAGCCTAGAAATGAGTCCATGTCAGTTCCAGAGGTAGAACGATGGCCTCCAACCCCCACAGTACACAATGAAATCAACCTTCTGCTTGGCCTAGACTAGCCCAGAACTCTTCCTTCTCCCAGCACCCTGAACCAGAAGGTGTGTGTCACATCCTAAGGTCAACACCTTGGACAGACAGAGCTAGGTTCTATTCCTGGCCCAATACTTAACATCTGTGAGAGCAAGTCAGTCTCTACACCTGACTTTCCCCATTCGCAGGATGGATCACTCATCTCTCAAGGCTGTTACAAAGATCAGTGCTACTCAGAGTCATTCGTGCAGTAGGTGACTTAATAAATGTTGGCTGCCTTATCTGTCATTGTTGACCAAGGTACCTAGTCCCTTGCCTGCATACAGCATGCAAGGCATGATGCCAAGAGTGCCCTGTCCCCAAGCCACATGTTAGCAATGATGAAGAAAAGTGGTAAGGACAGGGTCAGGTGCTGAGGTGGGAGGTGAGAGCTTTGCCTCTTTCACTTCTAACCCTGCCCTCATTTCAAAGGCCAGACCAATTTCTCACCAAACTCACGGCCATATTTCTCCCAACTGGGATTAGATAGGGATCAAGTGAGAATCTTTCAACCCCACACCAGCTGCACAGAACAAGGTACGCCTTGAGGTCCTTATGGGTAAAACGTTTGGTCCAGCAAGACATTACTCCAGGGAGATTAGTTGTTGGCTGGTCCTGGAGGCAGATGCCCCAGGCCTCTTCCTGCATCTTCCTTAGTTGGTAGAACCAGCCTTTCAAAGGATGAAGGGATGGTATGTAGACCCCATCACAGCTTCTCCAGCAGCCAAAGGCTGGAAGAGCAAGAGCTACTCTTATCATTTAGCTCATAGGGAGACTGAGGATTGGACAGGGTAAGGGACAAAGCAAAGTTCACCTGTAAAACTGCCAAGAGCCAGGACTAAAACATCTGTCCTGACCCCAGGGAAGGGTGGACTGCATGGGGTGTTAGGGTGAGCACTGGATTTCATGTCAGGACTTCATTCTCATGGTTACGCAGACCATACAACCACAGTGAGATGCCATGCTTAGGGATGTATCATTTTTTTTTTTTTGAGACAGGGTCTCACTCTGTCGCCAGGCTGGAGTGCAGTGGCACAATCTCGTCTCACTGCAACCTCCACCTCCTGGGTTCAAGCGATTCTCCTGCCTCAGCCTCCCGAGTACCTGGGACTACAGGCGTGCATCACCATGCCTGGCTCATTTTTTTGTATTTTTAGTAGAGACGGAGTTTCACCATGTTGGCCAGGCTGGTCTCAAACTCCTGACCTCAAATGATCTGCCCACCTCGGCATCCCAAAGTGCTGGGATTACAAGTGTGAGCCACTGTGCCTGGCCAGGGATGTATCATCTTATTTACAAGACCACAACGTGCAGCTTGCAGACTGCACTCAGCTTATACACATGTCCAAGTTAACCCACCCAGTTATTTTTTAAATTATAATGAGGCCAGGTGCAGTGGCCGAGGCGGGTGGATCACTTGGAATCAGGAGTTCGAGACCAGCCTGGCCAATATGGCAAAACCCCGTCTCTACTAAAAATACAAAAACATTAGCCGAGTATGGTGGCATCTGCCTGTAATCCTAGCTACTCAAGAGGCTGAGGTGGGAGGATTGCTTGAACCCGGCAGGTGAAGGCTGCAGTAAGCCAAGATCACGTCAGTGCACTCTAGCCTGGGCAACAAACAGAATGAGACTCTATCTCAAAAAAATAAAAATAAAAATAAAATTTTAATGAGTTGCCTGTATTTGAAAAAATCATTTCGTATAGAGATCATGGTATCTCTGGCTCTCCTGAAAGGTTAGAAGCCCTGGTCAGATGGACCTGGGTTCCTAGGTGGCAACCAGCCCTTTACCCCTTCAGCTCTTCCAGTCCTTGGTCAGCCGGTGTCACTCATTTACCTGCCCAGCCCCTGTGGGTGTGTGGGTTCATGACCCTGATCTCAGGAAATCCTCACAATCCTGAAGGGGGTGCTATTACCTTCATTTCACAGATGAGAAAATGAAGACACAAAGAAAGAATTTGCCTGGATTACACAGCCTCTAAGTGGTGAGGCTGAGATTCAAACTGGGGTGTGTCCCGCTCCAAGGCCCAGGCTCTCCTCACCACCTGGTCCTGCCGCTCTGCTGTGCTCCAGGGAGCCACTCCCCACTGTGGGTCTCAGTTTCTTCTTCTGTCAATGGGGAGAATGACTTCTGCACTGTAGAGGACCCCATGAGGGCCTCTAAGAGGGCAGACAGGCAAGCACTTTATAAACTCTGGCAAGCCCTGTGTGGGGATCCCAGGATTAGACATGTGACCCTTGGCTTGAGGTAGAAGAATAAACCCACCTTCTTGGGCAGGAAGTGAACCCCAACGGGGTATTTGTCTGGATGGGTCCACAGCTCGATCTGTGCCATCACCTGGTTGGTGAAGGAGTTACTCATCACGAAGCTGGGGTGGCCCATGGCACAACCCAGGTTGACCAGCCGACCCTCAGCCAGCAGGATGATGCGGCGCCCATTCTTCAACCGATACCGGTCCACCTACATGCAGGCAGGGCAACAGTGAGGGCAGGCAGGGCCCCACTCCCACAGCCCACCCTCTGGTCTGGCAGGCCTCCCTGCCTCCAACAGTGCCCATGAGGCATCCAAACTGCTCCAAAACAACCTCCAGCACATGGCCTGGCACAAAAATAATAGCCGGTATTTATTCAAAAATGCTGAGCTGGCCGGGTGCGGTGGCTCACGCCTGTAATCCCAGCACTTTGGAAGGCCGAGGCAGGCGGATCATGAGGTCAGGAGATCGAGACCATCTTGGCCAACACAGTGAAAGCCCGTCTCTACTAAAAAAAAATACAAAAAATTAGCCAGGCGTGGTGGCAGGCACCTGTAGTCCCAGCCACTCAGGAGGCTGAGGCAGGAAAATGGCGTGAACCTGGGAGGTGGAGGTTGCAGTGAGCCGAGATCGCACCACTGCACTCCAGCCTGGGTGACAGAGCGAGACTCTGTCTCAAGAAAAAAAAAAAACAAGAAAGAAAGAAATGCTGAGCTGCAGACCACACAGTTCTGCTGTGAGAGCTTCACATGCTCACACCTGCATGGTGCATACGAGGCACTCAGTAAGCAGCAGCTAACGTTATTGTTATGATCACTGTCGTGTGCCCTGTGCTAAGTCCTTTACAGGTAACTACCACATTTCATCCCAGAAACAACCCTGCGATTTCAGTACTGCTGTCATCCCCATTTCAGATTCAGAAACTGAAGTTTACAAGGGTTAGGTCACTTGTCCAGAGCCACACACTAAGAGGAGGCTGCAATTTGAGTCTGGACGGTCTGAGGACAGATCCCATGTTCTCAATAACCATGAAACAGTTTTGAATGCAGCTTAGTAAAAGCTGAATGCCGTGGCACTCACATTGGAATCACCTCAGAAGCTTTAAAAAAATGAGGATACCCAGGCCAGGCGCGGTGGCCCATGCCTGTAATCCCAGCACTTTGGGAGGCCAAGGCGGGGGGAATCACCTGAGGTCGGGAGTTCGGGACCAGCCTGACCAACATGGAGAAACCCTATCTCTACTAAAAACACAAAATTAGCCAGGCATGGTGGCACATGCCTGTAATCCCAGCTACTCAGGAAGGCTGAGCCAGGCAAATCGCTTGAACCTGGGAAGCAGAGGTTGTGGTGAGCCAAGATCGTGCCATTGCACTCCAGCCTAGGCAACAAGAGCAAAACTCCGTCTCAAAAAAAAAAAAAAAAAAAAAAAAAAGAGGATACCTTGGCCTCATTCCCAGAGACTCCTATTTGTGTGGCCCATAGTGTGGCTCCCAGGTGACTGCCAAGGTTGAGAACTCCTGGTTTAGTGAGTGAACGTGATGTGGAAATCCCCAGCCTCAGTGCCCCAGTCCTCCGTCTGTCCCAGCCATCTGAACACACAAACTTGCTTTCTCCCCACTCCCAGCTCTTCCCTTGCCATCCCTCCACCCTCAGGCAGCCTCCCAAACATTTCCCCAAAAGCCCAGGTTTCCAAGCTGCTCCAGAGGCCTAGTACCGATCCAAGGAAAGGTCTCTGATGCCCATCAAGCAATGATTGATGCTTCAATCAATAAGCACCCACAGATACCCATCTAAGCCCCTTGCAGGGACACATCAACCTGGATTCTACCCTCCTGGTACAACAGAGGGGTCAGAGACCAAAGCCAGTGATGGATGCTGCACTAGGGTCTGTACTAAGAGTGTGGGCATTGCCTCTGCCAGAGGAGCTGGCCAGGAAGGGGGTCTCTTTTTTATTTTATTATTTTATTTATTTATTTTTTTCTGAGACGGAGTCTCACTCTGTCATCCAGGCTGGAGTACAGTGGCGTGATCTCAGCTCACTGCAACCTCCACCTCCTGGGTTCAAGCAGTTCTCCTGCCTCAGCCTCCAGAGTAGCTGGGACTACAGGCATGAGCCACCATGCCCAGCTAATTTTTTGTATTTTTAGTAGAGACAGGGTTTGACCATGTTGGCCAGGCTGGTCTCAAACTCCTGAACTCAAGTGATCCGCCTGCTTCGGCCTCCCAAAGTGCTGGAATTACAGGCGTGTGCCACCGCGCCTGGCCGGAAGGGGGTCTCTTGAGCTGGGCTGAGAAGATGAACAAGGAGAAGGGCATGTGTTCTGTTCCAAACAAACAGAGCTGTCTGGGCAGATGAGCAGAAGTAGGAGCTGCAGTGGGTATTCAGGGAGTGGTCAATTACTGCCTGAGTACAGAGGCCCTTGAGAGGACGGACAAGAGATAATGTTGGGCAGAAGGTTGGCAAGACTGTCAAGGATGTTGAGGGTGGGCATACAGTCCAGCTTTGGAGGGCAGCTTGGCAGAAAGATGCCCATCACCCCAGTGTAGCAGTTTTCACCTGTGATGCCTTTGCAAAAGGAGGTCTAGACAGCTGGCTGTCTGGGGTGTGGCTGCCACAGAAGCATGCCCTGGCCACCCCCACACTGTGATGAGTGCCAGGCCTTCTAGGCAGAGACGGAGGTGCCCTCTGCCTAGCCAGGAACTGACACCCTAGACTAGCGCAGGACCTAGCCAAGGAGAACTCCCACGCAGGAGCAGAGCACCCAAAAGGAGCAGTGTAGGGGATGTGGGTTCACAGAGCTGCCTGTCTGCCTCTCTGGGACTTGGGCTTCTGGTGTGGCTGTGACTGGGTGGGTGTCAGGGCTTTGGCCAACTCTGTGTCTGTATCTTCTGTATCATATCTCAAACACGGCACAGCATCAACTCAAATAACCTCACATAAGTGGGCTTTTCTCCCTTTAAAAAATGTGATGGGCCTGGTGCGGCAGCTCACGTCTATAATCCCAGCGCTTTGGGAGATAACTTAAGCTCAGGAGTTTGAGACCAACCTGGGGAATATAGCAAGACCTCGTCTTTACAAAAAATAAAAAGTTAGCCAGGTGTAGTAGTGCACACCTGTAGTCCCAGGTACTTGGGAGGCTGAGGCAGGAGGATCAGCTCCTTCAGCCCAAGAGGTCAAGGCTGCAGTGAGCCACGATCGTGCCACTGCCCTCTAGCTTGGGTAACAGAGTAAGCCCGTCTCAAAAAAAGAAAAAAAAAAAAAAGAGGAACATCTCTATACACATACTTAATTATCTCCTAAGGACCAATTACAGGAGGGATTGCCCAGTCAAAGAGGTTGCTTAACTTTAAAGCTCTTGATATCCAAAGCCAAAATGTCTTCCAGAAACATACCACTTTTATAATCAGAGAAAAAAATAAACCCATAATAATTGCAACTCAAGTAAAACTTCACACCGCCTACAAGAACTCATCTTCCAGTATCAGTGCCCCAATGCCCAATGCAAACCTGTTCTTTCCCAGCTCAGTGCATGGGCCTGCTCCTCACACAGCAGTTCAAGCTGTGTCCCTTTTTGTTTTTTGTTTTGTTTTTGGGATGGAGTCTCGTTCTGTTGCCCAGGCTGGAGTGCAATGGCGCAATCTCGGCTCACTGCAACCTCCGCCTACCACGTTTAAGCGATTCTCATGCCTCAACCTCCCGAGTAGCTGGGATTACAGGCACCCACCACCATGCCCAGCTAATTTTTTTGTTTGTTTGTTTTTGAGACAGAGTCTCGCACTGTCACCCAGGCTGGAGTACAGTGGAACAATCTCGGCTCACTACAATCTCCACCTCCCAGGTTCATGTGATTCTCCTGCCTCAGCCTCCCAAGTAGCTGGGATTGCAGGTGCACACCACCACACCCGGCTAATTTTTTGTATTTTTAGTAGAGACAGGATTTCACTATGTTGGCCAGACTGGTCTCAAACTCCTGACCTTGTGATCCGCCCACCTCGGCCTCCCAAAGTGCTGGGATTACAGGCATGAGCCACTGTACCTGGCCTTTTTTTTTTTTTTTTTTTTTTTGAGATGGAGTCTCACTCTTATTAACCAGGCAGGAATACGATGGTGCGACCTCGGCTCACTGCAACCTCTGCCTCCCAGCTTCAAGCAATTCTCTCCTGCCTCAGCCTCCCGAGTAGCTGGGATTACAGGTGCCCGCCACCATGCCCGGCTAATTTTTCTATTTTTAGTAGAGATGGGGTTTCATCATATTGGTCAGGCTGGTCTCGAACCCCTGAACTCATGTGATCTGCCCGCCTCGGCCTCCCAAAGTGCTGGGATTACAGGCGTGAGCTACTGCACCCGGCCCAGCTAATTTTTTTGTATTTTTAGTAGAGACAGGGTTTCAACCATGTTGGCCAGGCTAGTCTCGAACTCCTGGCCTCAGGTGATCTGCCCATCTCGGCCTACCAAAGTGCTGGGATTACAGGTGTGAGCCACTGTGCACGGCCAAAGCTGTGTCCTTTGTTACTCTGCCTTCATCGTGACCCCACATGCCGTCAATCCATCCCCAGCACTCCCTAAGCCGAGGCGGCCATCATCCCCTGCAGGGATTCTACGAGCCTCCTCTAAAAGCCTCTCTCCCCACCACCCGCTGTTGTTGCTTTTATTCTGCACACAGTAGCTAGAGTGATCTTTCTAAAACTACAGCTCACCACATACAGCTCACCTGCCTGATACCTTCAGGGATGCCGGCTGCCCTCAGGATAAGGTTGCCACCTCCGGCTGGCTCTGACGCTAGGCCCTCTTCTCCCCATCCCCCTGCACAGGTTGCCACCATCTCCTCAGCTCCCCTCCCTGGCAGCCAGCACTCCTCTGCACTCCCATCTGCCCAGCCCGCTAGCAAGGCGGGAGCTTCTCACCTGCGGCTTGATGTTCACCTTCTCCACAGCGTTCTCACTGAGCCACTTGACATCGATCTCCACGTCAAAGTGTCCAATGTTACACACAATGGCATCATCCTTCATCTGCTCAAAGTGCCTGTCAGGCAGCCCAAGACCATGGGAGATTGTCAGGGACAGAGAGCTGTCCCAACCCTGCCCTTCTCCCTCACTCCCCGGGACCCCCATCTGGCACCTACCGGCCAAGGATGATGTCAACGCAGCCTGTGGTAGTGACAAAGATGTTGCCTTCCTGACAGGCCTCATCCATGGTGGTCACCTCATAGCCTGTGCAGAGACAGTGGCTGTGGGTCATCTGCGGTGGCCTTGCCCCTCCCTCTGGCCCCAGTGGCTGACAACCAATCCTTGCCCTATCCTACCCTCCATGGCAGCCTGCAGTGCGTTGATGGGGTCAATCTCGGTGATGATGACGCGGGCTCCGAAACCCCGCAGGGCCTGGGCACAGCCCTTGCCCACATCACCATAGCCTGCTACCACCGCTACCTTGCCGGCAATCATCACATCTGTGGCCCGCTTGATGCCATCTATGAGGGACTCCCGGCAGCCATAGAGGTTGTCAAACTTGCTCTGAAAGGAAAAGGGGTAAGGAGACAATAGGGGCAGGCAAGGCCCTGGGGCCAGGACAACTTGGCCTCAGAGTATTCTGAAGAGACCAGGCATCGTGGGTCCACTGAGCATCCCAGCCTGGGCTGAACCCCTCCAGCAGCCAATGCCCCCACACACCCTTCACCCCGATCGGCTCCAAGAGCTTCTCTCTAATGTTTCTCTGCCAGTGTGGAGCCTTCCTAGGCATCAGTTACTAGGAGAGATTGCCCGGTCAAAGACCTTGCTTTACTTGAAAGCTCTTCTTCCCAAAGCCATAAAGCTCCTAACACCCAGCTCTGAGACCTCTTTTAAATGCCCTCATTAGCCTGTCTATAACCACTTTTGCCCCCTCAAATGAGGGCTTCATGTCCCTAACCTCAGCCTTCCTGGGCACTCTTCTTCAGAGGCCTCGCCCTGAGCTGCAGCCACTGCAGTGGGAGCTGTCACTGCCCCTCGGCTCACCTTGGTGACGGAGTCATTGACATTGATGGCAGGCACCCTGAGGATCCCATTGGCCATCATCTTGTAGAGGTTGTGGACCCCAGTCGTGGTCTCCTCAGAGATGCCTCGGATGCCTAAACAAGTGGGGACAGGACAAGCCTCAGAGATGCCACACCTGTGCTCACGCAAATTCCTCATCTGCGCCCCCTAAAGCCATTCCTCTTTCTGGGTTCCCTTCTCTGTGACTGATCCCACAGGTCCCCCAGTCACCCAGACCCACGTGAGGGAGGAGTCCCCGACGCTCTCCTACAGGGAAGCCACCACCAAGCCTAGTGACTCTGCCTCCGAACAACTCCCAGCTTCTCTGTTCTCACTGCCGCTGCTCTAGTCCCTGACCCCGTTGCTTCTTCCCAGTCTCCCTACCACAACCCATCCTCCATGCAGCAGCCATTTCTAACATGTATCTTCTCAGAGAAATCTTCTCAACACCCTCCAGCTATTTCTCCTTGCTCTGCGATCAAGTCAAACACTTTTCTATTGGCCTATTAGGCCCTAACACGTCTGGCCTTCATAAAAGTTCACACCATACCCCCAGTGAAGGCTCCCTTTGCTCACCGCTATCCTGTGGGCCTCTTTTCTGTTTCATGAACACTCCAGCCATTCTTGCCTCGGGGCCTCTGCACTCTCTGTACTCCCTGTACTCCCCGTGCCTGCTTTGAACAAAGCTGGCTCCCTCCCAGCTATTCCCAACCATGGCCCTGTGCCTGCCCTTGGGCCATCAGCTCAGCTGCCTTAGCCTCACACCCTCAGAAGTCAGGAGGCCCCAGCATGAATGCCAGAGCCTGCCATCCTCACATCTTCCAGATCCTGCTGCTTGAGGTGATGGGAGTCCTGCCAGGCCTGCGGCCATCATGTGGGCGAACAGGCCCCACCCAGGCCACCAGCACCCAGCCCACCTGCCCCGCCCTGCTCACCTGGCAGGAGCTGCGGGTACTTGGTGTGGATGAGGTTGGTGAGGTCGCCCCCGTCGTCCAGAATCATGTTGAGGGGCCCATCCTTGAAGTACAGGGTCTGCTCAATGCACCACAGGTACTCCTCATCCGTTTCACCCTTCCAGGCATACACTGGAGGGTGAGTGGCACATCAGGGCCTGGACTTCCCAACTGGTACCTGCTCCAGGGAACAACCCTGGCAGAGCCAAAACTACCTCCTTTCCAATTCCCATCCTCAGCTACCTCTGGCCCCTCTGAAAACTCAGCAGTGGTCAGAACACAACTTGGAGCCAGATAGATCTGAGTTTAAACCCTGGCTCTGCCACTTGCCAGCTGTGTGACCTTGGGCAAATCACTTCACCTCTCTGAGCCTCAGTCTTCTCCTCTGTAAATAGGGCTCACAATAGTATGGATTAAGTGAGACAGAAGCCATGTACAGCGCCCCCCCCCCCGCCCCAGATATAGATATCAGGAAATCATTCTTTCCTTTCCCATCCCCTTCTGCCTGGGCCCCAAGGACTGAGGCATCAACCCTGAGTGACCAGGGCTTGATGCCCCACAACGCCTCCCCCTCAGCGGGATCCACAAGGCAGGATCCAGGGTTTGCTCTGCACTGAAAGGACTGGAGCACTAGCAGCCTCTGTAGGGGGGGAATCTCAGGCAAAGTCTTGCCAAAAAATGACTACGAGCAACTACCATGTATGGGGCACTTGCTTTCTGCCAGACATGACTCTAAATCCTCCATACACTATCTCATTCTTCCTCATAGAAACCCTGTGAGGCAGGCATGACCATTATCATCACTTACAGATGCCCAGAGAGGGGCTAAGACGCACTTGGGCCACTCTACATGAATTCCAGAATAGACACCAGAACTAAGGGCTACTGACCACCAGCCCACACTCCTCCCATGTGGCATGACTAGGGCACAGGTGTGGGGTTCCCAGGAGCCTCTTGTGAGCAAAGGATGCTGGCGAAGCAGAGCCAGCTGCTCCTACCCACAACTGGAGCAGACAATGGTCTTAAGAATTGCAGTAAGCCGAGATTGCACCACTGCACTCCAGTATGGGCAACGGGGCAAGACTCCATCACAAAAAAAAAAAAAAGAAAAGAAAACAAGGCCTTTCCCAGAAGAAAGCCATGGTGCCCAGCCAAGGCTGAGGAGGAATGGGGATCATGCCCATTCAGCCCTGGTCAGTCTGTGAAGGAGCGCTGTGCCACCCCCTCCTCTCCACCTGTGGTTGGTTAGAAGCAATCTTGAATGTCCTAATCACTGGGTCAGATCTAACTAACCTCCCCAAGTCTAAGCAGACATGTGCCCAGCCTGTGAAAACTCCTTTCTCGTTAGTCTTGGTCCTTCCTCAGTCCTTCAGACCGCCATACCCTAGGCAGTGAACCTCTTTTTCTGCCCCGTAGCCCTCCCCAGTTCTTTGGAAAGAGATCCGCATCCTTCCTTTAATGAACTTCCCCTCCACTTCATCATGTAGTTCCCAATCATAAGATCTTGCTCTTCCTGGTTACATGGCTTGACTTGGGTCAATAAACAACTTCCACAAGATTTTAGATGATGATGGGACAAAGCTGCTCTTTCCTATGGGTCACTGGGCTGGGATTTTGTGGCTGTGACTCCTCTCCCTTTCTGTAATATAAGGAAGTCTGTTGCTCTAACAGTCAGTGAAGCAAAGAGGGCAGAGGCCCTTCACAAATTCCACATGTCCCAGAAGCAAGCAGGACTTACCTGGAATGCCAGCCTTGGCAATGGCAGCCGCCGCATGGTCCTGGGTGGAGAAGATGTTGCAGCTGGACCACTGCACCTAGAAGAGCCATTAAAACAAGGCTGTTGGTCACTGATGGCTCAAAAGCACCAGGGACACTGGGCAAGGAAAAGGGAGAGCTCTTCGGGTAGTGGGGAGAGGCTTGGGATCTAGGCACAGCAAGCTCTAGGATCATAGGCTGGGGACGCTGGGTGGGCAGACGGGAGCCAGAGCAGGGGCAAGATCTGACTCAGGTTTTAAAGCCTCACTCCAGTGCTGTGTGGAAGGGAAAGGGCAGAAGCAAGGGGACAACTGCAGAGACTGTTGGAGAAGACTCCAGACAAGAAATATGACAGTAGCAGTGGAGGTGATGAGAAGTTGTCACATCCTGGGTCTACTCTGAAGGCTGCACTGACAGGATTTGCTGAGGAACGAGTTGTTGAAGTAAAGGGGGTTGGGAGTGGGGAGGAAAGGGAGGGGAGGAGATGACTCCCAGATTCTTGAATTGAGAGAACCCAGAAGGCTGGAGTGGAGGTTCCATTTACTCAGGTGGGGACGGCTTCGAGAAGAAGAGGGGGCAGAAAATCCCGAGTCTGTTTGAACACGTTCTGCCTGAGATGAGTACTAGACCTCCAGGGAGCGTCAACGCCCCCGCTCCTGGATATGCCAGTCTGCAGTTCCAGGAGAAGTCCAGGCTAGTACAAAAATGTGAGAGTCATCACCAGATAGATAGTGTCTAAAGCTATAAAATCAGATCGCCAAGAGTGAATGCTGAAAAGAAGAGGTCCAAGGACTGAGCCCTGAGCCCCTCTGTGGATTTTGCCTCCACTGCCCTACCTTGCTTTGGGAAACCAGCTTGCTTCTTGACTCTCTGAGACCTTAGGACAGCTGTCAATCATTGGCACACATAACCCAAGCTGAACCAATCAGAGCTGCCATCATCCAGCAGCCATGATGGGTCCAGGGTAGGCCTGTGACCCCTGGAGGGCCAAGGCAAGCTGGCCTTTACAGGACTAAGTAGGACATGGGCGTTGAATTTTTCCTGCCAGAGCATCCATCAGGAGGATGCCTTGACGGTAGCCAACAGTGACCTTCCCAGCCAGGGAGAAAATCTGCAGAACACTCACCATAAGGGGTGGCAGCACTGAGAAACGGAGGAAACCCAGTGAGAGGGAGGAGCCCCTCCAGGCCCGCAGTCAGCTCCACACCTGGAAGGTCCCCACCCTGGCACAGTCGTCTTCTTCCCTGGCTGAACCCAGGGAGGGCAAGGACTCTGGGGTGATACAGCTGTGGGCCTCACCTCAGCACCCAGGGCGACGAGGGTCTCAATGAGGACAGCCGTCTCCACGGTCATGTGCAGGCAGCCAGCAATGCGGGCGCCCTTCAGTGGCTTGGAGGCCGAGTACCGCTCCCGCATACGCATCAGGCCCGGCATCTCGTTCTCGGCAATGTCCAGGGCCTTGCGTCCCCAGGCAGCCAGGCCGATGTCAGCTACGGGGGGAAACAGGTGGGAGTTCCGTGAGTCCCCTCATCCCACCAACCAAGAGGGGTGGTCACTGTGTGTGGACCCCGATCCACATGTGGACTCAACACACTAGGGCTTAGCACTGTCACCGCATTCTCTCACTCGTGCAACAAGTATTTATGAAGCCAGAGTACTCAAGAAAGACATGGTCCCTGCCTACCTGCACCTTTCTGACTTGTGGGAGAACACATTTAATCACACAGGGACACAAAAATTACAACATAAAGAAGTGTCCCTTTGAAAAATAGCTCACATGATACTTCCCACTACCCTGCCTTTCCGCTGACACCTACCAACCTCCAGGCCACTCCTCACTCCCTAAAGACTCCCTAAAGATGTTACCTGCTGGTTTTCCATCTTCCTCTCTCAATCATCACTCTTGGTGATTCGACACTCATAAATCCTATCTAACATTTTGGATTTGACAGTTTCTTGATCTCCTTTTAGATGTGAAAATGCTTCCCCACTCCTGATGTTTCTTTCCACCTGGAGGAACTCATCCGTATAACTAATGCTCTTGGCCTCTCTGCCCCAGGGGAGGTGAGGTGAGCTTGTCTGACCAGTAAAACTGAGAGGAATAAATGGTGTGCTCAGCTTAGCTCTCCCTTCTTTTTGCAAGCAAGCACTCACCTGCCCACTTGCAGGAAGCTGGTGTTCTCTGCTTTTCCAGAGACCAGCCTACCCTGGCCCACCTTGCCTGCAACTGATTGGGTAACTGCTGAATCTGGGGGTTCAGTAAGCAGGATCATTTGGATTTCATATTAATCTATATCCTCTGGCTTTGAGGTTATTAGCAATAAAAGGTAATATTTCAGGTGCTGCCACCTAAAATACTAATCTACATCCTCTGGCTTCGAGGTTACTAGTAACAAAAAGTATATTTCAGGTACTATCTGCCACCTAAAATGTCTCGAATTTGTTCAAATTCTCAGGCAGGAAAGAAGGATACTATTATGAGCTAACTTACTATCTCAATACTCTTCCCTCTGATCATCTCACCCTCCTCTCTACCCTACCACACTGGTCCATTTCCAGGGTCATACCCTAGGTCAGTCCCTAGGTCAAAGTTTGCAGACTTCCCTGATAAGGGATGTTCTTCTGGCATGCTTGTAAATCTCCCCTGGAAAATCTGATTCAGCAGGTCTAAGACTTCTGGTGATTTTTATCTTTAGGGAAGCTGAGATCCTGCCAAACACCCAAAGAGGTAGGCGGTGGGAGGCAAAGGACTCTGTAGATAATTTAATAATCTAAGAATTTAATAATCAATAAAATTGTCTGTCAGTCAGCTTCCTACAGTGCATTGTAACAATTTCAGAGATGAAACATACCTCCCGCATGAGAGACCACTCCGGCTGTGCCTCAACTCAAGCCACCCACCCCAGCCCTCCTACCCTGGTAGGCCATCACCAATGATAGCTCTCCTTGGAAATCTGGACTTCAAGCACCCAACTCTAGCCACGTCTTATCTTTCTGGTTTTCTCCCTCCAGAGCCCAAGCTCCAACAAGGCTGTGGCCTGTCAGGTCAGAACTTCTATTCAATTCATCCTACCAATTTCTAGTGTCCCTTCTGCCCCCTTTCCCTTTGAGAACTCACTTGGCAAAACTCTCAGCCCCATTAAACCCAACCATCCACTGCACCAGACTCACTGAACCCAGCAGGAGGACAATCACAACCACACCAAGACATCACATTTATTTATTTATTTATTTATTTATTTATTTATTTATTTTTGAGACATAGTCTGGCTCTGTAGACCAGGCTGGGGTGCAGTGGCGTGATCTCGGCTCACTGCAACCTCCACCTCTCAGGTCCCGGTTCAAGCAATTCTCGTGCTTCAGCCTCCCCAATAGCTGGGATTACAGGAACTCGCCACCATGCCCAGCTAATTTTTATATTTTTAGAGGAGACGGGGTTTCACCATGTTGGCCAGGCTGATCTTGAACTCCTGACCTCATGATCCACCTGCTTCAGCCTCCCAAAATGCTGGGATTACAGGTGTGAGCCACCACATCTGGCCAAGATATCACATTTATTAAGACCATAAAAGACACATAGCACATTGCAGCAATCCTATGACATTTTCCTAGTAAATTTACTCCCATTTTCTACTCTCTTCAACCCTCCAACACCTTTCCCCATTGAATGACAATCTCACTTCCCAATTCACTGAGATGAATTCAGAACCAGGCCACTTTTCCCCTATGGAATCTACTAGTCACCTATATAGCAAGTCATCTACAGCTTCAGACCAGGCACTCTTTCCTGTTACCACAGATGAGTTGGCTGGGCGCAGTGGCTCACACCTGTAATCCCAGCACTTTGGGAGGCCAAGGTGGGCAGATCACTTGAGGTCAGGAGTTCAAGACCAGCCTGACCAACATGATGAAACCCTGCCTCTACTAAAAATACAAAAATTAGCCAGGTGTGGTGGTGGGTGCCTGTAATCCCAGCTACTCAGGAGGCTGAGGCAGGAGAATCACTTGAACCTGGGAGGCAGAGGCTGCAATGAGCCGAAATCATGCCACTGCACTCCAGCCTGGGTGACAGAGTGAGACTCGGTCTCAAAAAAATAAAATAAAATAAAATAGATAAGCTGTCCCTGCTCCATGGGGCCTGATTCCACATCCTCTCTCCTCCCTAAGGACTTCCATACTCCACTAAAACTGCTCTTTTGTCCAAAGACCAGTCTGATCTCCACACTTGATGCAAAATTACCTAAGATCATGTTTCTGCCAGCAGCACAGATCGCACGAATGACTTGCCCTCCTTCCTGAAACCCTTTCTTTACTTGGCTTCTGTGACTGTCCTCCTGTGCTTTTCCACCTACCTTCCTGGTTCCTCTTTAGCTAACAGACTTCAGGGTTTGCGGGCTCTCAGGGCTCCAACATCTCCCAGTTCTCTAATGTTTACCTATTAAGCTCATCCAGTCTTATGGCTTTACATACCTTCTCTATGGGGATGACTCCCACGTATTTATCTCCAACCCAAACTACTCCCCTGAACTTGAGACTCAATGTGATCCAACTGCCTCCACAGCACCTCCACTTGGATGTCCAGTTGGATATATTATATGTCATGTTGGAGTCCTCATGGCTCCTTGCCCCCACTACCAGTTACTCTCCCAATCTTCCCATTTTAGGAAATGAAACCATCATTCAACCAGCTACTCTGCCCAAAAACTTAAGATTTGATTCCTCTTTTCCTCTTTCACTTCAATCAGCATGTTTTTGGCTCAACAAGTAAAATATATAAGCAATCCAACCGCATCTCACCACCTTCATCTAAACTGTCACTTCTCAGGCTGGGTGCGGTGGCTCACAGCCTGTAATCCCAGCACTTTGGGAGGCCAAGGTGGGCGGTCACTTGAGGTCAGGAGTTCGAGACCAGCTTGGCCAACATGGTGAAAACCCATCTCTACTAAAAATACAAAAATTAGTTGGGCGTAGTGATAGGCACTTATAATCCCAGCTACTCAGGAGGCTGAGGCAGGAGAATCACTTGAACCTGGGAGGCGGAGGTGGCAGTGAGCTAAAATAGCACCCTGCACTCCAACCTGGGTGAAAGAGGGAGACTCTGTCTCAAAAAAAAAAAAATAAAGAAATAAACTGCCACTTCTCAGTTGGACACTGCCACACTCTCTTCACTGGTCCCATGCTCTAACATGCCATTCTCCCCACAGCAGCCAGAAGAGGGAGGCTTTTAAAAATTTAAGTTACATCACCTCCATTATTCTACTAAAGTAAACAAAACTAAACAAGCAAACCCTCCAATGGCTTCCCTCAATCTTCGGGCCCTATCTGCATGACTGTCTGCCCCTCCTCCATCTCTCCACTTTCCCCCCTCACTAGCTGTTCAACACACAGACTTCCTGATTGACTTCAGGCAAGCTCCACTCATTCCCACCTCAGGGCTTTAACCCAAGCAGTTCTCGGCCTGGACGGCTCCTCTCAAGCACCTAATGCAGTACCTGGCACACAGTAGGTGCTGAAAAAAACCTGGAAACAGGAAAGAACCTAGTATATCCCTGCTAGAGGAACAAAGAGTGCACCAGGGTGACTCAAATAGAGGCGTAAGATGAGTTGGGACTTCAGTCCCAGTGAAGTGGGGAGCCTACAGTTTTCAGGGGCCAGCATTCAAAGACCAGATTTGTCTTTTGAAAAGACCCCATTGGCTGCTGCGTGGATCTGTGGAGCAAGAGATCCAGGGAGACCTGCAAGGAGAGAGACCAGACTGGGGTGGTGACCATGGAGACAGACAAGTGGCAGATCTGCTCACATAAAATGGAGACAATACTACTTTATCTGTATGCATGTCTGTGCCACCCCTGTCCCTGGGTCACATTTGTGTCTCCAGCACAACCTGGCTCAGAGAAGGGGTCAGCAACTGTTTACTGACCATATCTGTCGTCAGAACTGAATGAAAGATCCATGAGAGGGGCTGGCACGCGACAAGGGTGGCAAAGAAAAACAACACAAATCTGAACCTAGTCTGAGTCCCAGCATTTACTAATGAGGAAAGGACCCAGAGAGGAGTTTGCTGCAGGTCCCACAGCCAATTAATGGCAGAAACAGAACTGGCAGCCAGGCAGGGCTAGAGCAGAGGTCCCTCTCAAGGCCCCTCCTGGGAGGGGCCCAGCTGTATGGGACAATGGGTTATGCCCTGTGCTGCTAAGCTCCACCCCTCCACTACCACATGTCTCTCCAGCTAAAAATAACTCCTTCAGTGCCGTCGAGGACACTGTGCCAGCCCCACAGTTTTCCGTGGGACCCTCAACTCCAAAGGCACAGGAGAGGCTAGATGCTGTAATCTCTGGAGCTAAGGACTTGCAAAAATCACAGGAACACCTGTCCCCAGGACAAGCCAAGAGGAACAGCAAGAGCCCCTCTAAACATCAGTTTCTTCATCTGTTAAGTGTGGATAATCATCCCGAGCTTGCTACTCGCCCTAAGTAAATATAATGCCATATGATCAAGATCTGGCATACAGCAGGGCCTCCTTCCTCCAGCCCCACCCAGCTAAGCTCCCCCTCTCCCAAATCCAGCTTTATCTCCACCCACACAACCCAATGGCCCCAATCCTGACCTACTAATCTCTCCACTGTATGACAAGCCCCCATCCCAGCTCTACGATTGATGTGACCTTGACATAACCTTTCTGGGTTCAGTTTCAGCATCCACACAATGGAGACAGTCTACTCTGGTAGCAACTTGATGAACTACTTCAACAGAATCTTTGCAAGTCACCTCCCAAGGGTCTCAGTTTCAGGCTCTATATAACGGGATTACGTCCACCTCTGTGAAGATTATTGTGTAAATACATGTAAATCACCAGATATACAGCAAGTGCTCCATAAATGTGGATGGCATTCTCCAGACTTGTGTCTTTTTTTTTTTTTTTTTTTTTGAGACAGGGTCTTGCTCTGTTGCCCAGGTTGGAGTGTGGTGGTGCAATCTGGGCTCACTGCAACCTCCGTCTCCCTGGCTCAAACAATTCTCCTGCCTCAGCCTCCCGAGTAGCTGGGATTGAAGGTGCCCGCCACCACGCCCGGCTAATTTTTGTATTTTTGGTAGAGATAGCGTTTCACCACGTTGGCGAGGCTGGTCTCGAACTCTTGACCTCAAGTGATTCGCCCACCTCGGTCTCTCAAAGTGCTGGGATTACAGGGGTGAGCCACCACACTCGGTCCAATAGTGTCAAAGTTACCTGAAAAGCTACTAGCCAAACTGAACTGGTTTTTGCTGAAAATTCATTAGGATTGTTCCGCGTGTATTCGCTTGCATACAGTGGTGAAAGGGTGCGCTCAGAGGTCTAGATGGCCTGCGTTCCAATCTTGCTCCATCACCATCAGCTGTAAGACTGAGGGCACGTTACCTCTGCCTCAGGATTCTCATCATAAAACGAGAACAGTTTCCCTACAGAGCCATGAGACTAGAATAAAGCTAGAAGGCAGTGCCGATCTCACAGTAAACGCTAAGTAAACGTTAACTATCCCTGTATTACACTTCAATCGGTGGGACAGCAGGATTTTTCTAACCACTCCAAATTTTCTTCGAGATTTCTGCAAGGCTGCCCCTGCTGGCGGGGTGGCGGCCCCACAGGTTGGGTAACTGGCCCAAAGTCCCAGGGAAGAGGACCGGAGCCGGCCTGGGGCTCGCTTTCCAGGCCTCTCCTCATACACCCTCCGGGGTGCCCTCGCCGTCCCTGTAGGAGGCCCAGAGAGGGGTGGACCCTCGTCGGGGCCGCCCAGCTGGACAGGGTCCGGTCCAGGCCTAGGAGGCCGGGCGCAGACCCCCTGAGCAGGTTCCGGCAGGTGCCAGCCGTACCAGGCCGCGGCCAGGTGTGCTCTCACGCGGAGCACGCCGCCAGTTTGCGGCTCGCAGACCGCGCGGCGGCCCCGGCGTCGCGGGTCATGCTGGGACTTGTAGTCCACGGCCACCCGGAACGGCCTGCTCATGGCCGCGCGAGAACTCCAACTTCCAGGTGGCTTCGCGCGGCCAGAAACGCGCCGAGCCTGCGATTCCAGGGGGTCCAGAGCGCCCCGAGTCGGCCCTGCAGCCCTAGCCACTAACAAGCCCCGGCCGGGTGCCGAGCGGCCGCAACCGGCTGCAGGTCCTGGGACTCACCGACTTTGTAGGGCAGTTTGTCAGACATGCTGGCGGCACTCGTGATGAAAACGGGCGAAGAGGGCTGGGCCTCAGTCTGGGGACAGGAACTGGGCGGGCAGCGCCGGGCAGGGATATGCGCGTGGCGCTGGCGCCTTTAAATATCTTCCTCTCACTTGCATATTCATGACCCGCTGGGGCGGGGCCCAACGTGCAGGGCGGAGCCGAAGGGGATTTCGATCCCTGAAGAGAAGCCTCAGAATTTCACAAGGCATGGCCCCAGGAGTCTCACTCACCGGTCCGGAAGAGAGCGCCGGGAGAGGCCTGAGAGCCAGCCAGGCCGTCCTCTCGCTGGTTCAGCCAGTTGATTCAGTGTCAAAACCCAGCGGAACTGAAATTCCGCCAGTTCACTTTCCTGTGCCTCAATTTCCTCATCTGTAAAATGGGCCAAATGACACCTGCCACACAGATTATTATAAGTAAAGTTGCAGGCCAGGCGCGGTGGCTCACACCTGTAATCCCAGCACTTTGGGAGGCCAAGGCGGAAGGATCGCTTGAGCCCAGGAGTTCAAGACCATCCTGGGCAACATAGTGAGACCTCATCTCTACAAAAAAATTTTAAAAATTAGCCGGGCGTGGTGGCGCGCGCTTGTAGTCCCAGCTACTTGGGACGCTGAGGCGGGAGGGAGGATCGCTTGAGCCGGGAGATCGAGACTGCAGCGAACTATCATCCCACCACAGCACTCCAGCCTGGGCGAAAGGGCAAGACCCTATCTCAAAAAAACCAAAACAAAGTTAAGTTGCCATTCGTCAGGTATCTACTGACATCCCAAACATTCGCCTTACTCCAAGTAACCACCACCCTGGATTTAAGTAAGTCTGCATACATTTCTTATACTTTTACTGCATTCGTATATCATTAAACAGTTCTTTCTGTGTTTAGCACCTTTATATATCAACCGTATTTACCCTTCTGCAACTTGCTTTTTTCTGTGAGCATTATATTTGTGAGACTCATGCATATAGCTTAAGTATATTCATTTTTGCTGCTGTATAATTCAGTCATCCCTAGGCATGGGAAGGGGGGATTGGTTTCAGGACCCCTGTGGACTCCAAAACCTTTCTATGCTCAAGTCCCTCATATAAAATGAGGCAGTATTGGCATATAACCTATGCACATTCCCCCATACACTTTAATCATCTCTAGATTACTTATAACTAATGAAATGTAAATGCTATGTAAATAGTTGTTTTGTAATTTGTATTATTTTTATAGTTATGTTTTTTAATTGCTTTTTATCCCCTGAAAAAAAAAATTTTTTTAATGTAGTCTTACTCTGTCGCCCACACTAGAGTGCAGTGGCACCATCTAGGCTCGCTGCAACCTCTGCCTCCCCGGTTCAAGCAATTCTCCTGCCTCAGCCTCCCGAGTAGCTTGAATTACAGGCACGCACCACCACACCCGGCTAATTTTGTTTTTTCTTTTTTTGAGACAGAGTTTGGCTCTTGTTGCCCAGGCTGGAGTGCAATGGCATGATCTTGGCTCACTCCAACCTCCGCCTCCCAGATTCAAGTGATTCTCCTGCCTCAGCCTCCCGAGTAGCTGGGATTACAGGCATGCGCCACCACGCCTGGCTAATTTTGTATTTTTAGTAGAGACAGAGTTTCTCCATATTGGTCAGGCTAATCTCGAACTCCGGACCTCAGGTGATCCGCCAACCTCCGCCTTCCAAAGTGCTGGGCTTACAAGCGTAAGCCACCGTGCCCAGCTTCTATTCATTTTTTAACCTAAAAATGAGAAAAGAATTAAGCTCTTCTGGCCGGGCGCGTGGCTCACGCCTGTAATCCCAGCACATTGGGAGGCCAAGGCGGGCAGATCATGAGGTCAGGAAATCGAGACCATCCTGGCTAACAAGGTGAAACCCCATCTCTACTGAAAATACAAAAAAAAATTAGCTGGGCGTGGTGGCGGGAGCCTGTAGTCCCAGCTACTCGCGAGGCTGAGGCAGGAGAATGGCGTGAACCCGGGAGGCGGAGCTTGCAGTGAGCCAAGATGGCGCCACTGCACTCCAGCCTGGGTGCCTAAGCGAGACTCTTGTCTCAAAAAAAAAAATAAAATAAAAATAAGAATTAAGCTCTTCTATGACATAGTAAATGTATTGGCCTCACTTGATCTGTACATCTGACCTCTGTCTGAGAGTCATGAGGGCTGATGTCACGCAGAGACTTACTGAGGGAATGAGGGTCCACGCCTGGGGGGTCGGCAGCAGGGTCCTCACGCATCCCTTTCAGCATTCCGCAGTGCATTGCAGTGTGTAGTGAGTCGTGTCCGTCTAACTAAACGTAGGATCATGTTACTAGGTTGTCCTACGAAAACAGACAAATGGCTTCAAAATATTCCTGCAAAGAAATGGCAAGTTCCAGATACTGTGAAAATTACCAGCACAGCAAACAAGTAGAAAAGGACACAGCTGACAGGTCTCTTTCTGGTATGAATGCTGGTCTTTGTCAGCCATGTTGTAAGGAATGTAATAAAATTTGAGAAAACAATGATCAAAAAGACACTTTGAAATATGAATTTACAGCCGGGCGCGGTGGCTCACGCTTGTAATCCCAGCACTTTGGGAGGCCGAGGCGGGCGGATCACGAGGTCAGGAGATCGAGATCACGGTGAAACCCCGTCTCTACTAAAAATACAAAAAAATTAGCCGGGCGTGGTGGCGGGCGCCTGTAGTCCCAGCTACTCGGAGAGGCTGAGGCAGGAGAATGGCGTGAACCCGGGAGGTGGAGCTTGCAGTGAGCCGAGATTGCGCCACTGCACTCCAGCCTGGGCAACAGAGTGAGACTCCGTCTCAAAAAAAAAAAAAAAAAAAGAAATATGAATTTACAGACCAGGCGCAGTGGCTCACACCTGTAATCCCAGCACTTTGGAAGCTGGGGCGAGTGGATCACTTGGGGTCAGGAGTTCCAAACCAGCCTGGCCAACATAGTGAAACCCTGTATCTACTAAAAATACAAAAATTAGCCGGGCGTGGTGGTGCACGTCTGTAAACTCAGCTACTCAGGAGGCTGAGGGACAAGAATCGTTTGAACCCAAGAGGCGGCTGTTGCAGTGAGCCAAGATTGTGCCATCGCACTCCAGCCTGGGTGACAGAACAAGACTGCCTCAAAAAAAAAAAAAAAAAAAACTAGAAATATGAATTTACATGCCCTCTCATTAATTAATGATGACTTTCATCCTAACTGTATATTGTGCTTTGAGATATCAGCTAATGAGATATTTGCTAATATTTGTACCGTTAAGTTCATATGAACAAAACTTTGGAGACTGCTGGTCTCAGGAGAAGGTCCAAGCACCTTAGTCTGGCCTTATGCAACCTCTCTAGCAGCAGAATGTTCTAGCCTATGGATATATTGCAATTGATATAGGCAATTTCCTATTGTTTCAGCTTTTTTTTTTTTTTTTGAGAAAAAAACAAAACGGTCTCGCTCTGTTGCCCAGGCTGGAGTGCAATGGTGCAATCTCGGCTCACTGCAACCTCTGCCTCCCGGGTTCAAAGTGATTCTCTTACCTTAGCCTCCCAAGTAGCTGAGATTACAGGCACACGCTCCCACACCCGGATAATTTTTGTATTTTTAATAGAGACAGGGTTTCACCATGTTGGCCAGACTGTCTTGAACTTCTGACATCAAGTGATCCTCCTGCCTTGGCCTCTCAAAGTGCTGGGATTACAGGCGTGAGCCACCACGCCCAGCCAGATTATTTTAATGGATGAACAGTTAAACAAATTGGTACAGCCATACCATGAAATAATACTCAGCAATAAAAAGGAATAACTGTTGATAAATGCAGCAACCTGGATGAATCCTTAGAGAATTATGCTGAGTGACAAAAACCAATTCCAGTATATTGCATAGTATATTATTTCATTTCTATAACATTCTTGAAATGACCAAATTATAGAAATGAACCACAGATTAGTGGCTGCCAGGTATTAAGTAGGGGACGGGAGCAAGAGAGAGGTGAATGTGGTTGTGAAAGGGCAACATGAGGAAACTCTGTGGTGATGGAATGTTCTGGATCTTGCTTTATCATTGTCAATATCCTAGTTGAGATGTTTTACTATGGTTTTGCAAGATGTCACCATTGGGAGAAAGTGAGTAAAGGGCATTGAGATTTCTCTGTGTTTTCTTTCTTTCTTTTTTTCTTTTTCTTTTTCTTTTTTTTTCTTTTTTTGAGACAGGGTCTGCTATCTAGGCTCACCACAACCTCCACCTCTCCCAGGCTCAAGCCATTCTCCTGCCTCAGCCTCCTGAGTAGCTGCTGGGATTGCAGGTGCATGTCACTACCACCCAGCTAATATTTGTATTTTTAGTAGAGATGGGATTTCGCCATGTTGGCCAGGTTGGTCTTGAACCTCTGACCTCAAATGATCCACCTGCTTCAGCCTCCCAAACTGCTGAGGTTTTTTTGTTTTTTGTTTTTTGTTTTTTTGACGGAGTTTCGCTCTTGTTGCCCAGGCTGGAGTGCGATGGCAAAATCTTGGCTCACTGCAACCTCCTCCTCCCGAATTCAACCAATTCTCGTGCCTCAGCCTCCTGAGCAGCTGGGATTTCAGGCATGTGCCACCATGTCCGGCTAATTTTGTATTTTTAGTAGAGATGGGGTTTCTCCATGGTGGTCAGGCTGGTCTTGAACTCCCAGTCTCAGGTGATCCGCCCGCCCTGGCTTCCCAACGTATTGGGATTACAGGTGTGAGCCACCGTGCCCAGCCCCCTGTGTTTTCTTACAACTGCATGTGAATCTACAATTATCTCAAAATAAAAGGTTTAATTAAAAATGATGATGTTCGTTGTTGGTGAGTGTATGGCAAAGTTTTGTCACCCATTAAATTAAAAAAAAATTTTAACTTTTATTTTAGTTCAGGGGTACATGTGCCAGTTTGGTACATAGGTAAACTGTTGACTTGGGGATTTGGTGTACAGATTATTTCATCACCCAGGTACTAAGCACAGTACCCAAGTTTTTTTTTTCTAAACCTCTCCCTTCTCTCACCCTCATCCCTCAGGTAGGGCCCATGTCCATTGTTGCCTCTTTCTGTTGATGTGTTTTCATTATTTAGCTTCCACTTATAAGTGAGAACATGCTGTATTTGGTTTTCTGTTCCTAGATTAGTTTGTTAAGGATAATGGCCTCCAGTTGCATCTATGTTCCTGCAAAGGACATGATCTTGTTCTTTTTTATGCATGCATAGTATTCCATGGTGTCTATGTACCACGTTTTCTTTATCCAGCCTACCATTAATGGGTATTTAGGTTGACTCTATGTCTTTGCTCTTGTGAATAGTACCCATTAAATTTTAAAAGATTTGGCCAAGTGTGGTGGCTCAGGCCTATAGTCCCAGCACTTTGGGAGGCCGAGGCAGGTGGATCACTTGAGGTCAGGAGTTCGAGACCAGCCTGGCCAACATGGCAAAACCCCATCTCTACTAAAAATACAAAATTAGCCGGGCATGGTGGCACACACCTGTAATCCCAGTTATTTGTGAGGCTGAGGCAGGACAATTGCTTGAATCTGGGAGGTGGAGGTTGCAGTGAGCCAAGATTGTGCCACTGCACTCCAGACTTGGTGACAGAGAGAGACTCTGTCTCAAGAAAAAAAAAATTTTTTAAAGATTTGAAATCCATAATTATACCCAATTTTGGATAGTATCAAGACTAGGAACCAAATTTCTGAAGGGTAAATTGGCAGTTTTTTTTTTTGACACAGAGAGTTGCTCTGTCACCCAGGCTGGGATGCAGTGGTGCGATCTCTGTTCACTGCAACCTCCACCTCCCGGGTTCAAGCGCTTCTCCTGCCTCAGCCTCCTGAGTAGCTGGGATTACAAGCATCCACTACGATGCCCAGCTAATTTTTGTATTTTTAGTAGAGACAGGGTTTCACCATGTTGGCCAGGCTGGTCTTGAACTCCTGAGCTCAGGTGATCTGCCTGCCTCAGCCTCCCAAAGTTCTGGGATTACAGGCGTGAGCCACCACGCCTGGCCAATTTTTTTTTTTTTTTTTTGAGATGGAGTCTCCCTCTGCTGCTCAAGCTAGGGTGCAGTGGCGCATTCTCAGCTCACTGCAACCTCCGCCTCCTGAGTTCAAGTGATTCTCCTGCCTCAGTCTCCCGAATAAGTGGGATTACAGGCATGTGCCACCACGCCCGGCTAATTTTTGTATCTTTAGTAGAGACAGGGTTTCGCCATGTTGGCCAGGCTGGTCTCGAACTCTTGACCTCAAGTGATCTACCTGCCTCAGCCTCCCAAGTGTTGAGATTACAGGCGTGAGCCACAACGCCTGGCCGGATTTATCTATTTCTATCTATTAGTTTTTGCTTCACGTATTTTGCAGCTCTGTTTTCCACACATACACACTTCAGAGTGCTATGTTTTCTTAGTGGATTGACCTTTTATCATTAATAATGAAAATGAGCCAGGAGTTTTGGTGCGCCCTGTAACTTCAGCTACTTGTGAGGCTGAGTTGGAAGGATCGCTGGAGCCCAGGAATTCGAGGCCAGCCTGAGCAATATATTTACAGCAAGACCTCCTCTCTTAAAATAAAAAATTAGGCCAGGCATGGTGGCTCATGCCTGTGATCCCAGCACTTTGGGAAGCCGAGGCTGGCAGATCACGAGGTCAGGATTTCGAGACAAAACCCCGGTCTCCACTAAAAATACAAAAATTAGCCAGGCGTGGTGGCAGGCACTTGTAATCCCAGCTACTTGGGAGGCTGAGGCAGGAGAATCGCTTGAACCCGGGAAGGGGAGGCTGCAGTGAGCCGAGATCATGCCATTGCACTCCAGCCTGGGCTACAAGAGCAAGACGCCGTCTCAAAATAAATAAATGAATTAATTAATTAAAGAAAGAAAAAAAGAGAAAAGAAAAGAGAGAGGAGGAGCAGGAAAGAAGGAAGGAAGGAGGGAGGAAAGGAGGTAGGGAGGGAAGGAGGGAGGGAAGGGAAGGAAGGAAACAACAGAAGAACCATGGAGGGGGAGGGGTGCCTTTTTAGTGCCAGCTTGGGGGTGAAAGTCCAGGCTCCCTGTGTGGCTTGGGGAAATTGAATGATTAATTTAATTTTTTTTTTTTTTTTTTTTTTGAGACGGAGTCTCACACTGTTACCCGGGCTGGAATGCAGTGGTGCGATCTTGGCTCACTGCAACCTCCGCCTCCCAGGTTCAAGCGATTCTCCTGCCTCAGCCTCCCAAGTAGCTGGGATTACAGGCGCCTGCCACCACGCCCAGCTAATTATTTTTATTTTTATTTTTAATAGAGACGGGGTTTCACTATGTTGGCCAGGCTGGTCTTGAACGCCTGACCTCGTGATCCACCCACCTTGGCCTCACAAAGTGCTGGGATTACAGGCGTGAGCTACCGTGCCCGGCCGATTAATTTTATTTTCAAGTTTACTATCACATGGATAAAAAGTTTACAGTTTAATAACATACTATTGGTAAGAGTGTGGGGAAACAGGCCTCCTCATACTTTGCTTTTGGGATTGTACATTGGCACAACTTTAATGAACAACACTCTGGTAATAACTAACAAGATTACAAACTCACATGCCCTTTGACCAAGCAGTTCCACTTCTAGGAATTTATTCCAAAGATGTATGCACACGTGAGCAAAATGACGATAAGAACAAAAGATTGTCCTTCCATGGAAGAACCTGTTAAATAAATATTGGTACAGTCCACGTGGTGGAATACGCAGACAGCCATGTTTTTGTTTAAAGGAGCTGTTTAATAATATAGAATGATCTTCAAGATATACTGGCCCGGTGCGATGGCCCAAGCCTGAGGCCTAAGCGCCACTGCACTCTGCCTGGGCAACAAGGCGAGAGCCTGTCTCTATTTTAAAAAAACGACAGTGGTGGCTCACCTAATCCCAGCACTTTGGAAGGCCGAGGTGGGCGGATCACCTGAGGTCAGGAGTTCGAGATCAGCCTGGCCAACATGGTGAAATCCCGTCTCTACTAAAAATACAAAAATTAGCCGGGCATAAAAATTAGCCAGGTGTGGTGGCACACCCCTGTAATCCCAGCTACTCGGTAGGCTGAGGCAGGAGAATCGTTTGAGCCCCGTAGGTTGCAGTGAGCCGAAACTGTGCCACTGCACTCTAGCCTGGGCAACAGAGTGAGACTCTGTCTAAAAAACAAACAAAACAACAACAACAACAAAACAAACAACAAAACATATAATGAAGGACAAAAAGAACGGTGCGCCTAGTATGCGATTATTTATGTAAAAGAAAGAAAAGAACACACAAACAGGTATTTGCCTATACATGCAGAAAATATACCAGGCTGGATGTACAAGAAACTGCTAACAGTGCTTCCCTGGGGAACCCCGCCCACGCCGCTGAAAGCTGCCCTGGACGTTAACTGTTGATGTCCTTTCTCCAGGTCCAGGCCCCAGTGGAGCTTCTGGCGGGAAGGTGGAAACCCCAGGCAGAAGCAGGTCCCGGTCCCTCCTCCGGACCTTTGTACCTGCCTTTTACGTGTTTGCTCTTGCAAACAATTAGGTCCCGGGCGCTGAGGGGCGGAGAGGGGGCGGAGGGCGCAGGAGCCTGCCCATTGGTCGCGGGGCTTCAGCCTGCCCTAGCTCCAGCATCCCCGCTCGCCTCCCGGCGGTTCTGCGTCTCACTCTGGATTAATTGGAGGCTTCGAGATGGGATAGAGAGGGGTGCAGGCGCTGAGAAAGCCTGCTGATGGGGATGGAGCCGGATTATGCAGTTCTGTGGAGCTCCTCCCTTCTTGTCCACCCCTCTAGGGGTCTCTCCTTTCCCGCTCTATCCACGCCCCTCCCTCCAGGCCCCCTGGGCCCGCCTCGAAGTCACCGCTGGGCTGGGGAGTACAGAGGTGGGGGACTTCTTAGAGACCCTGGGACAGGTCCCCGCTCTCTCCCTCAATCCTTCTCATCCCAGGCGGCTCCGCTGTGAGTCGGACGCCCCAGAAGCTGCCGGCGCACCCATCCCCGGGTTTCTCCCGTTGGGGGAGCCCTCCAGACTCGTAGAATACAAGAGAGCGCCCCTCCCTAGCCGCAGGCCATCTCTAAGCGACAGGCTTTAAGAGGCACCCCAAAAGGGGGATGTGAGGTGGTGTGGTTCTGTATCATTATATTGAAATAATCTGATTATGTGCCTGTCCCATTACTTCCAGGAGGGACAGAAACCTGTCTGGCTTTGCCAGCTGCTGTGTCCCCAGGGTCCAGCTCAGTGCCTGGCACACAGACTGCACACAATATTTGGGAATGAATTAATGTTCCCAGATGTCTGCCCCGGAACCCACGCTGTGGTGCCCCTTGGCTTCAGCCGACAGTCCTGGCTCTCCTCAGGATGGAGCCAGGGAGTCCCCTAATCCAGGTCTCTGATGTCCCCCGCTGAGGCTGGATCGTTCCCCAGTGGGGCTGGATGGCCTCTGGGTTCACTTCCCAGCCTTGTCTGAGCTTCCACTCCCCTTTTATCCTAATATTTGCTAAGAGCCTCGTCCAGGGACCTTAGGAGTCACACAGCCGGAGGTTCTGCCCCTGCCCTTCATTTCTCAGATGATAGAAAAGCAAAAGGAACACTCTGAGAACTTGTAATGGGGAGGAGTGGGGGGTTGGTCCAGTCGGACGGGGCGGGGGCAGGGCGGGAGACGTCCTTGGAGCGAGATCTGAGGCAGAGGAGCTCAGTCGACAGAAAGGGAGCACGGGCTCCACGCTGCAAGAGTGGGGAGCTGTAAGGTGCCCTCCCCAGCCCGCTCCCTTTTGCCTACCTTCCTTTGCGGATTGCACCGCGGGACCTCAGAGGTCAGCCTGTGCCCTGCAGCTGGTCGCCCTTGACTCCACCTTGCCAGGAGAGGGCACCCTGCTCCCAGCTTTGGCTTCAGGCTGCTGCAGTGCAAACCCTTCCATCCAGCGGCGGGATTTGGAGCGCTGTGATGATAACCTCCCAGCTGTCCTGGGAGAAGGCAAAATACAGCTTATCACTCCCTCCCATAGGAAGAAACTGAGGTTCAGAGAAGAATAATAGATGTTGCTAGTAAGTGGTCTTTGGACTTGTTTTGAAGGGGCTTTAGCCCTTGGAAGCATCTGTCAGGATGTTTTTGTTCTGTTCTGTGCTGTTTTGTTGAGCCAGGGTGTCACTCTTATTCAGGCCAGAGTGCTATGGCACCATCAGAGATCACTGTAGCATCAAACTCCTGAGTTCAAGCAATCCTCTTGCTTCAGCCTCCCCAGTAGCTGGGACTACAGGCACGCATCACCACATCCAGCTAATTTTTTTTTTTTTTTTTTTTTTTTTTTTTTGGAGACAAAGTCTCACTATGTTGCCCAGGCTGGTCTCAAACTCCTGGGGTCAAGCAATCCTTCCACCTTGGCCTCCCAAGGGCTGGGACTACAGACTACAGGTATAAGCCACATTGTTGGGACTGCTGGGTGTTGATAGTGACACCCAGGATAATGATACTAGTCCAAATTTATTATATCCTATGCTCCACACACAATTCTAAGCTCTTTGAACTTCCCTGTAAGGTAGATGTTGCCCTACTTTATAGATGCTACCCTATAAGGTAGGTACCCATTTTACACATGGAAAAACTGAGGCTCCTAGTGGCTGATTTGCCCACAGTTAGGAAGCACCAATGCTGTCTGACTCCAGAGTCGCTGCTGGTAACCACTGGGCTGCCCTTCCTGCAATCATGCTCCTCCTGCAACCCCCATGCCAGACATGTTCATTTGAGTGTGCTAGAGGCAAAAAAAACCAGGACAAGACAAAGTCCCTGCTCCCATGGAGTTCCATTCAGTGAACATGTTTACACCTACAGATACATCCATACAAACCTTCAAACACATACTCACACATCCCACTGTCACACACGAATACTCATACTCAAGCACCTGTGTACACACATACTACAGAAATAAGGCCAGGTGCAGTGGCTCATGCCTGTAATCCCAGCACATTGGGAGGCCGAGGCAGGTGGATCACTGAAGGTCAGGAGCTCGAGACCAGCCTGGTCAACATGGTGAAACCCGTCTCTACTAAAAATACAAAAATTAGCGAGGCATGCTGGTACACACCTGTAGACCCAGCTACTTACTTGAAAGGCTGAGGCAGGAGAATAGCTTGAACCCGACGGAAGAGGTTGCCATGAGCCAAGATCGCGCCACTGCATTCCAGCCTGGGCGACACAGTGAGACTCCATCTCAAACACACACACACGTATATTCACACTCATACACTTCATACATACATTCACACTCATACACTTCATACATACGTTCACACTTTCTCAAGTACTCACACATATTCAGACCCTCACCTTTGCACACACTCTGTTAGGTTAGACAAAAATCAGCTCTTTTTATTTTTTTTTTAATTTTCATAGAGTAAGGGTCTCACTATGTTACCAATACTGATCTCAAACTCCTGGGCTTAAGCGATCCTCCCACTTTGGCCTCCCAAAGTGCTGGGGTTACAGGCATGAGCCACCACATCCGGCTAAGATCATCCCTATAATATCGACCTGTGCTTTAACTGCCAGATATCTGGAGCCCAAGATTCAGCTAGTAATCTGAGAGCTGTTTGTGACACCACTCCCTTCCTCTTGCCTTCCATTCATCCCACAAACATTGTTAACTGCCCACTCAGGGCAGGCAACACAGATGACTCAGACCTGGGCCCTGCTCTCAAGGAATTTCCTATCCAGTGGGGAAAAAAGATTCACCACTGTTCACGACACAGATCACGGATGCCAGGGCAGGTCAGAGCAGAGAGTCCAAAGTGGAGGGAGAGGGTGACTCACTAGGCCTAGGGGGCTGTGGGAACCTCTCAGAGGAAGAGGCATCCACCAAAGTCTTCAGAATGGGTCAGGTAGAGAGAGAACTGTGCAGGTGTGGGGATCACATTTGCCAAGTCATGGCAGAGTAAGAAAGTGGGGACAAAATGGCTGGGCACAGAGGCTCACTCCTGTAATCCCAGCACTTTGGGAAGCCAAGGTAGGAGGATCACCTGAGGTCAGGAATTCAAGACCAGCCTGGCCAACATGGCGAAACCCCATCGCTACCAAAAATACAAAAATTAGCCAGGCATGGTGGCGGGCGCCTGTAATCCCAGCTACTTGGGAGGCTGAGGCAGGAGAATCACTTGTACCTGGGAGGTGGAAGTTTCAGTGAGCAGAGATCATGCTACTGCACTCCAGCCTGGGCAACAGAGTGAGACTCTGTCTCAAAATAAATAAATAAATATAAAAACTGGGGGAGTTTGCATGGAACCCCATATTTCCAGCTTCTCTTGAGAAACTTATCTAGCAACTAGACTTACGTTGTCATAGCAATGGGTGGGTGAGCTAAATGTTAGCTGCCTTCTTCGAATGGTGCACAAATTCTCCAGGCCAACACATATCCCCATCCCTGGCCCTTATCAGTTGTTGATCCCTGACTTGAAGTTTTCTCAGTGGCCCAGGATCATCCCAATGAACATTGGTTGTCATTAAATGACCTTGGTTCTCATTTGCATAGCACCAACTTAGTCATTTTCCTCTACACTCGATGCCCCCACGTTGCAGGATTCTTGTGTTGCTTATGATTTACCTATCTCCTCCTTTTGCCTTCTTCCTATTGCTGATGTCAATGAGGCCACCTCACATACCCTGCTCTCTTCCTAATAGAGTTGAACCCATCCAGCCAAAAACAGGAGTAGGATCCACAGAAAGGGGCTACTCCAGGAACCACTAACACTGTCGATTGCCAATTTCCAGGAACTAGAAGGGGTTTCTACCTTTTTCCAGAAATATGGAGAAAAGAGGTGTTCTGAGTTAAATGATGGCCCTCCTCCCAAAAGATATGTTCACCTAGAATCTGCGAATGTGACCTTATTTGGAAGAAGCATCTTTGTGGATGTAACTAAGTTAAGGATTTTGAGTTGAGACAATTGTGGATTAGGGTGGCCTGTAAATCCAGCGTCAAATGCCCTTACAAGAAAAGGAAAGGGAAGAAGACAGACATAGAGAAGACCACACGGTGAAGACAGAAGCAGATTGAGTGACACATCTACAAGCCAGGAAACCTGGGATTGCCAGGAGTCACCAGAAACCAGGAGAGAAGCAGGGAACGGACTCTCCTCAGAGCCTCCAGAAGGAACCCACCCTGCCAATGCCTTGATTTTGGACTTCTGGCTTCCAGAACTGTGAGAGAATAAATTTCTGTTGTTGTAAGCCACCAAATGCGTGGTACTTCATAATGGCAGCTCTAGGAGTCTAATACAGATGGAAAGGGGAAGAGAAGATGGGGGAGATAGGTGGAGTGGAAGCCTGATCCTGTGACTCTGGTGACTCAGTTTCCCTTGTCCTGCCTTGGAGGTGGAGAATATGGAGAAGGCTGAAGTGCTAAGGGCAACAGCAATAGTGGCTCAGGCCATCATCCCAACCAGCACCCCAGTGCTTGGAGAGCCATGGGTTTCTTCTCAAATGCCTTTTATTGTAAGCACATGGAGGAAGTTGTTCTAAGGCAACAGCTCTTGGGAGGGTGGTGGAGTGAACCTTTAGGAACGCAAATCAGCTAGGGCTGGCATCCCAAGTTAAGGAGTTCACACCAGGTGCCCATTCCAGGCCTGGGCAGAGGGGCAACCCAGAAGGGGAAAGGGAGATGGGCAGGGAACCGTAGGAGCAGAGAGAAGGAGGAGGGCAGTAGTGAGGCTTCTCAAGAAATAAGAGTGGATCCTTCGTCCAGCGCTGCCTGTTTCTCCCTTCTCACACTCCCTCATATTCATAAGCATTTATTCAGTGCCAGGACTGTGTTCACAATTAATATTTCAGTTTCCCCTTCTATAATATATAGAATGCTGCATACGATAGTCCTGAAAGGTCTTTTTAGGACATTGTGTGGTTCTAGTTGCCAACCTGGATCTTAAAATGCAAACATTGACAATAACCCCTTAAACTTCAGCTTCAAGGATGGCTCCTCATAGCCTCTGTGTGAGTGGGCAGGGCTGGGATCATCAGACAGTGCATTTTACAGAAGAGGAAACTGAGGGATGATCACCTGCCTAAAGTACCACAGAGTCAACTGTGGATGAGAGCCTGGGGCCTGGAGATCTCATGCCCATATAGGGAGATTGCTGTGCCGGTGTTCACTTGCTATGAAGGAGTCGATCATAGGGAGTTGTGGTCTGAGATCCTGGACCTTGGGGGTAGAAGCAGAGGGTCCAGAAAGGGACAAAGATTGGCATCATCTCCCCATCATGGTCTGAGGCTGATTGTGGGTAATTCTCTGCCCTGGCCTCAGTGATTCATTGCTGCATAACAAACCACCCCTATTTATTGGCATTAAAAAAACATTTATTTATTTATTTATTATTTTTTGAGACGGAGTCTCGCTCTGTCACCCAGGCTTGAGTACAGTGGTGCAATCTCAGCTCACTGCAACCTCCGCCTCCCAGTTTTAAGCGATTCTCTACCTCAGCCTCCCGAGTAGCTGGGATTACTGGCGCCTGGCTAATTTTTGTATTTTTAGTAGAGACGGGGTTTCACCATCTTGGCCAGGCTGGTCTTGAACTCCTGACCTCATGATCCACCTACCTTGGCCTCCCAAAGTGTTCGGATTACAGGCATGAGCCACTGGGCCTGGCCACAGCAATCATTTATTATTCATTTCTTTTGCTTCGTGGGGAGGGAGCATTGATTGGGCTCAGCTAGGCCATTCTTGCTCAAGGTCTCTCATATGGCTGCAGTCTGATGGTGGCTGGGCTGGAGTCAGCTTGAAGATTTCCTGATAGCCAGTTGATGCTGGCTACCTGGGACCTCAGCTAGGGCTTCCAGCAAGGATATGATATGTGGCCTCTCCATGTGGCCTGGGCTTCCACACAGCATGGTAGCTGGGTTCCAAGGGTTCCAAGGATAAGCATCCTAAGAGAGAGAGCCAGGCACAAGTTGTATCACCATTTATGACCTAGACTTTGAAGTCATGCGGCATCACTTCCATCATATTTAGTTGAGGTAGTCACAAAGACCCACCCAAGTTCAAGAGAAGGGGCCATACACTATTGTCTTAGTTCATTTATGTTGCTATAAAGGAATAACTGAGGCTTGGTAACTTATCAAGAAAAGGGGTTTTGAAGTGGCCTTGCTGTCTGGAGGGTGATACCTGAGGTTCATTGTCTCACAGCCTAGGAAATAAAGGACACGGACACACAAAGAGTGAGGTTAAGAAATGAAGTTTAATAGTCGAAAGAAAGAGAATAGCTGTCTGCTGGAGAGGGGTCCCAGAGAAATGGGTTGCCAGATCCACGGTGAAATGCAAGGGAGTTTATAGATGCCTGGTGAGGAGACAGTGTCTGATTTACATAGGGTGTGAAAGATTGGTTGGACCAGGTATGCCATTTGCATAGGGCACAAATTTCTGGTAGCCCCCACCCTAATCTTTTGTTATGCAGGTAGGTTCTTTGCCTGGCCTGTACCCATGTTGCCCATTCCTTTACTGTACACCTGATAACAAAGAAAGGGAAGATAGAGCCTCCCTGTTGGATAACCCTGGTGCCTAGGTAGCCCAATTTTATTGGCGCAGCTGCCAGCATTTCCCCGTGCAAGCTTCCAGCTTGCTTATCTATGTTTGCAGCTCAATTTTTCAGGCTGCTCTTTGTTAGAAAAAAATAATTTCTTGGGCTGCTTTTTGTTAAAAGGGATGCTCTGCGGAGGACTCTGTTGCCCTCACTATCTGCCTAAATAATTTCTTTCTACTTGCTATATCAGTTTATTGGCTCATGATTCTGCAGACTGTGCAAGAAGCATGGCGCCCGCACCTGCTTCTGGTGATTGGTGAGGGCTTCAGGCTGCTTCACTCATAGCAGAAGGTAAAAGGGAGCCATCGTGTGCAGACATCACATGGTGAGAGAATGGACGGAAGAGAGAGGGGGAAGGTGCCAGGTTCTTTTAACAATCAGCTCTTGTGGAAATTAATAGAGCGAGAACTTCTTCATTAACACGAGAATGGCAACATGCCATTCATGAGGGATCCACCCCCATGACCCAAATACCTCCCATTAGGCCCCACCTCTAACATTGGAGATCAACTTTCAACATAAAGTTTGAGAAGACAAATATCCAAAGTGCAGCAACTACCTGTTGATGGAGGAGTGACAAGGTTCTAGAAGATGTAAATCAATAAATGGTTGGGAGCAGTGGCTCATGCCTGTAATCCCAACACTTTAGGAGATCAAGGCTGGCAGATTGCTTGAGCCCGGGAGTTTAAGACCAACCTGGGAAACATGGCAAAATTTGTCTTTGCAAAAATTATCTAAGCATGGTGGCACCCACCTGTAAAGATAATCTTTGCCTAATGTAAAGATAATTGAAGTAGGAGGATCACCTGAGCCCAGGAGGTCAAGGCTGCTGTGAGCTGTAATCATGCCACTGAACTCCAGCCTGGGAGACAGAATAAGACCCAATCTCAAAAAAAAAAAAGGTGCAGTGGCTCACGCCTGTAATTCCAACATTTTGGGAGGTCGAAGTGGGTGGATCACTTAAGGTCGAGAGCTCGAGACCAGCCTGGCCAACATGGTGAAACCCCGTCTTTACTAAAAATACAAAAATTAGTTGGGTGTGGTGGCGAGTGACTGTAATCCCAGGTACTTGGGAGGCTGAGGCAGGAGAATCGCTTGAACTCGGGAGGCGGAGGTTGCAGTCAGCTGAGATTGTGTCACTGCACTCCAGCCTGGGTGACAGAGCGAGACTCCGTCTCAAAAAAAAAAAAAAAAAAAAAGACGTAAATCAATGAAAATGACCAAGCCAAGTCTCAATCATTTTAGGAGGTTTCTTTGCCAAAGTTAAGGATGTGTACCAAGGAGGCAGGTTTATGCCTTTCTCCAAAGGTGATTTTGAGGACTTCAGTATTTACAGGGGAAGGGGTGGATATTGGGGGGAGAGGAAGAAATTTTTTAAAGATGTGGCTAGATAAGAGACAAATGGTTACGTCCTTTTGAGTCTTTGATCAGCCTTTCACTGAATACGCAATTTACATGTGAGAGGGGGATAGAGAAATAGTAACTTATGCCTCTGTCTGGCTCAGTGAATCTGCGTTTTTACATAAGATAATGTAAACAATAGGGCAGAGGAAGCAATCATATATGCGTTTGTCTCAGGTGAGCACAGGGCTGACTTTGAGTTCTATCTGTCGTTTGTCAAAAACCTGTGAATATAACCATCAATTTACATTGTCACAATGAAATTCAACAGAACTGTTTTAGGGTAAAGATGGGCAAACTGTGAGAGAGGTATGTAGCTTTTATCTTTGTAGCTTTCTGATTTAGGAACCAAATGGGAGATGGGAAACAGGTTTGCATGACCCAGTTCTCAGCTCGACTTTTCCCTTTGGCTTAGTGAGTTTGGGGTCTCAAGATTTTGCTTTTTGGCCAGGCGCGGTGGCTCACGCTTGTAATCCCAGCACTTTGGGAGGCCGAGGCGGGCGGATCACGAGGTCAGGAGATCGAGACCACGGTGAAACCCCGTCTCTACTAAAAATACAAAAAATGAGCCGGGCGTGGTGGCGGGCGCCTGTAGTCCCAGCTACTCGGAGAGGCTGAGGCAGGAGAATGGCGTGAACCCGGGAGGCGGAGCTTGCAGTGAGCCGAGATCGCGCCACTGCACTCCAGCCTGGGCAACAGAGGGAGACTCCGTCTCAAAAAAAAAAAAAAAAAAAAAAAAAAGATTTTGCTTTTTCACAAAGAGAATGAGGGATGGGAGATGTTGTGACCATTTCTGAAAAATATACTTTGCCACACCAGATAAGGGGTGAGCTCTGGAGTCAGATACTTGGATTAGAATCCTAGCTTTACCATTTAATGCCTATGAGTCTCAGTTTCCTCATCTATGAAATGGGACTGATAGTAGCCTGCTTTCAGGGGATTATTGTGAGAATTGAGTGAGATAAAGACTCAAAGTGCAGGATATCCAGCCTATGACCGATGTTCAGTGGGTATCACTGTTGCTGGAACAGGTCATCATACTAAGCTCTGACCAGTGTGGCTCACTGCCCCAGGCCATTGCCTGTTTGTATGTGTTATGAAACCTGGAGAGGTGTTCAAAGATATGTGTTCGAATGGGTCCATGTGCACATGCCATAGGAGCTGAGCTTCAGGGAATGAATGAGTGTATGTGTGTGTGTGTGTGTGTGTGTGTGTGTATGTGTTTGTCAGTGTGAGTGGGTGTATAAGTGGAAACTTGGGCAGGGGTTTACATACATGAGGGCACATGTAGTGCTATTGTCAGAGATGTGTGAACCAGAGGGACACCATCTTAAAGAGGAAATGGGTAAAATGAGAGGCTGAGACCTACTGGGCTGCATTCCCAGATGGTTTAAGGCATTCTTTTTTTTTTTTTTTTTTTTTGAGGTGGAGTTTCTCTTTTGTCACCCAGGCTGAAATGCAATGGTGCGATCGATCTCAGCTCACTACAACCTCCGCCTCCCAGGTTCAAGCGATTCTCCTGCCTCAGCCTCCCGAGTAACTGGGATTACAGGCGTGCACCACCACGCTTGGCTAATTTTTTGTACTTTTAGTAGAGACCGGGCTCTCACCATGTTGGCCAGCCTGGTCTCGAACTCCTGACCTCAGGTGATCTGCCTGCTTTGGCCTCACAAAATGCTGGGATTACAGGTGTGAGCCACCGTGCCTGGCAGGTTTAAAGCATTCTAAGTCACAGAATAAGATAGGAGATCTGCACAAAATACAGGTCATAAATACCATGCTGATAAAACAGGTTGCAGTAAAGAAGCCACCAAAACCCACCAAAGCCAAGATAGCCACAAGAATGACCTCTGGTCATCCTCACTGCTACATTCCTACCGCAGCCATGACAGTTTACAAATGCCTTTGCGATGTTAGGAGGTTATCCTATAAGGTCTAAAAGGGGAGGGATGAATAATCCACCCCTTGTTTAGCATATAATCAAGAAATAACTATAAAAATGGGCAACCAGCAGCCATTGGGGTTGCTCTGCCTATGGAGTAGTCATTCTTTTATTCCTTTACTTTCCTAATAAACTTGTTTTCACTTTACGGGCTTGCCCTGAATTCTTTCTTACGTGAGATCAAAGAACTCTCTTTTGGGATCTGGATCGGGACCACTTTCCTGTAACACTATGGATGTTTGTGAGTGTGTGGGACAGAGGAGTGAGACCTTCTTGAGGTCAGTGTAAGCATGTGTGTCTATAACTCTTCATAATTAGGACTGTGTATGGGTAAGTTAGCTGGTGAGGGTTATAAGAGTATGAGATATGGGCTGGGCGCGGTGGCTCGCGCCTGTAATCCCAGCACTTTGGGAGGCCGAGGCAGGCGGATCACGAGGTCAGGCGATCGAGACCATCTTGGTTAACACGGTGAAACCCCGTCTCTACTAAAAATACAAAAAATTAGCCGGGCGCGGTGGCGGGCGCCTGTAATCCCAACTACTCAGGAGGCTGAGGCAGGAGAATGGCTTGAACCCAGGAGTGAGCCACTGCAGTACGGCCTGGGCGAAAGAGCGAGAATCCGTCTCAAAAAAAAAAGAGTATGAGATATGGCCAAGCATGTGTGTTAGATTGAGTGTGTATGTGTGTATGAGTGTTATGTGTTTTCCAGAAGGTGCTTGTCCATGCCTGATACTTGCAAAAAATGAGAAAATATCAAAACAAAGAACACTTTCAGAGCTTAACAGAGATGTTCGAAGCAAATGAACCTCTGGGGACTGTGACCAGCTGGGAAGATGAGGGAGCCAGGTGGAGGGGTGTGGAGAAAAGCTTTTCTGAAGTTCCTAATCTCACTCGGGCAACGAGCCAGGGACCCTATTAGGTTCAAGTGCTTCCCACACACAGTTGCCTCCTTAGTTTAGATGACAGCTGCACATCTGGGCCTTCTTCCTCCTCATCCCCATCATTATTAGTGGTTAATGTGTTCATTCATACAGCAAACATTTACTCAGTACTGACTTTTAAGTGAAGTTTAGCCTAAACCTGACTCCTTACATATTTTGAAGTTCAGCCTAAAGGTTTCTGTGTACATTGTGAACTATAACCTAAATGGAATTGTAAACAGACTGCAGACTACTCTTGTGCCAGTCACCGAGTTTTGGCCAATCAGGTGTGGCCAGCTATTCAAACCATGTTCAAATAAGGCAAAAATGCCAAGCTATAACCAATCTGGTTGTTTCTGTACATCATTTTCCTTTTTCTGTTCATAAATCTTCTTCCACCACGTGGCTGTGTCATAGGCTATACTCATAGGTCGAACCAGAGCAACACCATCTTGAATAGGGGCTGGGTAAAATAAGGCTGAGACCCTGCTGGGCTGCATTCCAGGAAGTTAGGCATTCTAAGTCACAGGATGACATAGGAGGTCAGCACAAGATACAGGTTACAAAGAGCTTGCTGATAAAACAGGATGCAGTAAAGAAGCCAGCCAAAACCCACCAAAACCAAGATGACCATGAAAGTGCCCTCTGGTCATCCTCACTGTTCATTATACGCTAATTATAATGCATTAGCATGCTAAGAAACACTCTCGCCAGTGCCATGACAGTTTGCAGATGCATGGCAACAGCTGGAAGTTACTTACTCTATAAGGGAAGGAACCTTCACTTCCAGGAATTGCCCAACCCTTTCCCAGGAAACTCATGAATAATCCACCCTTTGTTTAGCATATGGTCCAGAAATAATGATAAGTATAATCAGTTGAGCAGCCCATGCTGCTGCTCTGCCTATGGAGTAGCCACTCTTTTACTCCTTTACTTTCTTTTTTTTTTGAGACAGAGTCTTACTCTGTCGCTCAGGCTGGAGTGCAGTGGCACGATCTTGGCTCACTGCAACCTCCACCTCCCAGGTTCAAGCAATTCTCCTGCCTCAGCCTCCTAAGTAGCTAGGATTACAGGTGCGTGCCACCACGGCCGGATAATTTTTTGTATTTTTAGTGGAGATGGGCTTTCGTTGTGTTAGCCAGGATGGTCTCAATTTCCTGACCTCTTGATCTGCCTGCCTCAGCCTCCCAAAGTGCTGGGATTACAGGCGTGAGCCACTGCACCCGGCCCTATTCCTTTACTTTCTTAATAAACTTGTTTTCACTTTATGGACTTGCCCTGAATTCTTTCTTGTGTGAGGTCCAAGAACCCTCTCTTGGGAGCCTAGATCAGGACCCCTTTCCAGTGACAACTGCGTGGGAGTCTCTGAGCCTACACTGGCTTGGGAGGCTGCCCATTCTTTGCTCAATTAAACTCTTTTACATTTAATTCAGCTAGTTTTTCTTTTAACACTACTAAGGGCCAGGCACTGTGCTACAGCAGTGAGCAAAGCCCTGTCCTTGAGGAGCTAATGTCCTAGAGGGGGGATATATATATATATATAAAAGCATTACATAGTTATTCTACACATATATAAACATTACATAGTTATACTACATATGTATAAACATTACATATATAAATATATATTACATATATAATAAATATATATAAAAACATATCTATCTACACACACATAAAGATATTTGTGTATAGATATACACAAATATGGTGGAACTCAGTGGCTCATGCCTGTAATCCCAGCACTTTGGGAGGCCAAGTTGGGAGGATCGATTGAGGCCAGGGGTTCAAGACCAGCCTGGGAACACAGCAAGACTTGTCTCTACAAAAAAATTATAAAAATTAGCCGGGCATGGTGGTGCATGTCTGTACTTCCACCTACTTGGAAGGCTGATGTGGGAGGATTGCTTGAGCCCACGAGTTCAAAGTTACAGTGAGCTATGACTGTGCTACAGCACTGTAGCCTGGGTGACAGAGTGAAACACAGTCTCTAAAAGAAACCAAAAAACTAAATATATAATGAACTATATAATGTCAGGTGGCGGTGAGTGGTATGGAAAAAACTAAAAGAGATGGGAGTGACCAGGAGGTGGGAGACACTGTGGGGAGAGGTGTTGGGAGGCCTCTCTGCAGGGCAGAGAACTGAGTGCCAAAGTAAGTGTTTGGAGAAAGACATTTTATGCAAAGGAAACAGCAAGAACAAAGACCTTTAGGTGAGAATGTGTCTGGCACATTCCGGGAGTAGCAAGGAGGTTGCTGAATCAGCAGTGAAGTGAGCTGAGGGCAGAGGGGAGGAAATTAGGTCATGAAGCTGCCAGGGGACGGAGGTCTGTGAGCTCGTGCAGGGAGGATGACGCCCCTTCCTTTCCTTTTCCTTCTTGACAGCAGGATCCCTATAGTCAATGAGAAAAAGACACATCCCATTAAAAGAAGAAAGGAAGAAAGACTGGGCAGAGAACTTGAACAGGCATTTCACAAAGTAGGATCTCTGAGAGGCAGGATTATTCTCTGTTTCTTACAATCATTTCGATCTTGCTTGACACATTCTTCCTCTTCACATCAAAACCTCTGCTCTTGTGACAGGGCGAGAGACCCTCACTCTACAATAAAAGTAAAACATTAGCCAGGTGTGGGGCAGGCGCCTATAGTGCCAGCTACTCCAAAGGAGGTGCAAGGATTGCTTGAGCCTGGGAGGTAGAGCCTGCAGTGAGCCCTCATGGCACCACTGCACTCCAGCCTGGGAAACAGAGTGAGACTCTGTCTCAAAAAAACCCACAAAAAAACAAAAAAAAAGAAGAAAAATAGTTCGCGTGTATGTGTGCGTGTGTGTGTGTGTGCATTTACCCAAGAACTTAAAGTATAATTAAAAAAAAAAATTGGCTGGGCCAGGCGCGGTGGCTCACGCTTGTAATCCCAGCACTTTGGGAGGCCGAGGCGGGCGGATCACGAGGTCAGGAGATCCAGACCACGGTGAAACCCCGTCTCTACTAAAAATACAAAAAATTAGCCGGGCGTGGTGGCGGGCGCCTGTAGTCCCAGCTACTCGGAGAGGCTGAGGCAGGAGAATGGCGTGAACCCAGGAGGCGGAGCTTGCAGTGAGCCGAGATTGCGCCACTGCACTCCAGCCTGGGCGACAGAGCAAGACTCCGTCTCAAAAAAAAAAAAAAAAAAAAATTGACTGGGAGTGGTGGCATGTGCCTGTGGTCCTAGCTACTCAGGAGGCTGAGATGGGAGAATCACTTGAACCTGGGAGGCAGAGGCTGCAGTGAAGCTGAGATCATACCACTGCACTCCAGCCTGGGTGACAGAGCAAGACTCCGTCTCAAAAAAAAAAATGTATTTTTTTTTAAATAGTAAAATCACTAAACTTGTGCAATGGTAGCATGGAAATTAGCTGAGGTGTATCGTATGATTGTACTTTAGCCAGGGTGGACATAGCTTAAATTATAAAAACTAAAGATGAAAGTACAAGGAAGTATAAGTATAAATTATACAAGTGTAAATTCATGCTGCCTACTTCTAAGAGAACTTTCATTCTTCATAACCACATAACATAATGCCACTGACTCATAAGGGGTTTACATTAATTCTATGGGGGAGAACACTAGAATTATTAGTGTTCATTTTCATCTAAGATCTTTATTCTTTAACTTTCTTGGTCCTATTGAAACATTGCAGTACACAAAAATACTACAATGTTAAACCCAAGAGAAAAGCCATTATCATGTGTATGCTGGTCATCATGATCAGTGTGGTACAATTTAAAAAAATAAACTATCATGCCCTTCATGAAAAAAAAAATTACCTGGGCATGGGGGCACGTGCCTGTAGTCCCAGCCACTTGGGAGGCTGAGGTGGGAGGATCACCTGAGACGCGGGAAGTCGAGGCTGCAGTGAGCGATGATGGTGCCACTGCACTCCAGCCCAGGAGCTGCTCATGTTATTTTACTGGCTTAACAGTGTTATGGCCAGTGTCTCTGTGATTCTCTTGGCCTTTTCCTCATGTTTGTGGCCTCAAGGAATGTATTCTTCCATGAGCAACATGTGATCAGCCTCTGAGCGAGGTGCCAAGAGTGTTCCCGTTTAATATCTCACAATTAAATCAGAACTATTTACTGCGCATCATTTATTAAGCACTGTTTATTAAGCACTTTCTGAATGCCAGGCACCTTAAAAACATTCCCTCTAATTCTCACAATTCCCTACGAAGTTGAGATTATTATCCTTATTTAAAAGACAAGAAGGTGAGAATCTGGAGGTTGAAATTTTAAATTTAAAAAAAGAGAGAAAGAGAGGGCCAGGCACAATGGCTCAGGCCTGTAATCCCAGAACACTTTGGAAGGCTGAGGAGGGAGGATAGCTTGAGCCCAGGAGTTCAAGACTAGTTTCATAGGGAGACTCCATCTCTATAAAAAATTAAAAAATTAGCAGGGAGTGGTGGTCACACACCTGTGGTCTCAGCTACTTGGGACGTTTGAGCTTGGGGGTTCAGGACTGCAGTGATCTATGATCCTACCACTGTACTATACTCCAGCCTGGGTGACAGATAAAAACCCTGTCTCAAAAAAAAAAAAAAAAGGGAAAATGCTAATGAGCACAGACTGTGGTGGAAAGGTGGAAATGCGACACGTGAAGCACAGAGGATGGAGGATGGAGACTGATACCACATAGGCCCTTGGTTGTATTTTCTTTTCTTTTTTTTTTTTTTTTTTTTTTTTTTTTTTGTTGTTGTTGTTGAGACGGAGTCTCGCTCTGTCACCCAGGCTGGAGTGCAGTGGCGTGATCTCTGCTCACTGCAGCCTCGGCCTCCTGTGCCAGAAGGTGAAAGATAAAAAGATTGTTATTTATAACAATCCCTTTTCAAACACACTTGAGTTTACCTTAATGAAAGGATTTGGGGAATGTTCCAAGATAACCACAGGATGGGGGGGCTGGCTTCCAGAGGATCCAACCATTTGGTCAGAGGGTTGGAAGTTTCAGCCCCACCCCCAACCTCCAGGGAGGGGCTCAAAGTGAAGTTAATCACCAAAGGCCAGTGATTTATCAATCATGCCTACATAATGATGCTTTTTTTTTTTTTTTTTTTTTTTGAGACGGAGTCTTGCTCTGTTGCCCAGGCAGGAGTGCCGTGGCACAATCTCGGCCCACCACAACCTCCACCTCCCGGGTTCAAGAGACTCTCCTGCCTCAGCCTCCCGAGTAGCTGGGACTACAGGCGCACACCACCATGCCCAGCTAATTTTTGTATTTTTAGTAGAGACAGGGTTTCACTATGTTGGCCAGGCTGGTCTCGAACTCCTGACCTCGTGATCCACCCGCCTCAGCCTCCCATAGTGCTGGGATTACAGGCTTGAGCCATCAAGTCTGGCCTCCTTAAGTGTATTTTCATAATATACATACTAAGGAATACTGTGCAGCTGTTATAAAGAACTAGTAACTTGGCTGGGCGAGGTGTCTCACACCTGTAATCCTAGCACTTTGGGAGACTGAGGTGGGTGGATCACCTGAGGTCAAGAGTTCAGGAGCAGCCTGGCCAACATGGTGAAACTCCGTCTCTACTAAAAATACAAAAATTAGCCGGGCTTGGTGGCATGCGCCTGTAATCCCAACTACTTGAAAGGCTGAGGCAGGAGAATCGCTTGAACCCAGAGGGCAGAGGTTGCAGTGAGCCGAGATTGTGCCACTTCACTCCAGCCTGGGCGAAAGAGCGAAACTCTGTCTAAAAAAAAACAAAAAACAAAAAACAAAAAAAAACTAGTAACTCTATATGTATCTACATAGAAAAGAAATCTCAGCCAGGCACAGTGGCTCACATATGTAATCCCAGCCCTTCGAGGGGTGGAAGTAGAAGGGTCACTTGAGGCCAGGAGTTTGAGACCAGTCTGCTAAAACATAACAAGACCCTGTCTCTATTTAAAAAAAAAAAAAGAAAAAAGAGAGAGAAGCCAGTCATGGTGGCTCATGCTTGCAATCCCAACACTTTGGGAGGCCAAGGTGGGCGGATTGCCTGAGCTCAAGAGTTCAACACCAGTTTGGGCAACGTGGCGAAATTCCATCTCTACGAAAAAAATACCAAACAAAAAAATTAGCTAGGTGGGATGGCACTCACCTGTAGTAGTCCCGGCTACTGGGTAGCTAAGGCAGGAGGATCACTTGAGCCCAGGAGCTCTGGGCTGCAGTGAGCCAAGATCATGCCACTGCACTCCAGCGTGGGAGACAGAGTGGGAACCCGTCTCTTAAAATAAAGAAATTAATTAATTTAATTAAATAAGAAAAAGGAGAGAGAAAGAGAGAGAGAAAATAAATCTCTTAGTCACGGGGTTAAGTAGAAAAAGCCAGTTGCAGAACAACATGGCCCCCATGTAGAGCAAAATTATGTATTTCTACATGTTTATGCCACAAACACATAAAAATAAGATTTGGAAGTGATCACGGCAGGAGGCAGACAAACGCCTAGGCAGACAGGGGCAGGTCTCTGGTGAAACTCCACCTCCAAGCCAAAGACAGCTTGAAGCCTGAAAGCCAAGCTACAAGTCAAATCCACGAATGAGACTGAGAACCTGTCTTCCTATTTGGTGCGCTTTCCTCTGATTGGTCCCCAACCCTTCACCTAGTTTACATTTACCTACCCTTTCCTAATTGGTTTTTTACACTGTCCATGCCCACCTTTGAGTGATGTCTTTGCTTTAACCTTTTTTGCATGCCCACAATCAGTATGTAGTCCCCATTCTGAGTCCATAAGAAGCCCCAGACCCAGCCACAAGGAAAGAGAAACCACCCCCACCCCCGCATCCCCTCTCCGCTGTGAGCTGTTCCGTCGCTCCGTAAAATTCTCTGCCCTCATCACCCTTCAGTCCTCCACGTGACCTCATTCTTCTTGAATACTGGACAAGAGCTCGGGACCCACCAAGTGCGGGTACCCAGAAAGGCTGTCACACTGGCCCTCTGCCCTTCTAGGACGGCAGCTACCCCACGTGACAGGGCCAGGGGCCGACTGAGCTGCTAACACACCGACCATCCAGGGGGCTGTGGACAGTGGAACTAAAAGAGCTAATTAGCACACCAATACCCCCTCTGGGGCTTCAGGGTCGCAGGCATCTTTGCCTGGATGCCGCCATGTCCCCCTTGAGGCAATACACCTGGTGTGTCCACGGGCTCGCACGGAGCTTGCTCCTGTGTCCTTGCTTGGAGTGGCTGGCCAGATCCCACACTCACTCACGTGCTCCCTCCTGTAAGGGGCTGAGTGCAGCAGGCCAAGTAGACAGGGCGCCCCTGCTGTGAGTCCAAAAAAAAAAAAAAAAAAAAGGCTAAGAAATACCCTGCATCAGAAGGATATAAACCACATTTATGACCTGTTACTTCTGGGGCAAGGATTGGCAGAAAGGGGCTGGGTGTGGTGGCTCACACCTGTAATCCTAGCACTCTGGGAGACTGAGGCAGGAGGATTGCTTGAACCCAGGAGTTTGAGGCCCCCCTGGGCAACATAGTGAAACCTCATCTCTGCAAAAAAAATAAACAAAATTAGCCAGGTGTGGTGGCACACACCTGTAGTCCCAGCTACTTGGGAGGCTTGGGAGGCTGAGATGGGAGGATTGCTTGAGCCCTGGTTAAGTTGAGGCTTCAGTGAGCCGAGATTGTGCACTGCACTCAAGCGTGGCTGACAGAGCAAGACCCAGTCTAAAAAAAAAAAAAAAAACAGAATTGGCAGAAAAGCCAAAAGATAAATGTTGCTTTTTTTCCCCTGGACTCTGGCCACTAACTAGCTATGTGATCTTGAGCAGATTGTAGCACCTCTGTGCCTCAGGCTCCCCATCTGTAAAATAGGGATACACTGGTAGTTACTTGATATATGGTTGTAAGGATTAAGTGAGTTAACATACATAAAACATGATAAAACATGAATAGTAGTGCCTGCTACAATGTTGGAATTAAATTTGTTTTCATTCTTCTGTGACTTTTCATGGTACTAAATAATCTCTGTCTTGCCGGGCATGGTGGCTCACGCCTGTAATCCCAGCACTTTGGGAGGCCGAGGCGGGTGGATCACCTGAGGTCAGGAGTTCAAGACCAGCCTGACCAACATGGAGAAACCCCGTCTCTACTAACAATACAAAATTAGCCGAGGTGGTAGCACATGCCTGTAATCCCAGCTACTCAGGAGGCTGAGGCAGGAGAATTGCTTGAACTCAGGAGGAGGAGGTTGCAGTGAGCCTAGATCGTGCCATTGCACTCCAGCCTGGGCAAAAAGAGCGAAACTCTGTCTCAAAAAAAAAAAAAAAATAGTAATAATAATCTCTGTCTTCATCAGAAGTTGGGGAGAGTCTCCCCTCACCATTAACGGAGGAAAAGCTGTTAAAAAAAAAAAGTGTAAAGGTCAAAAGTAAATAAGGAAATCATGCCCTGTGCAGGGAAGCAGCCACCATACCCAGCCGACACTGAACGTGGCTGTGGCTGAGCAGTGCCCCCAGCTCCTGGGTGGGCCTCCCCTCCCTTTTAAGAGTTTCTGTAAAAAGATTTTTGAGTTAAAAAAAAAAAGTGCAAAGGATTATATTGGAGACAGAGGATTAAGACAATGACGCTAGGATAAAGACAAGCCTGCGGGTGGTGGAAAAGACTGGGTTGTGGGGTGGTTGGGGGGTCCAAGATCCAGTAGGCCTAGAATCCAAGAACAGAAGCTAATTATCCTAATTCATCAAATTTAAGATCCATCATTGTAATATACACCACTATTTTATGTTCTTTTTTTTTTTTTTTTTTTGAGACAGAGTCTTGCTCTGTCGCCAGGCTGGAGTGCAGTGGTGGCTCGATCTCGGCTCACTGCAAACTCCGCCTCCCGAGCTCAAGTGATTCTCCTGCCTCAGCCTCCCGAGTAGAGTAGCTGGGACTACAGGCAATGTGCTACCATGCCCAGCTAATTTTTGTGTTTTTAGTAGAGACGGGGTTTTACCATGTTGGCCAGGCTGGTCTCCAACTCCTGACCTCGTGATTCGCCCACCTCGGCCTCCCAAAGTGCTGGTGTTACAGGCATGAGCCACCGCTCCTGGCCTGATTATGTACTTTTTAAATGCTGCAATTAGCTTATTATATCATTAACTGTTACATGCATTCTAGTTTCAAAGATATTAAAAGGTAAACAAATGTGCATCATAGAATCATTAAAATATGAGTCCCTAAGCACTGAAATTGGAAACAATGCCCTTGCCCCAATTTTTTAAAATGTCCCTGAACTGTAAAATAAATAAGCATAAGGGGATTTCCCCATGATGATTACTTTTAAGTTTTATAAGGGAAAATGGTAAATGTCAAATTCTGTCCCTAAACCATATCTCATCTCTTTTGTTCCTCTGTATGGGCTGAATCAGCCTGTTGGGTGACCCAGGCCTGCCCTGGGGGAGGGAGGAAATCCACACAACCGAGTCCTTTGAGCCTCTCCCCTGCCCTGGGTTCAGCAACAGCTGGCAAGGGGCCCAGCTTTATGGGGGAACAATGGTGCCAGCCAGCTTCGGGTGAAACAAGGCTGAACAGCCTGGCTGGGTCTGGCCTGGGTCCAGAAGAGTGCCCCTTGCACCTGAGGGGTCTGCTCCCCTTCAGCAAAGGTCAGATGAAGCCAGGGAAAGTGGAGAAAGAACTCCCTGGGCTTTCTCCGTGAACAGCTCTCTACATAGAATCCCAGAATTACCCAGCCAGAGGACCTCAGTGTCCATGGAATCAAACTGCTCCATTGTACAGATGGGAAAACAAAGGCCCCAAATGGGGCTGGAGCTTGCCTAAGGTCCTTCAGTAAGGCAGTGGCAAAGCTGGAGGCACAATCCAGGTTCCCTTTAATTCAGCAAGTCTACCATTAAGTGCAAGTCTGTGCGGTCTTTTGCTGTTTTTTGTTGTTTATTTGTTTCTGTCTTTTAAAAATGCCCAAATTGGCTGGGCACAGTGGCTCACGCCTATAATCCCAGCACTTTGGGAGGCCAAGGTGGGTGGATTATTTGAGGTCAGGAGTTTGAGACCAGCCTGGCCAACATGGTGAAACCCTGTCTCTACTAAAAATACAAAAATTAGCCAGCGTGGTGGTACATGCCTGTAATCCCAGCTACTTGGGAGGCTGAGGCAGGAGAATTGCTTGAACCCGGGAGGCGGAGGTTGCAGTGAGCCAAGATCACGCCACTGCACTCCAGCCTGCGCGACAGAGAGAGACTCTGACTCAAAAAAAAAAAAAAAAAGAAAAAGAAAAGAAAATGCCCAAATTATGTTGCTTTGGCAAAATGTCTGTCTGACACATCAGATAGTGTCTGACTCACCTAACCATTAGAATGAGAAGCTCAGGATCTCAAGCATGAATGCCTCCAGGATAGAGGAGACCTGTGGGTACCTGCCTGCCCCTACTCCTTCAAACTGATATTTACTGTGACATAATAACTTCCTGGCTTCGGCCGGGCGCGGTGGCTCACGCTTGTAATCCCAGCACTTTGGGAGGCCGAGGCGGGCGGATCACATGAGGTCAGGAGATCGAGACCACGGTGAAACCCTGTCTCTACTAAAAATATAAAAAAATCAGCCGGGCGTGGTGGCGGGTGCCTGTAGTCCCAGCTACTCGGAGAGGCTGAGGCAGGAGAATGGCGTGAACCTGGGAGGTGGAGCTTGCAGTGAGCCGAGATCGCGCCACTGCACTCCAGCCTGGGCGGCAGAGCGAGACTCCGCCTCAAAAAAAAAAAAAAAAAAAAAAAAAATAACTTCCTGGCTTCAAAACCCACTTCTAATGCTTCCCATATATGTGACCTTGGGCAAATTACTTATCACCATGGTAGTGGCCTCCAAGATGGCCCTCAATGATTCTCTTCCTACGTAACCACCAGGCTACTGCATAAACAGGTGTGACTTCTGAGGCCAGGTCAGAAAAGACAATGCAAGGCTGGGCACGGTGGCTCATGCCTGTAATCCTAGCACTTTGGGAGGCTGAGGTGGGAGGATCACTGGAGTCCAGGAGATTGAGATCAGTCCAGGCAACATAGCCATATAGCAAGACCTCATCTCTACTAAAAAAAGAAAAGAAAATTAGCACCTGTGGTCTCAACCTACTTGGGAGGCTGAGGTGAGAGAATCGCCTGAGGCCAGGAAGTCAAGGTTGCAGTGAGCTGAGATGACACCACTGCATTCTAGCCTGGGCAATAGAGCAAGAACCTGTCTCAAAAAATAAAAACAGCCAGGCACAGTGGCTCATGCCTGTAATCCCAGCACTTTGGGAGGCCGAGGCAGGCAGATCACGAGGTCAGGAGTTCGAGACCACCCTGACCAACATGGTGAAACCCCGTCTCTATTAAAAATACAAAAATTGGCCGAGGGTGGTGGCACGTGCCTGTAATCCCAGCTACTCAGGAGGCTGAGGCAGGAGAATTGCTTGAATTTGGGACGCAGAGATTGCAGTGAGCCAAGATCGCGCCATTGCACTCCAGCCTGGGCAACAGAGCGAGACTCCGCCCAATGCAGGGACTCACACAGCAAGAAGTAAGTGAGACCGCTTGCCAACAGCCAACTGCTTTGCCAGCCGTGTGCATGGGTCCCCTTGAAACTGTATCCTCCAACCCCAGTCCAGCTTCCAGATGACTGCAACCCTGGTCAACATCTTGAACCTTATGAGATGTTTCTGGTGAGAATCACTCAACTAATCAGCTTCTGAATTCCTTGCCTATAGAAAATACCTGAGGTAATAAATGTTTATTGTTGTTTTAAGCTTTTTAGTTTTGGGGTAATTCCTGACACAGCAACAGAAAATGAATACAATCACACTTTGCCTCCTTTTCCTTAAAATGAGGATGATGGGAGGACTTGCTTTATATAATCATGAGGATTCTATATGATATATGAAAAGAATCTGGCTAAGCTGGGTGCAGTGGCTCACGCCTGTAATCCCAACACTTTGGTAGCCCAAGGTAGGTGGATCACTTCAGCCCAGGAGTTTGAGACCAGCCTGGGCAACACAGCAAAACCCTGTCTCTACAAAAAATACAAAAATTAGCTGGGCATGGTGTTGTGCGCCTATAGTCTCAGCTACTCGGGAGGCTGAAGTGGGAGGATAGCTTGAGCCTGGGAAGTTGAGGCTACAGTGAGCTGTGATTGTACCACTGTCCTCCAGCCTAGGCCACAGAACAAGACCTTGTCTCAAAAAATAAATAAACCAATAAATAAAAATAAGAAGAGTCTGGCTCACAGCAAATGCACAGCAGATAGGAACCAATATTGCTGTATTATTATATGGTCTCCATTAATCAAGAGGAGAGGTTGAGAGCTATATGAGGAAGGGCCAAAAGGAAAGATGAAGTAGCAACCCCCAGTCTCTTCATTTTCCTGGCAATTCAGCTCTGACTACATTTTCATAGAACCTCCTAAGACAGAAGCCCCGTGGGGAACCTTGACCTCCCTAGAAGGCAGTGTAGGGACTATTTATCACTCCGCAAGCATTCCCCTTGGGGTGCTCAGTCTTCATCATCCCCACCACTAGAACTTATCAACTAATTTCTTGCTCATCTACTAGGAGTCCCCAATCAACAGAATTGACTCCATCTCAGCACTTTCTAGGGACATTCTCAACCTCTGGAAGCTACCCAGCAAAGGCTTCCTTTGCTCCTTAATTTATCTCTGAAAAGCAGGTTTAAATTTTAGCTCTGCTGGGTCGGGCACAGTGGCTCACACCTGTAATCCCAGCGCTTTGGGGAGGACGAGGCAGGCAGATCACTTGAGGTCAAAAGTTCAAGACCAGCCTGGCCAACCCGGGGAATCCCCATCTCTACCAAAAATTAGCCGGTCCTGGTGATACACGCCTGTTGTCCCAGTTACTCAGGAGGCCGAGGTTGGAGGATCACGTGACCTCAGGAGGTGGAGATTGCCGTGAGCTGTGATGGCGCCACTGTACCCTAGCCTGGGTAACAGAGTGAGACCCTATCTCAAAAAAAAAGACCTAAACAAAAATTTTAGCTCTGCTACTGATTTGTTCTTTGTCAAATTACTCAACCCCTTGAGCCTCATCTCATCTGCCAAGCAGAAATAGTGAATATTTGCTTCCGGGTTGTTGGAGGAAGAAAATGAAGCAAGACAGCAAGGTATGAATGCTTTGTTAGATGGAAATAATAAACAGTCAATGCCTCCGGAGTCTCAGGTGTTGCTCAATGCCCTGCCCTGCCCCAGGAAGCTTCTCCCCACACCGGAAGCCACTTAGCTCTCACATGCAGGCTCTGCCCTGTGCTGGGCTTGACACCAACTTTGGTGGTTTTTGTTTTTGTTTTCAAGATGGAGACTCACTCTGTTGCACAGGCTGAAGTGCAGTGGCGTGATCTTGGCTCACTGCAACTGCCACCTTCCGGGTTCAAGCAATTCTTCTGCCTCAGCCTCCTGAGTAGCTGGGATTACAGGCGCCTGCCACCATGCCTGGCTAATTTTTGTATTTTTAGTAGAGACAGGGTTTCACCATGTTGGCCAGGCTGGTCTTGAACTCCTGACCTCAAGTGATCCACCCACCTCAGCCTCCCAAAGTGCTGAGATTATAGGCATGAGCCACCACACCCGGCCTCTGTTTTTTGTTTGTTTGTTTGTTTGTTTTTGAGACAAAGTCTCCCTCTATCACCCAGGCTGTATGTAGTACAGTGGCACGATCACAGCTCACTGTAACCTCCACCTCCCAGGTTCAAGCGATTCTCGTGCCTCAGCCTACCGAGTAGCTGGGAATACAGGCTTGCGCCACCACATCCTGCTAATTTTTGTATTTTTTGTAGAGATGGGGTTTTGCCATGTTGGCCAGGCTGGTCTCGAACTCCTGACCTCAGGTGGTCCACCCGCCTTGACCTCCCAAATTGCTGGGATTACAGGCATGAGCCACCACTCCTGGCAGCTTTGTTTTTTAATCAGGGAACTTTTTTTTTTTTTTTTTGAGACAGAGTTTCGCTTTTGTTGCCCAGGCTGGAGTGCAATGGTGGAATCTCAGCTTACCGCAGCCTCCGCCTCCCAGGTTCAAGCAGTTCTCCTGCCTCAGCCTCCGGAGTAGCTGGGATTACAGGCATGTGCCACCATGCCCGGCTAATTTTGTATTTTTAGTAGAGATGGAGTTTCTCCATGTTGGTCAGACTGGTCTCGAACTCCCGACTTCAGGTGATCCGCCTGCCTCGGCCTCCCAAAGTGCTGGGATTACAGGCGTGAGCCACGTTGCCTGGCTTAATTAGGGAACTTTAAAGAGATTTTATCTCTTTCATCAGGGGCTCAGCAGTAACTAGCATATGTGCCTGAATGCCTCCTTCTTATGGCCAAGGCCAGCTTAAGAGAAATTATTTTTATTCCTATTTATTTATTTATTTATTTTTGAGATAGAATCTCGCTCTGTCACCCAGACTGGAGTGCAGTGGCACGATCTCGGCTCACTGCAACCTCTGCCTCCCAGGTTCACACCATTCTCCTGCCTCAGCCTCCCGAGTAGCTGGGACTACAGGCGCCGGCCACCACGCCTGGCTAATTTTTTGTATTTTTAGTAGAGACGGGGTTTCACCGTGTTAGCCAGGCTGGTCTTGATCTCCTGACCTCGTGATCCGCCCACCTCGGCGTCCCAAAGTGCTGGGATTACAGGCGTGAGCCACCGCGCCCGGCCTATTTATTTATTTTTCAGAAGGGGTCTTACTCTGTCACCTAGGCTGGAGTGCAGTAGCGTGATCATGGCTCACTGTAACCTCGACCTCCTGGGCTTGAGTGATCCACGCCACTGCACTCCAGCCTGGGCTACAGAGTGAGACTCCGTTTCAAAAAAAAAAAAGAAAGAAGGAACTCAGGGTTGCCAGAACAATCTGTAGTGTCTCCGCCTTGCATCCTGGCATCTCCTCTGGCCTGACTCCCCAGGGTGATTTTAGGAGTTGTTCCTACCTATGCATAGCTCCCAATACTATTGCTCTCCCCTCATGGAGATTCTGTGAGCCACCCAACATCCTGTAATAACTTTCTTTCCTGTTTAAACTGAAGTGAGTTGGTTTGTTTTGTTTGCAACTAAGAATCTTGATTGACACATTGCATAACAACTCTATTAGTATGTGTACCATTTGTATTATTTTGAAATAATTTTTTAGTTATTTAGTTTTTTAAAGTAATGACAGAGTCACTTGTGAAGCCACCATCCCAAAATAAAATGTAGAACCTTAACAATAACCTGCATCTGACTATATACCTCCCTCCCCACCCAACCTCTTTCCCAACCCTAGTAATTATCCTCCTGAACCTTATGCTCATCATTCCCTGTGGCATATTATTTTTAATTTTCTGTTGAAATATAATATACATATAATAAACTGAGCAAATATTAAGTGTACAATTCAAATAATTTATGTGTGTATAGATTTTTGTGTAACCAAATCAACATATAAACATTCCCTGCCAGGTGCGGTGGCTCACTCCTGTAATGCCAACGCTTTGGGAGGCCGAGGCGGGCGGATCACCTGAGGTCGGGAGATTGAGACTATCCTGGCTAACACAGTGAAACCCCGTGTCTACTGAAAATACAAAAAATTAGCCAGGCATGTTGGTACATGCCTGTAATCCCAGCTACTCAGGAGGCTGAGGCAGGAGAATTGCTTGAATCCGGGAGGCGGAGGTTGCAGTGAGCTGAGATGGCGCCATTGCACTCCAGCCTGGGCAACAAGAGCAAAACTCCATCTCAAAAACAAACAAAGAAACATTTCCCATCCTCTAGAAGCCTCTCGTGTGATCTCTCCCAGCCAATTCCTGACACTTGAGAGTTACCAGTATTCTTACCTCTGTCACCCTAGGTTTGTTTTGCCTGTTCTTTTTTTTTTTTTTTTTTTTTGAGATGGAGTCTTACTCTGTCACCCAGGCTGGAGTGCAATGTACAATCTCGCCTCCCTGCAACCTCTGCCTCCTGGGTTCAAGTGATTTGGTGATTCTCCTGCTTCATCCTCCCAAGTAGCTGGGATTACAGGCATGTGCCACCACGCCCAGCTAATTTTGTATTCTTAGTAGAGATGAAGTTTTGCCATGTTGGTCAGGCTGGTCTTTAACTCCTGACCTCAGGTGATCTGCCCACCTCTGCCTCCCAAAGTGTTGGGATTACAGGCATGAGCCACCACACCCAGCCTGTTTTGCCTGTTCTTAAACATTTAAACAAAGTAGGCCTGGCACAGTGGCTCGTGCCTGTGATCCCAGCAACGTGGGGTATATTTTAGTACAAGGCAGAAGGATCACTTGAGCTCAGGAGTTCAACACCAGCCTGGGCAACACAGCAAGACCTTGTCTCTACAAAAACTTTTTTAAAAATTAGCCAGGGGCCGGGCGCGGTGGCTCACGCCTATAATCCCAGCACTTTGGGAGGCCGAGGCGGGCGGATCACGAGGTCAGGAGATCGAGACCATCCTGGCTAACAGGGTGAAACCCCGTCTCTGTTAAAAAAAATACAAAAAATTAGCTGGGCGAGGTGGCGGGCGCCTGTAGTCCCAGCTACGCAGGAGGCTGAGGCAGGAGACTGGCGTGAACCCCGGGGGGCGGAGCCTGCAGCGAGCCGAGATTGCGCCACTGCACTCCAGCCTGGGTGAAAGAGTGAGACTCCTTCTCAAAAAGAAAAAAAAAATTAGCCAGATGTGGTGGCTCACGCCTGTAGTCCCAGCTACTTGAGGTGGGAGGATCACTTGAGGCCAAGAGTGCAAGGGTGCAGTGAGCTATGATCACACACTGCACTCCAGCTTGGGTGACAAAGAGAGATGCTGTTTCAAAATAAATAAATAAATAAAATTGTACAGTATATTTTTTATGGTATGCCTTTTTTTTGGTCTGGCTTCTTTCACTATCGTTATGTTTCTGCAATTCTCCTGTTTTTGCAAGTAGCAATAGTTGTTCTTTTTTTTTTTTCTTTTTTTGAGATGGAGTATCGCTCTTCTTGCTCAGGCTGGAGAGCAATGAATGGCACGATCTCGGCCCACTGCAACCTCTGCCTCCTGGGTTCAAGTGATACTCCTGCCTTAGCCTCCCGTGTACCTGGGATTACATGCATGCACCACCACGCCCGGCTAATTTTTTTTTTTTTTTTTGTATTTTTAGTAGAGATGGGGTTTCATCATGTTGTCAAGGCTGGTCTCCAACTCCTGACCTCAGGTGATCCGCCCCCCCTCAGCCTCCCAAAGTGCTGTGATTACAGGTGTAAGTCACCAGGCCTGGCCTCATATTTTTCTTTAAATTGACTCACTTCATTTATTTTATTTAATTTATTTATTCATTTTATTTATTTATTTTTGAGACAGAGTCTCCCTCTGTCACCCAGGCTGGAGTGCAGTGGTACAATCTTGGCTCACTGCAACCTCTGCCTCCCTGGTTCAAGTGATTCTCCTGCCTCAGCCTCCTGAGTAACTGGAATTACAGGTACCCACTGCCACGCTCGGCTAATTTTTGTATTTTTAGTAGAGATGAGGTTTCGCCATGTTGGCCAGGCTGCTCTCGAACTTCTGACCTTGGGTGATCCTCCCACCTTGGCCTCCCAAAGCGCTGGAATTACAGGTGTGAGCCACCTGGCCTTTTGTTTTGTTTTGTTTTCGAGACATGGTTTCAGTCTGTGGCTGGAAGTGTGGTGGCATGATGATGGTTCACTGCAGCCTCCACGTCCTAGGTTTAAGCAATCCTCCTACCTCAGCACCCCCAACCCTGAGTAACTGGGACTACATGTGCGAACTACCATGCATAGCTGATTTGTTTTGTTTTGTTTTGTTTTGTTTGAGACGGAGTCTCACTGTCTTTTCAGGCTGGAGTGCAGTGGCGCGATCTCTGCTCACTGCAAGCTCTGCCTCCCGGGTTCACGCCATTCTCCTGCCTCAGCCTCCCAAGTAGCTGGGACTACAGACGCCCGCCAACACGCCCGGCTAATTTTTTATATTTTTAGTAGAGACGGGGTTTCACCGTGTTAGCCAGGATGGTCTCGATCTCCTGACCTCGTGATCCACCCACCTTGGCCTCCCAAAGTGCTGGGATTACAGGCGTGAGCCACCACACCCGGCTTGTTTTTATTTTTTGTAGAGACAGGGTCTCACTATATTGCCCAGGCTGGTTTCAAACTCCTGGCCTCAAGGAATTCTCCTGCTTCAGCCTCCCAAAGTGCTGGGATAACAGGCATGAGCCACCTTGCCAGGCTATTTATTTTCTTTTTTCTTTTTTTTTTTTTGGAGACAGGGTGTCACTCTGTTGCCCACACTGGAGTGCAGTGCCACGATCTCGGCTCACTGCAAGCTCCGCCTCCCAGGTTCACGCCATTCTCCTGCCTCAGCCTCCCGAGTAGCTGGGACTATAGGCACCCGCCACCATGCCTGGCTAATTTTTTTTTTTTTTTTTTTTTTTTTGTTTTTGTATTTTTAGTAGAGACAGGGTTTCACCGTGTTAGCCAGGATGGTCTCGACCTCCTGAGCTCGTGATCTGTCCACCTCAGCCTCCCAAAGTGCTGGGATTACAGGCATGAGCCAATGTGCCCGGCCTATTTTCTAAATAAAATAGTTTGAATACTAATGCATATTAGTACATATGCCTCATTCTTTTTTTTTTTCCCCAAGACGGGGATCTTGCTTTCTCGTCTAGGCTGGAGTGCATTGGCTCGATCTCATCTCACTGCAACCTCCGCCTCCCAGGTTCGAGCAATTCTCCTGCCTCAGCCTCTCAAGTAGGTGGGATTACAGGTGCCCACCACCACGCCCAGCTAATTTTTGTGTTTTTAGTGGAGACGGGGTTTCACCATGCTGGCCAGGCTGGTCTCAAACTCTTGACCTCGTGATCCGTCTGCCTCAGCCTCCCAAAGTGCTGGGATTACAGGCATGAGCCACCGTGCCCGGCCTTTTTAATTTTTTCTTCAAATGGTATCTGGCCATGTTGCCCAGGCTGGATTTGAACACCTGGGCTGAAACTCTCCTCCCGCTGATAGATGCAGGAGGCAGATAAGGGGAAAGCCTGCCTGTACACTGGAAGAACAGGGTGGAGCCACAGGAAGTTCGAGCTGGGTGCCCAGAGAGTAGCCTAGCCTCTCCAGTTCCTGTGTGGTGGCCTGGTAATCAGTTTGCTAGGTAGGGACCTGTTAGCAGGATCCCCTCTCGCCTCTCGCTTTGCTGAGAGTTTTTTTCTTTTTTCCTTTTCGGCCAGTGAATTCCATTCTCCTCACCCTTCAATGTCTCCACTTTCCTCATTCTTCCTGGTTGTGTGACAAGAACCTGGTTTTAGCTGAACTAAGGAGCAAAGTTCTCAACGCCTTTGCCTCCTGAGTAGCTGGGATTACAGGCTTATGTCACTATACCTGCCTTCTTCTTCTTCTTTTTTTTTTTTTTTTTTTTTTTAGTTCCTGCGTAGTTTTTCTAGTACCATAATTTATCTAGTCCTCTACTGTTGAACATTGACCTTATTTCCAATGTTTTCCTATTACAAACAATGTTATGACAAATAACCATGTTCATCGGTTATTTTGTTCATTGAATATTTATCTAAGAGATAAATTTTTAGAGATGAAATGGCTAGGAACCACTGGCTGTTTTTTCTTTTTCTTTTCTTTTTTTTTTTTTTTTCTGGCTGGGAGGGTGGGCAATCAACCTCCTTAGGTTGAAGCCTTTTTTTTTTTTTTTAGACAGGTGTCTGTCTGTCACCCAGGTTGGAGTGCAGTGGCAGGATCATGGCTCACTGCAGCCTTAACCTCCTGGGCTCAACCAATGCTCCCATCTCAACCTCCAGAGTAGCTGGGACAGCAGGCACATACCAGCACACCCAGTTAATTTTTGTGTATTTTATAGAGACTGGGTCTCCCTATGTCGCCCAAACTGGTCTTGAATTCCTGGGCTCAATCGATCCTCCCTCAGCCTCCCAAAGTGCTGGGATTACAGATATGAGTCATGGTGTTTGGCCAAGGCCTTATATTTGAAGACATCTTTAGTTTATTTTATTTATTTTATTTTATTTTTGAGATGGAATCTTGCTCTGTAGCCGGGCTGGAGTGCAGTGGTGCAATCTCTGCTCACTGCAAGCTCTGACTTCCTGGTTCAAGTGACTCTTCTGCCTCAGCCTCCTGGGTAGCTGGGATTACAGGCATGCACCACGCCCAGCTAATTTTTTTGTATTTTTAGTAGAGACGGGGTTTAACCATGTTGGCCAGGATGGTCTTGAACTCCTGAACTCATGATCCGCCCCCGCCTTAGCCTCCCAAAGTGCTGGGATTACAGGCGTGAGCCACTGCGCCCAGCCTTGAAGACATCTTTATAGAGGTATAATTGCCATACCATAAAATGCACATACTTTAAGTGTATAATTGAATGATTTATAGTAAATTTATTGAGTTGTACAACCATCATGACCAGAAAAAACAAACTCAGTTTCTCCCACTATACTCACAACAGGCCTCTGACACAAGATGTGTAGGGGTTTTCCCCACACATCAGGCAATCAATCAATGCTGCATTGGACACCCGCTGGGTGTTTTCTAGTCCAAATAAACTCTGATACTATCCACCTGAAAATAACACCAGGTTCCATAGGTTGAGGGCTCAGTCCCCAAGACTGTCCTCACTTCAGATGCCAGTAGTAAGTCCAGGCCTCCAGAACTTCAAAGTAACCAGCCAATCAGGATTCCCACAACTCCCTCCTTGGGTTCCATTAATTTGGTAGAGGGACTTACAGAACTCAGGGAAACATATACATTACAAACGATACAAGTAAATAGCCAGATGGAGAGAACAAGGGGTAAAGTCTGAAAGGGTCTGGAGCACGGGAGCTTTTATCCCTATGGAGTTGGCGTGTCGCCTCCTCCTCCTGCATGTGGATGTGCTCCCATTCACCTTCTTGGAAGCCTACAGGTGTTCAGCTATTTAGAAGCTCTCTGAACCCAGTCATTTTGGTTTATAATGGAAGCATCAGGCTGGGCCCAGAGGCTCACACCCGTAATCCCAGCACTTTGGGAGGCCTAGGCAGGTAGACCACCTAAGGTCGGGAATTCGAGACCAGCCTGGCCAACACGGTGAAACCCCATCTATACTAAAAATACAAAAATTAGCCAGTTGTGGTGGCGGGTGCCTGTAGTCCCAACTACTCGGGAGGCTGAGGCACGAGAATGGCTTGAACCTGGGAGGTGGAGATTGCAGTGAGCTGAGATCACGCCATTGCAGTCCAGCCTGGGAAAGAGTGAGACTCTTGTCTCAAAAAAAAAAAAAAAAAAAGCATCATTATGTAAGCATGATTGATAAATAATTGGCCATTGGTGATTAACTTCACTTAGAGACCCTCCCTGGAGGTTGGGGGTGGGGCTGAAACTTTCAACCCTTTGACCAAATGGTTGGATCCTCTGGCAGCCACTCCCCCATCCTGTGGTTACCTTGGAACATTCCCTGAATCCTCTCATTAACATAAATTCCGCCGGGCGCTGTGGCTCACACCTGTAATCTCAGCACTTTTGGAGGCCAAGGCAGGCGGATCATGAGGTGAGGAGATTGAGACCATCCTGGCCAACATGGTGAAACTCCGTGTCTACCAAAAAAAAAAAAAAAAAAAAAACAACTAGCCAGGTGTGGTGGCACATGCCTGTAATCCTAGCTACTCAGGAGGCTGAGGCACAAGAATCTCTTTAACTGGGGAGGCAGAGGTTGCAGTGAGTGGAGATCGCACCACTGCATTCCAGCCTGGTGACAGAGCGAGACTCCCTCTCAAAACAAAACAAAACAAAATATAAACTCACGTGTGTTTGAAAAGGGATTGTTTTAAATAACAATATTTTTATCTTTCACCTTCTGGCACTGAAGCTATTCCAAGAGGGGCTTCAAGGATCTAAGACAAAAGGCCAAATATTTTAACAAAAGATATTCTTTTTTTTTTTTTGAGACAGAGTCTCGCTGTATTGCCCAGGCTGGAGTGCAGTGATGCAATCTCGGCTCAATGCAACCTCTGCCTCCCAGGTTTAAGCAATTCTCCTGCCTCAACCTCCTGAGTAGCTGGGACTACAGGCACATGCCACTGCACCCGGCTAATTTTTTGTGTTTTTAGTAGAGACGGGGTTACACCATGTTGGCCAGGCTGGTCTCGATCTCCTGACGTCATGATCCGCCTGCCTTGGCCTCCCAAAGTGCTGGGATTACAGGCATGAGCCACTGCACCCAGCCAACAAAATATATTCTTATTGCCTTATCCCCCATGTTGGATGAAATGCTAGCTCTAAGGCTGGGCTCAGTGGCTCATGCCTGTATTCCCAGCATTTTGAGAGGCCAAGGCAAGTGGATCACTTGAAGTCAGGAGTTGGAAACCAGCCTGGTCAACATGGTAAAACCCATCTCTACTAAAAATACAAAAATTGCTGGGCTCAGTGGCTCACGCCTGCAATCCCAGCACTTTGGGAGGCCGAAGTGGGCTGATCACGAGGTCAGGAGTTCGAGACCAGCCCGGCCAGCATGGTGAAACCCCGTCTCTACTAAAAATACAAAAATTAGTCAGGCATGGTGCTGTGCACCTGTAGTCCCAGGTACTCAGGAGACTGAGGCAGGAGAATTGCTTGAACCCGGGAGGCAGAGGTTGCAGTGAGCCGAGATTGTGCCACTGCATCCAGCCTGGGCGACAGAGCAAGACTCCATCTCAGAAAAAAAAAAAAAAACAACAAAAATTAGCCAGGCGTGGTGGCGGGTACCTGTAGTCCCAGGTACTCAGGAGGCTGGGGCAGGAGAATCGCTTGAACCCAGGAGGCTGAGGTTGCAGTGAGCCAAGATCATGCCACTGCACTCCAGCCTGGGCAATAGAGTGAGATTCTTTCTCAAAAAAAAAAAAAATGCTAGCTCTTCATGGTCTCATGACACCCTATGCCCCTGTGCCCTATGCTTCCTTTTTTTTTTTTTTGAGAGTGAATCTCACTGTGTCACCCAGGCTGGAATGCCATGGTAAGATCATGGCTCACTGCATCCTCGATTTCCTGGGCGCAAGCAATCCTTCTACCTCAGCTTCCCAAGTACCTGGGACTATAGGCACGTGTTACCATGCCCGGTTAATTTTTGAATTTTTTGTAGAGGTGGGGTTTCACCATGTTGTCCAGGCTGGTCTCTAACTCTGGGCTCAACCCATCTGCCTGCTTCGAACTCTGAGCTCAACCCATCTGTTTGCCTCAGCTTCCCAGAGTGCTGGGATTACAGGCGTGAGCCACCTCACCCAGGCTACTTTTTGTTTCTATAGATTTGCCTTTTCTGGACAGTCCATATACATGGAATATGTGATGTTTTTGTGACTGGTTTAAACCAAAAAGTATCTGAGACAGGTCTCAATCAATTAAGAAGTTTATTTTGCTATGGTTAAGAATGTGCCAGGGAGGCAGGTCTGTGCCTTTCTCCAAAGATTATTTTCAGGGCTTCAGTATTTCAAGGGGAAAAGCAGGCTTGGAGGGGAAAGAGGAAGGGTGAGGTCACATTACTGAATCCACACGTTGCAAGAGAAAAAGAAGCTAGTAGGGGAAAAGTCAACTTTGTATTCATGTGGTGGTCAGTAAATTGTACCAATTTTTTTTTTTTTTAATTATAGGCTGGGCGAAGTGGCTCATCCCTGTAACCCTTGCACTTTGGGAGGCTGAGACAGGAGGATCACTTGAGCTTAGGAATTTGAAGCCAGCCTGGGTGACATAGTGAGATTTTGTCTCTATTTAATTTAAAAAAAAAATTATGGCTGGGCACAGTGCCTCATGCCTGTAATCCCAGCACTTTGGGAGGCCTAGGCAGGTGGATCACCTGAGGTCAGGAGTTCGAGACCAGCCTGGCCAACATGGTGAAACCCCGTCTCTACTAAAAATACAAAAATTAGCTGGGCATGGTGTTGGGTGCCTGTAATCCCAGCTACTCAGGAGGCTGAGACAGGAGAATCACTTGAACCTAGGAGGCAGAGGTTGCTGTGAGCCAAGATCGTGCCATTGCACTCCAGCCTGGGCAACAAGAGTGAAACTCCATCTCAAAAAAAAAAAAAAAAAAAAAATTAGCTGGGTGTGGTGGCACGTGCCTGTAATCCCAGCTACTTGAGAGGCTGAGGTAGGAGAATCACTTGAACCCAGGAGGCAGAGTTTGCAGTGAGCTAAGATCTTGCCACTGCACTCTGGCTTGGGCAACAGAGCAAGACTGTCTCAAAAAATAAAATAAAATAAAATAAAATAATAAAATGGCATCCCATTGTGGACATTCCATATACATGGACTATGTGATATTTTGTGTCTGGTGTAGACCAAAAAGTTTCTGAGACAGGTCTTAATCAATTTAGAAGTTTATTTTGCCAAGGTTAAGAACATGCCAGGGAGGCAGCTCTGTGCTTTTATCTAAAGATGATTTAGAGAAAGGGACCCTAATTTCACTAATGACTAATGATGTTGGGCATATTTTCATGTGCTTATTAGCTATTTCTGGATCTTTTTTGGTGAAATGTCTATTCAGATCTTTTATCCATTTTTAAAATGAGTGGTTTGTCTTATTATGGAGTTGTAAGAGCTCTTTGCATATTGTGACTACAAGTCCTTTATCATATATGTATTATACAGATATTTTCTCCTAGTCTGGCTTGTCTTTCATTTTCTTGATGATGACTTTAAAAAAATTAAAGTAAAATTCACATAGTATAAAGTTAACCATTTTAGGGCTCAGCGCTGTGACTCACGCCTGTAATTCCAACCTTCTGGGAGGCTGAGGTGGGCAGATCACTTGGGGTCAGGCGTTCGAGACTAGCCTGGCCAACAAGGTGAAACCCCATCTATACCAAAAATATAAAAATTTGCTGGGTGTGGTGGTGCAGGCCTGTAATCCCAGCTACTCGGGGGCTGAAGCAGGATAATTGCTTCAACCCGGGAGGAGGAGGTTACAGCCTGGGCAATAGAGCGAGACTCTGTCTCAAGGAAAAAAATAAACATTTTAAGTGAACAATTAAAAAAATATTTTTTTTTTAGAGATGGGGTCTTGCCATATTGCCCAGGCTGGTCTCAAACTTCTGAGTTCAAACAATTCTCCTGCCTCTACCTCTCAAAGTGCTAGGATTACAGGCGTGAGCCACCGCACTCACCCTATAAACAACTTATTAATGGTGTCTTTTTTTTTATTTTTTGAGATGGAGTCTCACTCTTGTTGCCCAGGCTGGAGTGCAACGGTGCTATCTCGGCTCACCACAACCTCCGCCTCCCAGGTTCAAGCGATTCTCCTGCCTCAGCTTCTCGAGTAGCTGGGATTATAGGCATGTGCCACCATGCCCGGCTAATTTTGTATTTTTAGTACAAATGGGGTTTCTCCATGTTGGTCAGGCTGGTCTTGAACTCCCAACCTCAGGTGATCTGCCCGCCTCGGCCTCCCAAAGTGCTGGGATTACAGATGTGAGCCACCGTGCCCAGCTAGTTTTTTTTTTTTTTTTTTTTTTTTTTTTTTGAAACTGGTGTTTATTTTCTATCAACCTTATTTCCAGGTTGCTTAAGAGCCCATGCAACAATACCATAAAACCATTCAATAGTTGCTTCTACCCATTCAGTGATTCAGCGGCCTGAGCAGGGGAAGCTGCAGACCAGGCCTGTGTGGCAGGCTGAGTCTTCAGTGGGACCTGCTGAATAGGCACAGGGGGCACCTGCACGCCTTCAGACCAGTCTGCAACCGCAGGCTGAGTAGCAGTGAACTCAGGAGCTGGAGCAGTCTCCATTCACCCTGAAATTCCTCCTTGGTCACAGCCTTCTCCTCAGTAGCCTGCTCTTCATTTTCAGTCTCTTCAGAATCTCTGTAGAAGCAGAGATCAGGCATGACCTCCCACGAGCGTTCACAAGAAATGATGCCACACATGTCCAGAACTTCCCGGGCCAGCCTCCACTACATTCAACCCACTGAGGAAGCTCTCTTGTTGCGTGGGATGCCAATGTCCACATGGCACAGAGGAGAATCTGTGTGATGCAGGTCAACGGTAGGTAGGTGTACCTAAGAAGCCTCTGTGAGAGGCTGGGGTCAGCCCCGGGGTCAGTAGCCACAAAAAGCCATGGCTCCCAGAAGGCTGCCTGGCTCTGGTTAGTGATGGTTCTAGGAGTGAAGTGGCCAGCAACTGGAGTGGCTCCAGTGGCAGCAGCAAACTTCAGCACAGCTGGCTGGACAGTGTCCCTGGAAGATTGGACAATGACATCAGCAGGGTTCTCAATGGCAACAATGGCATGAGGTGCCAGCAGAAGCTTCTCCCAGGTCCCCTTCAGATTGACGATGTAGATGCTGTCACTTTTCCTCTTATAGATGTGCTATTCTGGCCAGGCGCAGTGGCTCATGCCTGTAATCCCAGTACTTTGGGAGGCTGAGGCAGGTGGATCACTTGAGGTCAGGAGTTTGAGACCAGCCTGGCCAACATGGTGAAACCCTATCTCTACTAAAAATACAAAAATTAGCCAGGCATGGTGGCGTGTGCCTGTAATCCCAGCTACTCAGGAGGCTGAGGCAGAGAATCGCTTGAATCCAGGAGGCAGAGATTGCAGTGAGCCGATATGGCGCCACTGCACTCCAGCCCGGCCAACAGAGTGAGACTTTCTCTCAAAAAAAAAAAAAAAAAAAAAAAAGGGGCCGGGCGCAGTGGCTCACGCCTGTAATCCCAGCACTTGGGAGGCCGAGGCGGGCAGATCACAAGGTCAGGAGTTCGAGAACAGCCTGGCCAACACAGTGAAACCCCATCTCTACTAAAAATACAAAAATTAGCTGGGCGTGGTGGCGGGTGCCTGTAATCTCAGCTACGAGGGAGGCTGAGACAGGAGAATCGCTTGAACCCAGGAGGCGGAGGTTGCAGTAGCTGAGATCGCATCACTGCATTCCAGCCTGAGTGACAGAGCTAGACTGTCTCAAAAAAAAAAAAAAAAAGTGCTGTTCCATTTGGAAGTCAAGGTTGATGCCACCTAAGTGGGTTCCTGCTATCCTGCTACAAGGAACTTGAGGACATCCTCTTTCTCCATTGGCAGGACATCAAGGGCTCTGGACATTGTGAAAGTTTCCCTTGAAGTTACAGTGGGAATCCAGAACAATGTCACATGGACCCCTCCGTGGGTAGCACAGAAAGCAAATGGTGTCTTTTAAGACACAGAAAAATTTGAATTTTGATGGTTTCATTGATCAATTTTTCCTTTTATAGATTAAGCTTTTGCTGTCATATCTAAGAAATCTTTGCCTAACCCAAGGTCTTGAAGATTTTCTCCTATGTCTTTTTTTTTTTTTTTTTTTTTTTTAAGACAAGGTCTCATTCTATTGCCCAGACTGGAGTATAGTGGCAGGACCACAGCTCATTGCAGCCTCAACCTCCTGGTCTCATGCAATCCTCCTGCCTCAGCCTCCCGAGCACCTGGGACTACGCACCTGCACCGCTACGCGCAAATAATTTTTTATTTTTTGTAGAGATGGGGTCTTGCTATGTTGCCTATGGTTGTCTAGAACTCCTGGATACAAGCAATCCTTCCACTTCGGCCTCCCAAAGTGCTGGGATTACAGGCATATGCCACTGTGCCCAGTCCTGACATATATTTTTAAAATTTTGATAGATACAGCCAAATTGTCCTTCCACCACACAATTGGCATCACATCAATTTATAATCCAATCAGGAGTATGGCTGTTTCTCACATGCTTGGTAACACGGTTGAGATAGCAAACTTTTTGTTCCTGACCGATCTGATAGTGAAAACATGGCATCTCATAGTTTTAATAGCTAAAATCCTACTTTAGCCACATCCTAAGCAATATTTGTGAAACGACCAGCTCAATGCGTTAGCCACCCACTGCTTCAGTATATACATTACTAAGGAATGCAACTACTAAGATAAAAAGCTACCACACAATCTATTGAAATACTGACAGAAGAAATTATATGATGTCTGAGATTTGCTTTGAAATAAGCCATCAATGGAGGTAGTAGATAAAACTATTTTTCTTTCTTTTTGAGACCACGTCTTGCTCTGTCACCAGGCTGGAGTGCAGTGCATGATCTCAGCTCACTGCAACCTACACCTCTCAGGTTCAAGCGATTCTCCTGCCTCAGCCTCCCTAGTAGCTGGGACTACAGGCATGTGCCACCACACCTAGCTAATTTTGTATTTTTAGTAGAGACAGGGTTTCACCATGTTGGCCAGGCTGGTCTTGAACTCCTGACCTCAAGTGATCCGCCTGCCTCAGCCTCCCCAAGTTTGGGATTACAGGCATGAGCCACCACATCCAGCCTTTTCTTAGAGATGAGGGTCTCTTTATGTTGCCCAGGCTGACCTCCAACTCCTGACTTCAAGTGATCTCACCTCAGACTCTTAAAGTGCTTGGATTACAGGTGTGAACCAACATGCCCAGCCTGAAAACTATTGTTACGGGTATTTGAAGCTTATGACACCAGAAATTCATTATACTGTTTTCTCTTTTCTTATCTATCTCTGATATTTTTCACAATAAAAACATATTTTTAGGCTGGGCACTGTGGCTCATGCCTATAATCTTAGCACTTTGGGAGGCTGAAGCTGGTGGATCACTTGAGCCCAGGAGTTTGAGACCAGCCTGGGCAACATGGCAAAACTGGTCTCTATTTAAAAAAAAAGCTATTTTTTTTTTTTGAGATGGAGCTTCACTCTTGTTGCCCAGGCTGGAGTGCAATGGCGCAACCTCAGCTCACTGAGACTTCCGCCTCCTGGGTTCAAGCGATTCTCCTGCCTCAGCCTCCCGAGTCGCTGGGATTACAGGCACCTGCCACCACACCTGGCTAATTTTTGTTATTTTTAGTAGAGACGGGGTTTTGCCATGTTGGCCAGGCTGCTCTTGAACTCCTGACCCCAGGTGACTCACCTGCCTCGGCCTCCCAAAGTGCTGGGATTACAGGTCTGAATCACTGCGCCTGGCAAAAGTTATTTTAAATGACCATTTATGGCACCACCTAAAATCATCTTGTGTACATCTGTCACTGCCCAACCCCTTGAAAGACGTTGGTTTAAAGGTTCAGAGTGAGGGCTCTAGGTCGGGCCAATCAAATGTGAATCCTGATTCCATCAATTACTAGCTGATCTCAGGGACGTCACCTACCCACTCTGGGATAGTTGCCTCAGCCGAAAAATCAACATTACTGAATCAGGTTCGTTCTGCCTGTTGCACAGTAAGCCAATCACTGAGATGATAAGTTTTGTAGCCAATAAAGAGATTATTCACAAGGCAGCCCAGTGAAGAGATAGAACATGTCTGAAATCTGCATCTCTGAAAACAGGGTTTAGGGATATTTATGGGATAAAGAAGCAAGGTGGTCCAAAGTGTAGGGAAAGGTGATTGCAGGCAAAGAAATGTGGGGCCATTGGTGATCTGTGCAAGCACAGTTAAGCTTTATGGTTCATAGGATGCATGTTCACAAAATGACATCATTAGTACGATCGAAGGATGGACTTTTCGGCTTTTTGGCACTCTAACATTGAAAGGTCTCCCATCAGGTACTCAAGCAGGCCGAGGTGAAGGGTCGGTGGGCTCAGCCATCTTTAACTGGATAAGAACTGACTGTGGGTTCCTGAAAAACAACTTAAGCAACCATTGTCATAGTGACCTATACATCAGAGATGTTATCTATAAGGAAGCTGTGGAAGTCTAGTTATATACTGCTTAGCTATATGACTTTTAGCTCTATAGGTTTTAAAATCAACTAGAAGCAAGTGACTAAAAGGAAACAAATCAAAGCATGATATAGGCTGATAAATTTTTTTTTTTGAGACGGAGTCTTGCTCTGCCACCCAGGCTGGAGTGCAGTGGCGCGATCTCTGCTCACCGCAAGCTCCACCTCCCGGGTTCACACCGTTCTCCTGCCTCAGCCTCCCAAGTAGCTGGGACTACAGGCACCCGCCACCACGCCCGGAATTTTTTGTATTTTTAGTAGAGACAGGGTTTCATTGTGTTAGCCAGGATGGTCTCGATCTCCTGACCTTGTGATCTGCCCGCCTCGGCCTCCTAAAGTGCTGGGATTACAGGTGTGAGCCACAGCGCCCAGCCTGATAAAAATTTTTAAAAGGAACAAAAGAAAAGCAAGTAAGGCAGGTTAAGTTTGTTTGTTTGTTTGTTTGTTTGAGACGGAGTCTCGCTCTGTCGCCCAGGCTGGAGTGCAGTGGCGCAATCTCGGCTCACTGCAAGCTCCGCCTCCCAGGTTCACGCCATTCTCCTGCCTCAGCCTCTCCGAGTAGCTGGGACCACAGGCGCCCGCCACCACGCCCGGCTAATTTTTTGTATTTTTAGTAGAGACGGGGTTTCATCGTGGTCTGATCTCCTGACCTCGTGATCCGCCCGCCTTGGCCTCCCAAAGTGCTGGGATTACAAGCGTGAGCCACCGCGCCCGGCCTTGTTTGTTTGTTTTTGAGACTGAAATCTCCAGTGAGAACTTTAGGCAAGAAATTATTCAGGTCTGCAATTTGTAGAGACAGGTCAATGGGGCTTTCCTGGAAGAAGGATAACTTTAGGTTTGAGAACAAGAAAAGAAGGAACTGAGGATAATGAGCAGGACTAGAAGAAGCTCTGACATGCTGATTATTATCTAAGGCCGTTCTTGAGTCTTGCCGTTGCCCCTCTGAAGCTCAAATCTCCCCAAAATTGCAGGGGGATGTGCTGAGAGCTCCTTGTGGTGATTTATTTTTATAACTTTTTTTTTTTTTTTTGAGATGGAGGCTTGCTATCTATCACCCAGGCTGGAGTACAGTGGCGTGATCTCAGCTCACTGCAACCTCTGCCTCCTGGATTCAAGCGATTCTTCTGCCTCAGCCTCCTGAGTAGCTGGGATTACAGGTGCGTGCCACCATGCCCAGCTAATTTTTGTATTTTTAGTAGACACGGCATTTCACCATGTTGGTCAGGCTGGTCTTAAACTTCTGACCTCGTGATCTGCCCGCCTTGGCCTCTCAGATTGCTCGGATTACAGGCGTGAGCCACTGTGCCCAGCCTTTTTGGGTTTTTGTTTACATGTTTGTTTTTGAGACAAAGTCTCACTCTGTCGCCCAAGTTTGAGTGCAGTCAGGCGAACATGGCTCATTGTAGCCTTGACCTCCTAGGCTCATTTGATCCTCCCCTCTCAGCCTTTTGCCAACACAGCTGCCTAATGTTTTTATTTTAGTTTAGTAGAGACAGGGTCTTACTATGTTGCTCAGGCTTGGGCTGCATTTTGCTTGCGCAAGATTTCCCCCAACACTGTACTATGAAAATTTTCAAACATATAAAGCAGTTGAAAGAACTGTATAGTGAATGCTCATCTACCCATTACCTAGATTCTACAATTGTTAACTGTTTGTTACATTTGCTTTGCTGCATATTTATTCATTCTTCTGTTTCTCCATCTCTCCTCCCATCCATCTTACTATTATTTTTTTGAGACAGAGTTTCAGTCTGTCACCCAGGCCAGAGTGCAGTGGCATCATTTCTGCTTACGGCAACCTTCACCTCCCGGTTTCAAGCAATCCTTCTGCCTCAGCCACCCAAGTAGCTGGGATTACAGGCATGTGGCAGCAAGCCTGGCTAATTTTTGTGTTTTTAGTAGAGATGGGGTTTTGCCATGTTGGCCAGCCTGGTCTTGAACTCCTGACCTCAAGTGATACGCCTGCCTTGGCCTCCCAAGGAGTTGGGATTACAGGCCTGAGCCACCGTGCCTGGTCTATTTATTTAAGTTTTGAGAGAGAATATCTCTTTATTGCCCAAGCTGGATTGCAGTGGCAAGATCAAGGCTCACTGGAGCTTCAACCTCCAGGGCTCAAGCAGTTCTCCCACCCCAGCCTCCTGAGTAGTTGGGACTATAGGCATGAGCCATCACACCCAGCTTTTTTTTTTTTTTTTTTTTTTGAGACAGAGTTTTGCTCTGTCGCCCAGGCTGGAGTGCAGTGGTGCGATCTCGGCTCACTGCAACCTCCGCTTCCCAGGTTCAAGTGATTCTCCTGCCTCAGCCTCCCAAGTAGCTGATTTTTGTATTTTTAGTAGAGACTGGGTTTCACCAGGTTGGTCAGGCTGGTCTCGAACTCCTGACCTCAGTGCTAGGATTACAGGTGTGAGCCACTGTGCCCAGTCCCATCTAATTTTTTTGATGCATTTCAAAGAAGTTGCAGAGTTCACTACCTCTAAACATTTCAGCATGCCTATCATTAACTACAATTTACTATTTGTTTCTGGATTTTTTGGGGTTTTTTTGTTTTTGTTTTTGAGACAAAGTCTTGCTCTGTCGCCCAAGCTAGAGTGCAGTGGCGAGACCTTGGCTCACTGAAACCTCCACCTCTCAGGTTCAAGCAGTTCTCCTGCCTCAGCCTCCTGAGTAGCTGGGATTATAGGCACCTGCCACCACGCCCGGCTAGTTGTTTGGTATTTTTAGTAGAGATGGGGTTTCACCATGTTGGTCAGGCTGGTCTTGAACTCCTGACCTCAGGTGGTCCATCCGCTTCGGCCTCCCAAAGTGCTGGGATTACAGGCAAGAGCCACCGTGCCTGGCCTATGTGGGTTTTTGTTTTGTTTTGTTTTCTTTTGTTTTGTTTGAGACAGAGCCTCACTCCATTGCCCAGGCTGGAGTGCAGTGGCGCAATTTTGGCTCACTGCAATCTCCACCTGCCAGGTTCAAGCGATTCTTGTGCCTCAGCCTCCCAAGTATCTGGGATCGCAGGTGCATGCCACCACACCTGGCTAATTTTTTTTGTGTGTGTATTTTTAGTAGAAACAGGGTTTCTCCATGTTGGCCAGGCTGGTCTCAAACTCCTGACCTCAAGTGATCCGCCCACCTTGGCCTCCCAAAGTGCTGGGATTACAGGTGTGAGCCATTGAGGCTGGCCTAAGTGTTATTTTTTATTTTACCTGGATGATCCTTGGAGGCACTTAACTTTATTACCCCTGATCTAGAAAGTGTATTATAAAGCCTTGGAAGCAGAGTTGCCAAATAAAATATAGAATGCCCAGTTAAATTTTAATTTTAGATAAACAATGAGAAAATTTTTAGTAATAGTATGTTACATGCAATAGCTGCACATATTTATACTAAAAATTATCTGTTGTTTATCTGAAATTCAAATTTAACTGGGCATTCTATATTTTTATTTTCTAAATCTGGCAACCTGGGACCACAGATAGAACTTGTGTACCTTATTTCAAGGAGAAGTAAACAGTCTTAAAGAGAAATAATAAACCATCACACCCAGCCTTAAGTGGTCTCTTTGGATCCAGATCTCAGGCCCTCAGAAGTCCCATGGTGTCTTTTCATCAACACACAGTTTTTCAAACCTTCCTCTGGCAAGTGAAAGCAAAGAGGCTCCAGGAAAGAGGGGGACAGCAGTATGACTAAGTGTTCTGCAGGGAAATCTGGTAAGTGGCAGGTGGCATGTGGGCTGCTGGGGTTTTTCTCCCAACTCCTTCCAGCTCTACGTCCCTGCTTCCTGCCCTCCTCCTCTCCTAGGAGGCCTAGGAACCTCCTTCCCTTGCTGTTGACAGGCTCCTCCAGGTTTCTGGCCCCTGCTCTAGCAGGGCTAGTCCTGTCCTGGACTGGCACAGGTGTCATAGGCAGAAGGAAGGTAAAGGTGGCTCAGTTTTATCAACCACCGATCCTGCATTCTGACCAGGCCAAGACCAGGCTGAGTTCTGGATCAGGGAACTTGGGAGCTAGAGCTACATAGCATGGGAGAATGAGGAAATGGCCAGGCTGGGATTCCCTGCCCTCACAAACTCGGCTTCTTCTCGGACAATCACCAACTACAAACCCGGGATATTCTAGAATCTTTAAAACATCCTAGGAGGTAGGTTCTATTAGACTCATTTAGAGATTTGGATACTGAGGTTCAGGTGACTTTGCCTAAGAACCCCTCCCCCCCCACCCCATAAGCAATTTATTGACATAATAAGGACTAGATACTTGATACATATGCCGCTGAAGCCGAAATTACTAACTCCTGTTAGATGCTGCCTTGCAGATGAGAGCTGACCCACCCTGTTGGCATTAGTAAGAAGGTTAGGATAGCATAGTCCAGTGATTCTCAAAGTGTCATGCTAGGTGGGCATCAGCATTACCTGGAACTTGTTAGAAATGCAATTTCTCAGCTTGGCGCAGTGGCCCACGCCTGTAATCCCAGCACTTTGGGAGTCCAAGGCAGGTAGATCACCTGAGGTCAGGAGTTTGAGACCAGCCTAGCCAACATGGTGAAACCCTGTCTCTACTAAAAATACAAAAAATTAGCTAGGCATGGTGGCGGGCGCCTGTAATCCCAGCTACTCGGGAGGCCGAGGCAGGAGAATTGCGTGAACCCCTGAGGCAGAGGTTGCAGTGAACCAAGATGACGCCATTGCACTCCAGCCTGGGCAACAAGAGTGAAACTCCATCTCAAAAAAAAAAAAAAGAGAAATGCAATTTCTCTGTCCTAACAGAGCTTCCTGACTCAGAAATTCTTGGGCGACACCTAGCAATCTGAGTTTTAACAAGTCCTTCAGGCGATTCTGGTGCACTATAAAGTTTTAGAATCGTTGATATGTAGTAGAAAGAGATGCATTTTTTTTTTTTTTTTTTGAAATGGAGTCTTGCTCTGTCACCCAGGCTGGAGTGCAGTGGCAGGATCTTGGCTCACTGCAAGCTCCGCCTCCCAGGTTCATGCCATTCTCCTGTCTCAGCCTCCCGAGTAGCTGGGACTACCGGTGCCCGCCACTACGCCCAGCTAATTTTTTGTATTTTTAGTAGAGACAGGGTTTTACCGCGTTAGCCAGGATGGTCTCGATCTCCTGCCCTTGTGATCCACCTGCCTCGGCCTCCCAAAGTGCTGGGATTACAGGCGTGAGCCACCGTGCCCAGCTGGAGATGCATTTTTGAAACTAAATGAGTACGCATTTATTTATTTATATTACTGTTATTAAAGATGGAGTCTCTCTGTGTTGTCCAGGGTGGTCTAGAACTCCTTACCTCAAAGGATCCTCCTGCCTCAGCCTCCCAAAGTGCTGGAATTACAGGCATGAGACACTACTCCTGGCCAATATCCATTTAAAACATATATTTGGGACCGGGCGTGGTGGCTCATGCTTGTAATCCCAGCACTTTGGGAGACTGAGGCCAGTGGATCACCAGAGGCCAGGAGTTCAAGACCAACCTGGCCAACATGGTGAAACCCTGTCTCTACTAAAAATACAAAAACATTAGCTGGGCATGGTGGCAGGCACCTGTAATCCCAGCTACTTGGGAGGCTGAGGCAGGAGCTAAGATCGCGTCACTGCACTCCAGCTTGGGCGACAGAGGGAGACTCTGTCTCAAAACAAAAAAATATATATTTGGAGGCTGAGACGGGAGGATTGCTTGAGCCCAGGAGTTTAAGGCTACTATGATCACACCATTGCACTCCAGCCTAGGTGACAGAAACCTTGTCTTTAAATAAATAAAAATGAAATAAAATAAAACATATATTTGTTTTAAGTAAACTTTTATTGATGTATAATATGAATAGAGAACAATGCAGAAATCATAAGTATATGGCTTGATTAATTTTCACAAAGTGAGAAAGCCTGTGTACTGTCAGAGGCATTTGAACCAGAGCAACTCCATCTTGAATGGGGCTGGGCAAAATAAGGCTGAGACCTACTGGGCTGCATTCCCAGGAGGTTAGGCATTCTTCATTCTTTTTTTGAGATGGAGTCTTACTCTGTTGCCCAGGCTGGAATGCAGTGGCATGATCCCGCTCACTGCAACATCCGCCTCCTGGGTTCAAACAATTCTCCTGCCTCAGCCTCCCGAGTAGCTGGGACTACAGGCGCCTGCCATCACTCCTGGCTCATTTTTGTATTTTTAGTAGAGACAGGGTTTCACCATATTGGCCAGGCTGGTCTCGAACTGCTGACCTTGTGATCCACCCGCCTCAGCCTCCCAAAGTGCTGGGATTACAGGCGTGAGAGGTTAGGCATTCTAAGTCACAGAATGAGAGGAGGTTGGCACAAGATACAGGTCATAAAGACCTTGCCGAAAAAGAAGTTGGCTAAAACCCACCAAAACAAAGATGGCAATTAAAGTGACCTCTGGTCATCCTCACTGCTCATTATATGCTAATTATAATGGATTAGCATGCTAAAAGACACTCCCACCAATGCCATGACAGTTTACAGATGCCATGGCAACATCCAGAAGTTACTCTATGTGGTCTAAAAAGGGGAGTAACCCTCAGCTCTGGGAATTGGCCACCCCTTTCCTGGAAAACTCATAAATAATCCACCGCTTGTTTAGCATATAATCAAGAAATAACTCTAAGTATCCTTAGGCCAGCATCTCGAGCCACTGCTCTGACTATGGGGTAGCCATTCTTTTATTCCTTTACTTTCCTTTTTTTTTTTAGAGGGAGTCTTGCTCTGTCTCCCAGGCAGGATGCAGTGGCATGATCTCAGCTCACTGCAACCTCCACCTCCTGGGTTCAAGCGATACTCCTGCATCAGCCTCCTGAGTAGCTGGGATTACAGATGTGCGTCACCATGCTCGCCTAACTTTTTTTGTATTTTTAGTAGAGATGGGGTTTCACCATGTTGGCCAGGATGGTCTTAAACACCTGACCTCCAGTGATCCACCCGCCTCAGCCTCCCAAAGTGGTGTGATTACAGGTGTGAGCCACCATGCTCGGCCTCCTTTCTTTCTTTATTCTTTTTCTTTTTTTTTTTTTTTTTTTTTTTTTGAGATGGAGTCTTGCTCTGTTGTCCAGGCTGGAGTGCAGTGGTGTGATGTCGGCTCACTGCAGCCTCCACCTTTCCTCCTGGGTCCTGGTTCAAGCAATTCTCCTGCCTCAGCCTCTGGAGTAGCTGGTATTATAGGCACACATCACCATGCCCAGCTAATTTTTGTATTTTTAGTAGAGGTGGGGGTTTCACTATGTTGGCCAGGCTGGTCTTGAACTCCTGACCTCGTGATCCGCCCATCTCGGTCTCCCAAAGTGCTGGGATTACAAGCGGTAGCCACCGCGCCCGGCCCCTTTACTTTCTTAATAAACTCGTTATTAGCTGGGTGCCGTGGCTCATGCCTGTAATCCCAGCAGTTTGGGAGACTGAGGCAGGTGGATCACCTGAGGTCAGGAGTTCAATATCAGCCTGGCCAACATGGTGAAACTCCGTCTCTACTAAAAATACAAAAAAAAATTAGCCGGGCATGGTGGTGCGCGCCTGTAATCCCAGGTACACAGGAGGCTAAGGCAGGAGAATCCCTTGAACCCAGGAGGCAAGAGGTTGTGGTGAGCCGAGATCGTGCCATTACACACCAGCCTGGGCAACAAGAGTGAAACTCTGTCTCAAAAAAGAAAAAGAAAACAGAAATGCAAATTCTGCCAGGCATGGTGGCTCAAGCCTGTAATCCCAGCACTTTGGGAAGCCGAGGTGGGCGGATCACTTGAGGTCAGGAGTTTGAGACTAGCCTGGCCAACATGGTGAAACCCCATCTCTACAAAAATACAAAAATTAGTCAGTCGTGGTGGCATTCACCTGTAATCCCAGCTGCTCAGGAGGCTGAGGCGGGAGAATCGCTTGAACCCGGGAGGCAGAGGTTGCAGTGAGTGGAGGTTGGGCCACCGCACTCCAGCCTGGGCGACAGAGTGAGACTCAGTCTCCAAAAAAAAAAAAAACAAATTCTCAGGCCCCACCCCAGACCTACTGAATCAGAAACTCTAGGAGTGGCCTCAGCAATCTACAGTTTAACTAACTTTGCAGGCAATTCTGATAAATACCGAGGTTTGAAAATCACTGCACTAGAGAATCTGAATGAGGATGGGGGCAGGAATCTGTATTTTAGCAATCTTTCCTAAGGCATGTTGCAGGAAACATGAAGTGGTTTTGAAAGTACTTTGCTTGAGGCTTGAAGGCTTGAACCCAGGAGTTTGATTTTTTTTGTTTTTTTTTAGATGGGGTTTCACTCTGTCACTCAGGCTGGAGTGCAGTGGCGCGATCTTGGCTCACTGCAGTCTCCGTCTCCTGAGTTCAAGCAATTCTCCCACCTCAGCCTCCCGAGTAGCTGAGATTACAGGGGTGTGCCACCATGCCCAACTAATTTTTGCATTTTTTTTTTTGAGACAGAGTCTCGCTCTGTGGCCCAGGATGGAGTGCAGTGGCGCGATCTCGGCTCACTGCAACCTCTGCCTCCCAGGTCCAAGAAATTCTCTGCCTCAGCCTCCTGAGTAGCTGGGATTACAGGCACCCGCCACCACGCCTGGCTAATTTTTGTATTTTTAGTAGAGATGGGGTTTCACCATGATAGCCAGGCTGGTCTTGAACTCCTGATCTCGTGATCCGCCCGCCTTAGCCTCCCAAAGTGCTGGGATTACAGGCGTGAGCCACCGTGCCCAGTCTAATTTTTGCATTTTTAGTAGAGACGAGTTCACCATGTTAGCCAGGCTGGTCTTGAACTCCTGACCTCAGTTGATCCATCCACCTCGGCCTCCCAAACCATGCCCAACTAATTTTTGCATTTTAGCAGAGACAAGATTTCACCATGTTGGCCAGGCTGGTCTCAAACTCCTGACCTCAGGTGATCCACCCGCCTTAGCCTCCCAAAGTGCTGGGATTATAGGCGTGAGCCACTGCGCCCAGCCTTGATGTTTCTTCTGTTGTTTGTTTTTTGAGACAGAGTCTCGCTGAGTCACCCAGGCTGGAGTGCATTGGCATGATCTTGGGTCACTGCAACCTCCCCCTCCTGGGTTCAATCAATTATCCTGCTTTAGCCTCCCCAGTAGCTGGGATTACAGGCACCAGCCACCACACCTGGCTAATTTTTGTGTTTTTAGTAGGGAAGGGGTTTCACAAGGCTAGGTGCGGTGGCTCACTCAACTCTACTAAAAATACAAAAATTAGCTGGGAGTGGTGGCATGCGCCTGTAGTCCCAGCTACTTGGGAGGCTGAGACAGGAGAATTGCTTGAACCCAGGAGGCGGGCGGAGGTTGCAGTGAGCCAAGATTGCACCACTGCACTCCAGCCCGGGCGACAGAGCAATACTCTGTCTCAAAAAAAAAAAAAAAAAAAAAATGAGAAGGGGTTTCACCATGTTGGCCAGACTGGTCTCGAACTCCTGACCTCAAGTGATTTGCCTGCCTTGGCCTCCCTAACTGCTGGGATTACAGGTGTAAGCCACTGACCCTGGGCAAGCCTAGGAGTTTGAGAACAGTCTGGGCAACACAGGGAGTCCACGTCTCTACAAAAATAAAAACAATTAGGCTGGTGTGGTGGCTTGAGCCTGGAGTCCCAGCTACTCAGGAAGCTGAGGTGGGAGGATCACTTGAGCCCAGGAGGTTGGCTGCAATGAGCTATGATTGCACTGCTGCACTCCAGGTTGGGTGACAGAGCAAGACTCTGTCTCAAAAAAAAAAAAAAAAAAGGCACTTTGAAAAATGTAAGTGACTTTCCAGATGGCAAAATACTATTTTCATTAGGAGGAAACAGGCTAAACAGTAATAGCAAAGGTCACTAAGTATTGAGCACTTAGTCATACCTCTGAGTCTCTGCTTGCATAGCCTATTATTTCTCACAAGCAATCCATGAAGAAGAGAATGGACTTTAATGCCAGACTGCCTGGGTTCTTATCAAGTATGTGACTTAGTTTATATATTTGTAAAATGGGGATAATAACGGTATTTCTGTAATAGGTTTGTTGTGAGAATAAAGGGAGCTTGGTATCAGCTCTTAGAATACCGGCCATGTTGGCTCCACTAAACTGTTATCATCATCCCTAAGGGCACCCAGTTAAAAGGTAGAAAAGGGAGGATTTGAATCCAGTCAGTGTAACTCTCAAGTGTACATTTTTTTCTTTTATTTTCTTTTTCTTTATTTATTTTATTTATTTATTTATTTTTTTTTGAGACGGAGTCTTGTTCTGTCACCCAGGCTGGAGTGCAGTGGCACCATCTCGGCTCACTGCCAGCTCTGCCTGCCGGGTTCACGCCATTCTCCTGCCTCAGCCTCCTGAGTAGCTGGGACTACAGGCACCCGCCACCAGGCCCGGCTAATTTTTTTTGTATTTTTAGTAGAGATGGGGTTTCACCGTGTTAGCCAGGATGGTCTCGATCTCCTGACCTTGTGATCCACCCACCTCGGCCTCCCAAAGTGCTGGGATTACAGGCGTGAGTCACCGCGCCCGGCCTTATTTTCTTTTTAACCACGGCCTTTAATGTACGTTGTTAAAGGCTAAGCCAGGCCAGGTGCAGTGGCTCACATCTGTAATCTCAGCGATTGGGAGGCCCGAGGAGGGAGTATCGCTTGAGCCCAGGAGTTGGAGACCAGCCTGGGCAACATGGTGAGACCCTGGCCCTATCCCCGCCCCATCCCATCCGCACCCCACCCCCTCCCCATCTCTACAAAGAACAGAAAAAAATTAGTCGGGTGTGGTGGTGCTTACCTGTTGTCCCAGCTACTCAGGAGGCCGAGGTGGGAGGCTCGCTTGAGCCCAGGAGTGTGAGGCTGTAGTGAGCTTTGACTGCACCACTGCACTCCAGCCTGGGTGAAGGGTGAGACCTTATCTCAAAAAGAAGAAAAAAAAAGAAAAGGAAAAGAAAAAGAAAAAAGAGCAACTAAGTTATAAACTAAGCTATATAGCCCAGTGGTTCTCAGATTATGATTTCACTCACTAGTAGTATCACTAGAGAGCTTGTTGGACATGCAAATTATCAGACCCTATCCTCCTATGCCAGATCTTCTGATCAGAAACTCTGGGGGTGGGGGTCAGCAGTGTAAGTTTTAATAAGCTCTCTAGGTGATTCTGATGCACACCATAGTTTGAGAATCACAGTCCTTATAGGCTCTGGTGGGCGGGGTGTTAAAAAAAAAAAAAAAAAAAAGCCTGGAGGTGCTGGGAGCCGCTCGCGCCCATCTCACCTGGAGGTGAGGAAAACTGGGATTTAACTGATTTACCACCGCAGCCAGCTCTTCAAGCCAGGGACGGGCCGGACGGCTGGCGCGCAAGGCCTGCTGGGGCTTGTAGTCTTAGACCACTCCCGCGCTCAGGCGCCTGCGCTTTAGCTGCTAACTCGCTCTAGTAGCTGTGGTCGAGGCTCGGGACCGGCTGCCATCTTAGTCTAGGGACTGAGGAGTCGCCGCCGCCCCGAGTCCCGGTAAACACCCGTGGGCGAACGCGGGGTAGTTCTCGGGAGAGGGAGGGAGTCCGGATGAGAATGTTCGGGAAGAACTAGGGTAGAGGAGTGGGACGCGCGGGTCGGGACCCCAGAGCCGCGGCTGCTCCTTCTCCCAGAGCCGGTGTCTGTCGGGGGAGCGGGGAGCTCGGGCTACTGGCCCGGGCCGGGCGGTGGGGGTGGGTTGTCTGGACGTTCGGAGGGATCAGTGTCTGGCACAGGCTCCCGGAGGCCTTCGCCTCGCGGGCTCCAAGTTGTGAAAGGGCTGGGCCACGACGGGCGTGGGTACCGTCCGGACCCTCGCCCCTCAGCCCCGCGTGGGGCCACTCTCCAGCTGTTCGGCCTACGCGCGGGGCCCGGCGGCAGGGGCCGGCGCGGGCGACGTGGCCCTGTGAGGGGCGGCGGCCGGGTCCCCCGCCACCCAGCTGGCCTTCTCGAGACTTTTCCGAGCCCCCAGTCGCTAGAAGGGCCCAGCACAGCGGCTGCCTCCCCTTCTCTCTCCCACTCCCCTCCTCCTTCCATTGTCCCCCCGGCGTGGTGGTCCCGGCCCCGGCGCCCTCCCCGATGTCCGCCACGTTCGTGGCGGCGCCGACTTTTGCAGACGTGGAGCTGTCACTGCCCTTCCTCCGGAGAGTGCCGTTTTCTTTAGCAGAGAAAAGAAAAAAGTAGCCGTTGAACGTATTCTAAGGGTCGAAACATGATGACATGACTTTTAAGTGGAGAACTCAAGTTTTCCAAGACAGTTCCTGTCCGCGACTTAAAAGAGAATCGCAGGATTTGTGCGCCCGAAGTAGACGCTGGGCCTAAAATTAGTTGGACATGTAACCAGGTGAACTTGTAAAGGGCCAGGAATTCATTATCCCCAATAACAACGCAACCTTGTTTTCTTGGTTGTATTCGTATCCTAATCTTATTACATTTTCTGCCATTCTTCCACAGCTGCAGTATACTTGGTTTGGAGTGGGGGATGGGGAAGTGTGGGATTTTTGCCTTGAAAATTAGTAAGACCCTGGAGCCAGACACCTATCACTGCACTTAGGTGGGTTCTCCTGCATCTTTTCTTAATATAATTCGATCTTCAGGAAGTATGTAAAGGCAGTGTATTTCCATTCTCAAAATCGGCTAAGGAATGTTTTATCAGTTGAGGTGAAGTTCTCATGGCAGATCTGGTGAGAGCTTGCTGTGTGTATTTTACAAGTTTATTTAAGCTACGATTTATTTTTAAGATTAAGAAATGGGCCGGGTACTGTATGTGGCTCACGCCTGTAATCTCAGCACTTTGGGAGGCTGAGGCGGGCAGATCACGAGGTCAGGAGTTCGAGACCATCCTGGCCAATATGGTGAAACCCCGTCTCTACTAAAACTACAAAAAAAAAACAAATTCTCTGGGCGTGGTGGCGCGGGCCTGTAGTCCCAGCTACTAGGGAGGCTGAGGCAGGAAAATGGCTTGAACCCAGGAGGTGGAGGCTGCAGTGAGCCGAGATCTCGCCGCTGCACTCCCGCCTGGGCAACAGAGCGAGACTCCATCTCAAAAAAAAAAAAAAGCAGTGGGATGGGCGTGGTGGCTCACGCCTGTAATCCCAGTAGTTTGGGAGGCCAAGGCGGGCGGATTACTTGAGCCCAGGAATTGGAGATCAGCCTGGGCAACATAGTGAAGCCCCATCTCTACAAAAAATAGAAAGATTAGCCGGGTGTGGTGGCGGGTGCCTGTGGTCCCAGATACTCAGGAGGCTGAGGTGGGGGAATCACATGAGTCCCGGGGGTCGAGGCTGCGGTGAGCTGTTACTGTGCCACTGCATTCCAGCCTGGGTGACAGAGTGAGACCCTGTCTCAAAAAATAAAAATTTAGAAATGAAGGTGGAAATTCTACTGCTTCTTTGAACCGTGAATGTTAAGTTTTGTGAGTCCAAAAGGAATTCCATTATATTCAGCATACAGGTCAGGTCACCAAGGATATGATATGAAATTAAAAAAATGAGTACAGACTACTTCTTCAGTGTATTCTAGAATCAAACATTTCTACATTCTTTAAAAAAAATACTTTTTTTGTTTGTTTGAGATGAAATCTCACTTTGTCACCCAGGCTGGAGTACAGTGGTGTGATCTCCGCTTACTGCAACCTTCGCCTCCCGGGTTCCAGCAATTCTCCTGCCTCCCTAGTAGCTGGGACTACAGGTGCGTGCCACCACCCCCGGTAATTTTTTTGTATTTTTTAGTAGAGATGGATTTTCACCATATTGGCTAGGCTAGTCTCGAACTCCTGACCTCGTGATCCACCTGCCTTGGCCTCCCAAAGTGCTGGGATTACAGGCATGAGCTGCCACTCCTGGCCCTAAAAAATATATCTTCTCACCTATTGGGAGAGACAGACAAACCAGTAGTCCCCAAATTTGACCACTGGAATAATTAGGAGAGCTTAGAAATTCCACGGTCTCACCTTCTGAGATGGATTTAGTAGGTCTGGGTTGGCTCCAACCAATTTATTTTTAACACATGCCTTAGGTAATTCTGATGGTCTTGGGAACCACTGAGGGCAAATGGTACTGTAGACTTACCAAGGAAAGGTCAAAAAGCTTTGAGACGGAAGAGCAAGTGGCCAATTCTGTGTGTGTGGCTGGGTGGAGGATTGGTTAGAAGAAGCAAGATTTGCCCCTGAACCCACACTGGGTCTTAGATGAAGAGTAGGAATGTGAAAAGGGCAGGGAAAGAGAAGGACAGGGTAGGCTGAGTGAATGCCTTAATGCTGTGTGTAAATTCAGAGGATTATGGAACAAAAAGAGTTCAGGGAGTATGGAGTGGAATGGGGAAGGAGAACATTTTGAAACACAAGGTCAGAAAGGTTAAAGGAAGCAAGTATTTGAAAAGTGATTATTTGTTGTTGTTGAGACTGGGTCTCACCCAGTCACGCAGGATGGAGTGCAGTGGCAGGACCTCCAGAGCTCAAGTGATCTTCCCTCCCCAGCCTCCCTGTGTAGCTGGGACAACAGGTATGCATTAGCATGCCTGGCTAATTTTTAAAATTTTTTTGTAGAGACAGGTTCTTTTTACGTTGCCCAGTCTGGTCTTGAACTCCTGTGTTCAAGTGGTCCTCCCACCTTGGCCTCCTAAAGTGTTGGGATTACAGGTGTAAGCTACTGTGCTCTGGCTAAAAATTTTAAGTATAATGCTAAGAATTTGGAATTTTATGTTGGTAGAAATAGATACAGGGCTGGGCTCAGTGCCTCACGACTGTAATCCCAGCAGTTTGGGAGGCTGAGGCGGGTGAATCGCTTGAGCTCAGGAGTTCGAGACCAGCCTGGGCAACATGATGATATCCCGTCTTTACAAAAAGGAAGAAAAAACAAGAAATAGATACAGATTTTTCGACAGGGAAATGATGTGAGTGCATATGTGTTTTAGGAAAATTGCTGTGTACTGCAGGACAAAGATAGGCATCAAAAAACAAAAAAAGAAAGATTGCTCTGGTGATGAGCGAAAAGATGAAGGAGTAGCTATTGCAGAAGTCTAGTTGAGAAGTGACAAAACCTGACCTTGGAGAGAGGTTGTGGGGGGATGATCAAAGGATTGGATTTAGCTTTTTACTAGTGCAATATTGTTGCCATATTTTTAGATGAGGATTTTTTTTTAAAGCTAGTCTGGGTAAAGGGCTCCTTTTCTGTCATAAGAACCCATTAGCAAGTCTGAATAATATTGCCAGGTTATATATGTTATGTATAGTATGAGAGTGAATTGTTCATTAACGTCTTTGAGAAATTAGAAAGAACTATGTCAGATGTAATTTGGAAGAGAACTTGAAGTTTGTTATTGTTACTATTTTTGAGATGGAGTCTTGCTCGGCCACGCAGGCTGGAGTACAGTGATGTGATCTTGGCTCACTGCAACCTCCACCTCCCGGTTTCAAGCGATTCGTGTGCCTCAGCCTCTCAAGTGGTTGCCTCCCAAGTAGCTGGAATTACAGGTGCATGCCACCAAGCCTGGCTAATTTAGAACTTGGAGTTTGGACTGAAATTTATGTCTCTCAGAAGTATTGATCTAGGCTTCTTGGAAGTGTTTTTCTTTCAGCCCGTAGAAACTTGCTCATTGAGTTTTAGAGTTGGAAGAAATTACAGAGATTATCTAGTCCATAATGGCAAATATATTTTGGTTTATCAGCCAGCTCCCATTTTGAAGCTGCCAGAAGCACTGTGTTTGGAAGGATTCTGGTTGTAGGGGCTCTGAGAAATTGTATTATGATTGATCAGTGATGTCTCCTGTGGACAGTTATCTGGTAGGTAGTAGATATGTGCCAGATATATGCTATTCTTAGATTACTCCAATCTCTTAGTTTTCTGTTTTGTTGTTGTTTGTTTGTTTTAAAGGTAAAATAATTTACCTGAAACTAGGTAAGAGTAAGAACTAGAACTAGAACTAGGTTTTGCAACTCTGGGACTGGTATTCTCTGGTTTACCGAGGTCAATGTGCACTACTGAAGACCTTCTGGTATTAGACTAGAAAAAGAAAAGGGAGATTTTTAGCCTATGCCTCTTGACTGTTTAGGCAAGAGTTTAACAAGGAATTTTGGCCTAGAAGTGAGTTTTGTTGTATTCATTCTGTCTTAAGAAATTTGTGTTAGGACCGGGCGCTGTGGCTCATGCCTGTAATCCCAGCATTTTGGGAGGCTGAAGCGGGCAGATCATGAGGTCAGGAGATTGAGACCATCCTGGCCAACGTGGTGAAACCTCATCTCTACTAAAATACAAAAAATTAGCCGGGTGTGGTGGCGCGCGCCTGTAGTACCAGCTACTTGGGAGGCTGAGGCAGGAGAACTGCTTGAACCTGGGAGGCGGAGGTTGCAGTGAGCTGAGATTGTGCCACTGCACTCCAGCCTGGCAACAAGAATGAGACTCTATCTCAAAAAAAAAAAAAAAAAAAAAAAAAATTCGTGTTAGTACTGATAGGAAATAGTCATCTATTTTGTTGTTTTGCCACTTTCTTTCTTGTTGCCTAAGTCTCTGTTTTGGGTTTTGGACATTGGTTTCCTTTATAAGAATTAAGACAGAAACATGTAAGGTTTTTTTTGTTTTTTTTTTTTTTGTATTTATAGTACTTAGCCAAATTCTGGGCTCATAATAAGCACTCAGTAAAGGCATGTTGACTTTTATGGCTGTAAATGATACTGGCTTTGAGTCAATATAAGTTAGTTAGGGGGTTCACAGAATTGAATTGCAGCATTCTCTGGTTGGGAGGTTGGCTTTCAGCTAAAAACATTAAGTTGGAAACTATCTTCACAACTAGAAGCAGTTAACCAGAAGCTGTTCCTGCCTGTATCCTCCTGCAGTCTAGCAGTGTACTGTCCTTGAAAAACTGCTGCCAGCTCAGCTTTTTTGCTTCTTTTCAGAACTGACTATATCCAGATCCTTGGTGTGCTTTTTCTTTTCCTGTCCCTAGGAGTCTCCAAGTTGCAGGGACTATCATTATGGTGACCCTTATAGGCTGGTGTATTTATATGGCCATCCTCATTTTGCCAGATAGCCATCATACTCAGATTGGTATCTTCTCATACTATGTATGAATCATTTTCCCCTAGTTCTTTCTTTTGTCCTGTCTGCTCCATTAAAAATTGTCTATCCCATGAAATTTTTAAAAGAGACTTTGTGCTTTTAGAGTCCCAAGGTCATTGCAGATCTGATGTGTTTAACTGTAGAAGTCAGCTGGGTGCGGTGGCTCGCACCTGTAATCCCAGCACTTTTGGAGGCTGAGGTGGGCGGATCACGAGGTCAGGAGTTCAAGACCAGCCTGACCAATATGGTGAAACCCCATCTCTACCAAAAATAAAAAAGCCAGGCGTGGGGGCGCGCGCCCGTAGTGTAGTCCCAGCTCAGGAGGCTGAGGCAGGAGAATCACTTGAACCCGGGAGGCGGAGGTTGGAATGAGCCAATATCGTGCCACTGCACTCCAGCCTGGCGAAAGAGCAAGACTCCATCTCAAAAACAAACAAACAGACAAAAAACTATAGAAGTAATGTGTTAATGGACTCTCCTTCCTTTCTCAGGTACCATGCATTTCACAGTGGCCTTGTGGAGACAACGCCCTAACCCAAGGAAGTGACTCAAACTGTGAGAACTTCAGGTACGGTGACATCCTGTGAGAGAAATTGGGGGCAAGAGTGATGCAGAGGCCAAGCTCTGGTCATATACCTGCTATGAGGAGAGAGCAGTGTTGATGCTAGCTGCATCAGTTGTTTGAACATATAGGCAGCTTCACTTGGTTCTGAAACCCAAAGCTGCCTCTGCAGGGATTAGCCTGTGAGCCACTCTGTGCTCTTAATTTGGGTTTTCTGACTTTTCTGTGTTTGTAGATCCCTTACACATATGCATACTTTTTCTATTTGTGTTGTTTTATACACATTTATCTCTGTATACTATCTAGACATGTGCATGTGTAAGGTTAAGAGGTGGGGAATGAAAAAGAAAACAACATGGCCAGGTGCAGTGGCTCATGCCTGTAATTCCAGCACTTTGCCGGGCCAAGGTGGGAGGATCACTTGAATCCAAGAGTTTGAGACCAGCCTGGACAATATGGTGAGACCCTGACTCCACACAAAATAAAACAAAATTAGCTGGTGTGGTGGCGTGTACCTGTAATCCTAGCTGCTTGGGAGGGTGACATGGGAGGATCACTTGAGCCAGGAGGTTGAGGCTGCAGTGAGCCATGATCACACCACTGCACTCCAGCCTGGGCGACAGAGTGAGACCCTGTCTTGGAAAAAAAAAAAAGACAACATGGTTCAGTGGAGAAAGAATAGAGGACTTGGAAAGAAAAGATCTGGGTTCCGATTTGATTTTGCCACTGACAAGCTGTGTGACTTTCGGCGAGTTATTTAATCTTGCCAGACCTCAGTTTATACATCTGTAAAATAGGTAAGTATTGATTCCTATCTCCATCCCTGGCATTGTTGTGTGGATCAAATAAAATAATACCTATTAAATCTTTAGAAAAGGAAATGAATTCACGACTTAAAATGTTATCTTGGCCTGGCGCGGTGTCTCATGCCTGTAATCCCAGCACTTTGTTTGGGAGGCCAAGGCAGGTGGATCCCTTGAGGTCAGGAGTTTGAGACCAGTCTGGTCAACATGGTGAAACTCCATCTCTACTAAGAATACAAAAATTAGCCAGGTGTGGTGTCATGCGCCTGTAGTCCCAGTTACTTGGGTGGCTGAGGCAGGGGAATCATTTGAACCCAGGAGGTGGACACTGCAATGAGCCAAGATCATGCCACTATACTCCAGCCTGGGCAACATAATTTTGAGTCTGTCTCAAAAAAGGAAAAAGAAAAAAAATGTTATCTAGATCCACAAGGTGAGAGAAGTTGACAGTAATATTGTGAAGCAAAACATGAGGACAAGACAGATTACTTTAAAAGGTCAGGAGAGAAGGAAGACTACTGGATAAGAAAAAAAAAGTAGAACATAAAGTTAAGCAGTAAGAGAATAGGGGGTGAATGAAGTTGAGCAGGTGAATTGTTAGATAATAAAGCTGAGGCTGGGCGAGGTGGCTCATGCTTGTAATCCCAGCACTTTGGGAGGCTAAGGTGGGAGGATCATGAGGTCAGGAGATCGAGACCATCCTGGCTAACAAGGTGAAACCCTGTCTCTACTAAAAGTACAAAAAATTAGCTGGGCCTGGTGGCGGGCACCTGTAGTCGCAGCTACTCGGGAGGCTGAGGCAGGAGAATGGCGTGAACCTGGGAGGCGGAGCTTGCAGTGTGCCGAGATCACGCCAATGCACTCCAGCCTGGGCAACAGAGCCAGACTCTGTCTCAAAAAAAAAAAAAAAAGAAAGCTGAATAGGAAGATAGTGGTAAAATAGAACTAAAATATGATCCAGCATTGCCACTTTTGGGTATATATCCAAAGGAAATAAAATCACTTTTTTTTTTTTTTTTTGAGATGGAGTCTTGCCCAGGCTAGAGTGCAATGGCACGATCTTGGCTCACTGCAGCTTCTGCCTCCTGGGTTCAAGTGATTCTCCTGTCTCAGCCTCCTGAGTAGCTGGGACTTGGGAGGCCAGGCATGCACCCACCACACCTGGCTAATTTTGTATTTTCAGTAGAGACAGGGTTTCACCACATTGGCCAGGCTGCTCTTGAACTCCTGACCTCAGGTGATCTGCCCGCCTCTGCCTCCCAAAGTGCTGGGATTACAGGTGTGAGCCACCGAGCCTGATCCTGTTCTTTTTTATAATTAAGAGAAAGGAAGGAGATGGTGGGATGATTTGTGATAGCTACTATAAAGCAATTTTAAAAATATTTAAAAGTATTATTAAAGTATTTAAAATATCTTTAAAATATTTCTCAGCATATCGATTTCGTCTCAAGCTCACAAAGCAGTTCTTTGTGAAAAGGTATTTGAGCCAACATTCAGGAAACCTGCGTTCTAGCATTGGTATTACTGGTCATTTAAATTCTGTGATCTTGGGCAGCTCACTTAAATCTCCCTGGGCCTGGTTTCCTCACTTATCTATTGAATGTTTTGAATATGATTTCTCAGGTTCTTTCCAGCTCACTCTATTATATTCTGTGCTTTATGTGCTAACTCACTGATTTTTCATGGCTTTGTTGACATCACAATATATGACTGATACCAGAAATATCTTATAATAAGGCTTTGGCCAGGCGCGGTGGCTCACCCCTGTAATCCTAGCACTTTGGGAGGCTGAGGTGGGCGGATCACGAGGTCAGAAGATCAAGACCATCCTGACTAACACGGTGAAGCCCCGTCTCTACTAAAAATACAAAAAATTAGCCGGGCGTGGTGGCAGGCACCTGTAGTCCCAGCTACTCGGGAGGCTGAGGCAGGAGAATGGCGTGAACCTGGGAGGCGGAGCTTGCTCTCCAGCCTGGTCGACAGAGTGACAGAGGGATACTTTGTCTCAAAAAAAAAAGGGGGGCTTCATAATATCTGTTGCTTTATAAATGAGAAACCATGTTATTTTAAGTTCTCCTTTTTTTTTTTTTTTTTTTTTTTTTGAGACGGAGTCTCACTCTGTCACCCAGGCTGGAGTGCAGTGGCGCAATCTCAGCTCACTGCAACCTCCGCCTTCCAGGTTCAAGCGATTCTCCTGCCTCAGCCTCCTGAGTAGCTGGGATTACAGGCACCTGCCACCATGCCTGGCTAATTTTTTGTATTTTTAGTAGAAATGGGGTTTCACCGTGTTAGCCAGGATGGTCTCGATCTCCTGACCTCGTGATCTGCCTGCCTCAGCCTCCCAATGTGCTGGGATTACAGGCGTGAGCCACCGCACCTGGCCTTTTAAATTCTACTTTAGACATTGGCACCGAGAGACCTGTAGGAAACATAAGTATAGAAAGTTTAAGTTTGTAATATTTGACAAGGATCTGTTGAGCTGCTATTGTGCTAGGTTCCAAAGGGTACTCAAATATAAAACTGCTGGTTTAAGGATTTTGTCAGGAAAACAAACTTGCCAGTGATTGATTATTATAAAAAGGAAGATGATAAATGTTACAAGAGTTTCGTTGCATTGCAATTTAAGAAATTAAGTTCAGATTTTTTGGTTCCTTTAACATAATTGAATGTATTCCTTTTTTTTTTTTTTTTTTTTTGAGACAGAGTTTTTCTCTTGCTGTCGAGGCTGGAGTGCAGTGGTGCAATCTCAGCTCACTGCAACCTCCACCCCCTGGGTTCAAGCGATTCTCCTGCCTGAGTCTCCCAAGTAGCTAGGATTACAGGCATGTGCCACCACGCCCAGCGAATTTCGTATTTTTACTAGAGATAGGGTTTCACCATGTTGGTGAGGCTGGTCTTGAACTCCAGACCTCAAATAATCTACCTGCCTCGGCCTCCCAAAGTTCTGGATTACAGGCATAAGCCACTGCGCCTGGCCAAATGTATTTTTTTTTTTTTTGAGACAGAGTCTTGTTCTCGCCCAGGCTGGAGTGCAGTGGTGTAATCTTGGCTCACTGCAACCTCCGTCTCCTGGGTTCAAGCCATTCTCCTGCCTCAGCCTCCTGGGTAGCTGGGATTACAGGTCTCTGCCACCACGGCCAGCTAATTTTTATATTTTTACTAGAGATGGGGTTTCACCTTATTGGCCAGGCTGGTCTCGAACTCCTGACCTCAGGTGATCCGCCTGCCTTGCCCTCCCAAAGTGCTGGGATTATAGGCATCTGGCCTAACATAATTGAATGTATTCTAAGTGCTGCTGTATGCTAGACATTGCAGGGACTCATGGTGAAAAAGCAATCTCTGCCCTCCAGCAACTCGCATTTTTTTTTCCATGTCTGGAAATTGCTTACCCTAATAGATCTATCCTTCTGTCCCAGGAAAGAGAAGAATTTTAATACTGCGTCGTCACTTATAGGTTAAGAATTCATCTACATATTGAGCTTAACTCACTCCAGAAATATCTACTAACTTACTTGCTTTCTGAGAAAATGTTTATTATTTTACTACTGTATTCCACAACTTTTCTTTGTCAGTTACAAGATAACTTTTTTTTTTTTTTTTTTTAAGATGGAGTCTTGCTTTGTCGCCAGGCTGGAGTGCAGTGGCGCAGTCTCAGCTGACTGCAATCTCCGTCTCCCAGGTTAAAGCGATTCCTCTGCCTCAGCCTCCCATGTAGCTGGGACTACAGGTGCCCACCACCACACCTGGCTAATTTTTTGTATTTTAGTAGAGACGAGGTTTCACCATGTTGGCCAGGATGGACTTTTTATTTTTTATTTTTTTAAGACAAGATAAGCTCCAGAAATAACCATCTGCATTTAGGTGAACTTTGATTTGCTTGTTAGTCATTCATTCATGCAAAGAAAGAGTAGGTTCTACAATTTTGTCTTGATTATTTTTCCAAATAATCAAATTTAATTGGTCACAAAGGAAAGGATTTTAGTCTAAAGAATTATATTGTAGGAGTTAATAGTATTTACTGGAGTTAGGTTGATTTTGAATTTTGACTCTACTGTGTGTTGGTGGTATGATCTTGGCCAACTTGCCTGACTTCTTTGTGCCTTAGTTTTCTCATCTGTAAATTGGGAATAGTAATAGCATATATACATAGGTATTATGTGTTTCTGCTTGAACAAGACTTGGCTCACAGTGTGAAGTGTTAGTTGTTGTTTTCGTTATTATCATTACGATCAACTTTATCTTTCTTAAAGTTATGATCTGAGTTCATTAATCATTCAGTAAACTTATTTAGGCTGAGCATTGTAAATTTAAATGCCTGCAAGGGCTGGATGAACATTTAGTAAGTAACGACAGATCGGACTGGGACTTTAAGTGAACTAGGGAATTCATTCCCCTCCAAGGGAGCAGCTATTAAAGTAGCTTTGGCTTACAGTTTTTTTTTTTTTTTTGAGACAGAGTTTCACTTTTGTTGCCCAGGCTGGAGTGCAGTGGCATGATCTTGGCTCATTGCAACCTCAACCTCTGCCTCCCGGGTTCAAGCAATTCTCCTGCCTCAGCCTCCCAAGTAGCTAGAATTACAGGTGTTCTCCACCACACTTGGCTAATTTTTTGTATTTTTAGTAGAGATAGGGTTTCATCATGTTGGCCAGGCTGGTGTTGAACTCCTGACCTCAGGTGATCCACCCGCCTCGGCCTCCCAAAGTGCTGGGATTACAGGTGTCAGCCACCACGCCTGGCGTGATTTTTTTTTTTTTTTGAGACGGAGTCTTGCTCTTGTTGCCCAGGCTGGAGTGCAATGGCACAATCTCGGCTCACCACAACCGCTGCTTCCCGAGTTCAAGCAATTCTCCTGCCTCATCTTCCCGAGTAGCTGGGATTACAGGTGTGTGCCACCACGCCCAGCTAATTTTGTATTTTTAGCAGAGACAGGGTTTCTCCATGTTGGTCAGGCTGGTCTCGAACTCCCGACCTCAGGTGATCCACCTGCCTTGGCCTCCCAAAATGCTGAGATTACAGGCGTAAGCCACCGCACCCAGGCTTTTTTTTTTTTTTTTTAATGGAGGTAAAAGTATGTGAGGTTATGTATATGTTATTTAGCTCGATTTAGCCATTCCACAACGTGTACATATTTTAAAACATATTATAGGCTGGTCATGGTGGCTCATACCTATAATCCCAGAACTTTGAGAGGCTAAGGCAGGAGGATCTCTTGAGGCCAGAAGTTTGAGACCAGCCTGGATAACAATAGTGAGACCCCATCTTTGTTTTATTTCAATAAATAAATGAAACCTGTTTTACATGATAAATATATACCTTTTTTGTCAATTAAAATAATTTAAAAATACTATTTAAGTTCTTGGGAATACACTCACAATGTATTGGTAGTTAAATTTTTTTTTTTTTTTTTTTTTTTTTTTACCAGTTGCAGTGGCTCACGTCTGTAATCCCAGCACTTTGGGAGGCCAAGGTGATAGGATGGCTTGAGCCTCGGAGTTTGAGACCAGTGTGAGCAACATAGTGAGATCCCGTCATTATATTTTTCAAAATTAAAAAGAAAGTTTTCAGAAGGTTAAAAAAAATTGAGGCAAAATTCACTATTTTAAAGTGTACGATTCAGCGTTGGCTTACTATTGACCTTGGGGAGAGTGCAGACCAAGTGCAGACTGAACATCTTAATTTTTTTCTAAGGTGAAGCTAGAAATCAAGATTTTGTAAGAAATTTTTATTATTAAATGTTGGCAACTTATGAATTCATAGTATAAACACTGTGGGCCAAATTACCACTGTAGGCAGAATTTGTCTTGTGGCTTGGCGCTTTACAACCTCTGATCTGGGGCTTGACTTTCTGCAGCATAACCCATGTTCTCTGTCCTCTGAGAAGAAAGTTCTTACCCACATAAAGATTAAAGCAGCCTCGGCAGCATGGTGAAACACTGTCTCTACAAAAAAGCCTTATGAAAATCAGCCAGGCATGATGGTGGTGTGCGCTTGTTGTCCCAGCTGAAGTGTGAGGGTCGCTTAAGCCCGGGAGGTTGAGGCTGCAGTGAGCTCATGTCACTGCACTGATATCATGTCACTGATATCATGTCACTGCCCTACAGTCTGGGCAGCAGAGTGAGACCCTGTCTCAAAAATAAATAAATAAATAAATAAATAAATAAATAAATCAGTTCAAACAATACCTCAAAGCAGTCTAGTACTGAATGAGAGGTATGTAGAATAATTATTAAGGCAGATAGAAGGAGGGAAGTTATTTGGTTATTTAGTTATTCAGAATATGCCAAGGTGTAGAGGCAGGAATAGACTTCAGGGGGTGGAGTTTAATTTTAGAGGATTTGTGTGAGCCTGGTAATAGGCCAAAGTTTTGAAAAGTTAAGAAGAGTCAAGCCTCTTATTTTGAATAACCTTGAGACCTATTGGCTGATAGGATTAAATGGTATTTTGTGAAGATTTATTTGGCAAAATTGAGGTCTGTAGTATTTACTATGGTTGGAGGCAGGGAGACTAGGCTATGGAGGTGTCAGCGGGAATGAAAATAAAGGGGGAAAAGCTTGTATAAGAGACAAAAGATTGCATTAAAGAGGGCCAATTTTGAAAGCTTTTTCTCTATTGACTTTTGTACAAACTGGGATATGGGAAGATATTGTGTACAGGCTATATTCCTCTTTTCATGTTGTGAATCTTGCTTTATCCCTTACTCAGTCCCGACAGTGTCCTTGTTGATGGATTACATACGTATTCTTACGATTTCCCAGCTTGCACAAGTAGAATAGAAAGAACAACCAGGCCAGGCATGGTGGCTCACACCTGTAATCCCAGCACTTTGGGAGGCTGAGGTGGGCAGATCACTTGAGGCTGGAGTTTGAGACCAGCCTGGCCAACAGGGCGAAACCTCGTGTCTACTAAAAATATAAAAAATTAGCTGGGCGTGGTGTTACACTCCTGTAGTGCTAGCTACTTGGGAGGCTGAGACATGAGTATTGCTGGAAACCGGGAGGCGGAGATTGCAGTGAGCCGAGATTGAACTGCTGCACTCTAGCCTGGGCGGCAGAGCAGACCCTGTCTCAAAAAGAAAAACCACCAAAGTAGTGTCATTGCTCATCACATTTCTTGTTTGGGGTTTTTGGTTATCTTGGTTAACCTCTGGTATATTTCATTAGACCTTAGTTTATACATTGAATTTTCATATTTACCAAGGTTTGGAAACAATGACAAATGGCTTGCTCTTAGAAAGATGTAGAATTTTGCTGCAGAAACTTGAGATAACTGATATGGCTGGGCGTGGTGGCTCACAGCTGTAATCCCAGCACTTTGAGAGTCCACGGTGGGCAGATCGCTTGAGCCCAGGTATTCAAGACCAGCCTGGGCAACATGGAGAAACCCTGTCTCTACGAAAAACACAAAAAATTAGTTGGGCATGGTGGCGTGTGCGCCTGTAGTCCCAGCTACCCAGGAGGCTGAGGTGGGAGGATTACCTGGTCCCCGGAGGTCAAGGCTGCAGTGATTTACCTGTGATTGTACCACTGTACTCCAGCCTAGGCAACAGAGTGAGACCCTGTCTCAAAAAAAAAAAAAAAATTATGATTCAGAGTGTTTGAAGAAACCAATAAATGTAGAAAGGTGGAATATGTTTGTTCTGCATAACCTGAGAAAGTGATTTTTAGGATGTTATTTTCTAAATAAGATTTAGATTTTGTTTTGTTTATACTTCTCATGAAACTGTTTTTTTTTTTTTTTACATACTTGGGAAGTTATTCCTTATTCTTGGCCAAATACAAAATGTCATTATTTTAGAGACTATAGTCTTTTTTGCAAGTAAGCTGAATAGTGTGTTAGGTATAGTCTGAGTATTAAGAATATCTGAGATCTGTATTAAAAAGAGATGTAGGCCGGGCACGGTGGCTCACGCCTGTAATCCCAGCACTTTGGGAGGCCGAAGCGGGAAGATCACCTGAGGTCAGGAGTTCGAGAGCAGCCTGGCCAACATGGTGAAACCCCGTCTGTACTAAAAATACCAAAAAAATTAGCCAGGTGGGGTGGTGGCGCACCTGTAATCCCAGATACTCGAGGGGCTGAGGCTAGAGAATTGCTGAACCCAGGAGGCAGAGGTTGCAGTGAGCAGAGATTGTGCTATTGTACTCTAGCCTGGGCGATGAGCGAAACTCCGTCTCAAAAAAAAAAAAAAAAAAAAAAAAAAGAGATGTAAAAAAAAGAATATCTGAGATATAGCAAAATTTTTCTCATGGATGAATAAAAATACTGAACTAGGCCTTTAAAAAAGTACAGAAAATTGCCTGTGTCATAGAAATGCAGCAGTAGGGTCAAATGAGCTAAATCTAAATCTCATTTAATGAAAAAGGCATTTTTCTTTTATTTTTGAAGGTTGGCCTAACCTAGTTTTTGGAATTCATTTGTTTTGCAATTAAAAGAGATTTTTAGGTGGTTCATTTAATTATAGCTGTTTTGGAAATGGGAAGGAAAATAATGTGAGAGAGAGATTAACTGCATTTGCTTCTGTGGAAAGTCAGTCAGTAGTCAAAAGGAGATTCTGGACTATTTATTTATTTATCTAAAAATATGGAACACTTGGTGGATTTTAATCTTATCCTTGCTCAGAGGATATACTAATCTGTGTGTTCTGATTTTTTAGTATATGTGCCGCTGAAGCAAACACACAGATTATTTTTTTCTGTTCTTAAGTTTTTTGGAGGAAAGCTATTTATTATAGGTCTTAATTAAAAACTATATTCTGTATATATTGAAACGTGCAGAACCCTGCTGCTGCTGCTTTTCATTATCCAGAATGTTGCTTACATCTCTCTACTATCATCCTCTCTCCCTTTGTTTTAGCCCTTGGGGGTTTATATTTTTTTATTCCTTTATTTCATTTTTTTCTGAGGTTTTGGAAGGGAATGGAGAATGGAGTGTGTTCATTCTGCCTGGCTGGTTGATTTTATATAGAAATTGATGTTTTCATCTCTAAGGGACAAAGAAAATTAGGAAAATACCTATCCTAGTTTTTTTTTATTGTGGTAAAATACACATTACATACAGTTTACTATTTTAAATATTGTTAAATCTTCAGTTCAGTGACATTAAGTACATTTACCTTGTTATGTGACCATTACCACTATCAGTCTCTAGAACTTTTTCATCATCCAGAACTGAAACTTGTACCTATTAAACAATAATTATCCATTTCACCTCCTCCCAGCCCTGGTAACTACTATTCTGTTTTCTGTCTCTGTGAATTCAACTATTCTAGGCACCTCATTGTAAAAGCGGAGTCATACAATATTTGTCCTTTTTTTGTTTGTTTTGTTTTTCTAGACGGAGACGGAGTCCGCTCTGTCACCCAGGCTGGAGTGCAGTGGCACCATCTCGGCTCACTGCAAGCTCTGCCTCCTGGGTTCATGCCATTCTCCTGCCTCAGTCTCCCAAGTAGCCGGGACTACAGGTGCCCACGACCACTCCCGGCTAATTTCTTTTTGTATTTTTAGTAGAGACAGGGTTTCACTGTGTTAGCCAGGATGGTCTCGATCTCCTGACCTCGTGATCTGCCTGCCTTGGCCTCCCAAAGTGCTGGGATTACAGGCGTGAGCCACTGCACCCGGCCTCCCTTTTTTTTTTTTTTTTTTTTTTTGAGATGGAGTCTCGCTCTGTCACCAAGCTGGAGTGCAGTGGTGCTATCTCGGCTCACTGCAACCTCCACCTCCCAGGTTCAAGCGATTCTCCTGCCTCAGTCTCCCGAGTAGCTGGAACTACTGGCATGCGCCACCACGCCCAGCTAATTTTTGTGTTTTTAATAGAGACGGAGTTTCACCATGTTGACCAGGATCTTCTCGATCTCTTGACCTTGTGATCCGCCTGCCTCAGCTGGGATTACAGGCGTGAGCCACTGCGCCCGGCCAATATTTGTCCTTTTGTGTCTGGTGTATTTCACTTAGCATAATGTCTTCAGGTTTCATGTTGTACCATGTGTCAGAATTTTATTCCTTTTTAATGCTGAATAATACTCCATTGTATATATTTTAGTAATTTTTTGAAGGACTGAATAGGCTCAAATACAGCAATGACATATTTTTTGTTCATTTCCCTGTTATCTTTTTTGCTGTGAACTGTGATTTTAAATCATGAAATTAACATTGAACTATGCTAGAGATACTAGTTTTGGGCCACATCTTCTGTTCTGACCTTAGGTAATCCACTTTGCTTGGGTTGTCTTACTCAGTTGTAAGAGTTAATTGTAAATTCTGGATACAACTCCTTTATCAGATACGTGTTTTGCGGATTTTATCTCCTAGCCTATTGCTTGTCTTTCCATTTTTTCAATGATGTCTGTTTTTTTTTTTTTTTTTTTTCAAAAATAGAGATGGGGTCTTGCATTGTTGCCCACGCTGGTCAAACTCCTGGGCTCGGGGGATTTTCCTGCCTTTGCCTCCTAAGGCGCTATGATTACAGGCATGAGCCACCAGCCCTGCCCTAGAAGTTGAGTGCAATCAAAATTAGAAACTTTGACTCTTTATTTATTTATTTTTGAGACAGTCTCACTCTGTCACCCAGGCTGGAGTGCAGTGGCACAATCGTGGCTCACTGTAATCTCCACCTCCTGGGTTCAGGAGATTCTCCTGCCTCAGCCTCCTGAGTAGCTGGGATTACAGGTATGTGTCACTGCACCTGGGTAATTTTTGTATTTTTAGTGCAGATGGAGTTTCACTATGTTGGCCAGGCTGGTCTTGAACTCCTGGTCTCAAGTAATCTACCTGCCTTGGCCTCCCAAAGTGCTGGGATTACCGGTGTGAGCCACTGCGCCTGTTTGAAACTTTGACTCTTTAGAAGACATCATTAAGTCCGGGCATGGTGGCTTGCACCTGTAATCCCAGCAGTTTGGGAAGCTGAGGCGAGAGGATCGCTTGAGCCCAGGAGTTGGAGACCAGCCTGGCCAACAAAGTGAGACCCCCATGCCTACAAAAACAAAACAAAACAAAAAAACAACTATCCGGACGTGGTGGTGTCTGCCTGTTTTTTTTGTTTTGTTTTTTGAGATGGAGTCTTGTTCTGTTGCCCAGGCTGGAGTGTGGTGGCGCAATCTCAGCTCACTGCAGCCTCCACCTCCCAGGATCAAGTGATTCTCCTGCTGGGACTACAGGTGTGTGCCACCACGCCTGGCTGATTTTTTTTTTTTTTTTTTTTGAGATGGAGTTTTGCTTTGTCGCCCAGGCTGGAGTGCAGTGGTGCTATCTCTGCTCATCACAACCTCCGTCTCCTGGGTTCAAGTGATTCTCCTGTCTCAGCCTCCGGGGTAGCTGGGATTACAGGCGCATGCCACCATGCCTGGCTAATTTTTTTTTTTTTTTTTTTTTTTTTTTTTTAGTAGAGACGGGGTTTCACCATGTTGGCCAGACTGGTCTGGAACTCCTGGCCTCGTGATCTGCCTGCCTTGGCCTCCCAAAGTGCTGAGATTACAGATGTGAGCCACCGCGCCCAGCGTGTATGCCTGTATGTAGTCCCAGCTATTTGGGGGAGAATGAGGCAGTAGGATCCCTTGAGCCCAGGAGTTCCAGGCTGTAGTGAGCCATGATCATACCACTGTACCCTAGCCCTGTCAACAGAGCAAGTCCCTGTCTCTAAAAACAAACAAACAAACAAAAGACTCAAAACACTCAATTTCTCAATTGTTTTCTTTAATGAATAATATGAATATGTTTGGTGTCATATCTACAAAAATCTTTGTGTTAGGTAACATGGGGTACCTTAAAATGGCGCCGTACCTTAAGATGGGGCCGGTTCCGGGTTCTTCTCCCCTCCTTGACCCGGCACTGTCTGAACCCGCCAAAGGAGGGCCAATCAGAAAGAAGCATCTCCCACCTTCCCTTGGGCCCGCCCCAGCCCAATCCACGTAGGCCCAAGGGATATAAAACCCAGCACACCAGCAGCCCTCTCTCTCTTCTCTTCCTTCTCCTTGCATGGTGCCGCTCTATACCTCCAGTAAAGATCTCTTGACCGCTACCGGTGTAGTTTGGTCTCCGCCCAGCCCCTTTCACTTTGCCTCACCGGGCAATCAATAAATCTTTCTTAGATTTCCATTTGTTTACCTGTGAGAACAAATAAGATGTATGTGGTATTTTGCCTTCTTTGGAATAATATTTCTATTGTTTCTTTTTGAATTTAATCGGAGGAGCTAATCTTGGGATAGAATACTAAGGTGAAAATCTACAGACTCAAATTGGAATGTAGAATTGACTTTGTGTTCATATTGTTGAACCTCGAAAGTTGTAGCTTCCTCTTTTTCTCTTTGAACAATATAATTGTCCTTTTTTGCATATGCTTTAGAATCCATACTGATGTATTTGGTTGGAAAATGGGAAAGGAGCTTTTAGTGTTCTGAGATCATTGTGTGATGTTCAGAGCCAAAGTGTCACTTTTATATGGTAGAGAATGGTTCATATTCTACCTCCTTGTTAAGTCAATTAAGTCAATATTCCCTAGTAAATAAGAAAGCAACCGCTTTCCCTATCATGAGGGGTTTTGGGTTTCTTCCCACTTGCTTTGCTGAGAAATTAAATTATGGAAGTGGGTATTTACCCTCTGCTCCAACCTAAATAAACTTTTATTCCTTCTGCCAATACCTTCAGAGCCCATACACCAAAGTCAGCTCCTTTGTTTTTTTGGTTTTTTTTTTTGAGACGGAGTCTTGATCTCTCGCCCAGGCTGTAGTGCAATGGTGCGATCTCAGCTCATGGCAGTCTCTGCCTCCTGGGATCAAGCAATTCTCAGCCTCCAAGTAGCTGGGATCACAGGCGCCTGCCACCACACCTGGCTAAGGTCCTTTGTGATTATTAGTGGAGAATGGGATCTAAAAATGTTCCTGTGTTCCTTCTAGCTAGTCTTTGCTACTGTGCCCCTAGATAATGGGATCTAGTTTTTCACTTGAGTAGTGTTTGGGAACATGACAGAGTGGCCCTGTCCAAGGGAGACATACCACTCGGTATGTATTTCTAATTTACCACATATGCTTCTGTATTTTATAGTAAGATTGTTTGAGAGTTTGACTTCATTAGGGTTTAGTTCTCTGAATACCACTATATACTTTAGCTCTTTGAACTCTGGGCTTTCTGCCACAAGCAGTTTTTCTCCTTAATTAGTTTTTTTGTGTCTTCTGAAATGTCATTTTGGTGGATTCTTTTAAGAAAATATAGGGCTATATTAAATTACTTAAAGGTTTTCTAAGTCACGATAGATGTGGCCTGTAAAAATATCTGATTATGTTGGATGTGTTATTTCTGAAAATAAACCAAGCAAATTTCACAATATCCTGTTTAATAATTTCTCTATAAATAAGATACATATTTAAAATAAGGCTATAAATGTTTGTTGCTTAAGAGACAAGGTATTACTGAAATAATCTTCTGAAGTATGTCTATCCCTTTCCACATTTTTGTTTCCACTGCCTTTTCAGGAAGATGTTAAGGTTCATTTTACCTCTGGCAGTGTTTTAGCACCTTCTTTCTACATTGGGCATTCTGTCTGTCGCATTTTTCTAGTGTAGTAGTAAACATTACTCAAAATAAATGATTTATAGGCCGGGCGTGATGGCTCATGCCTGTAATCTCAGCACTTTGGGAGGCTGAGGCGGGCAGATCACCTGAGGTCAGGCATTTGAGACCAGCCTGGCCAACATGGTGAAACCCCATCTATACTAAAGATACAAAAAAAATAAGCCAGATGTCATGCACGCCTGTAATCCCAGCTACTAGGGAGGCTGAGGCAGGAGAATTGCTTGAACCCAGGAAGCAGAGGTTGCAGTGAGGGGAGATTGCGCCACTGCACTCCAGCCTGGGCGACGGAGTGAATGTCTGTCTCAAAAAAAAAAAAAGCAATTATAAAGTGCTAAGTATTGACCCAGCTGGGCACAGTGGCTTATCCTTGTAATCCCAGCACTTTGGGAGGCCAAGGCAGGAGGATCACTTACTTGAGCCCAGGAGTCCGAGACTAGCCTGGGCAATATAGTGAGACCCTGTCTCTATCTCCTTGTAAAAAATTAGGTGGGCCTCTGGTATGTGGCTGTTAGTCTCAGTTACTCAGGAGGCTGAAGCAGGAGGATTGTTTCAGCCCAGGTGGTTGAGGCTGCAGTGAGCTCGATCACACTACGGCACTCTAGCATAGGCAACAGAGCGAGACCCTGTCCCCTCCCCCCCCACAAAAAAAAAAAAGACCCTGTTTTGAGTTTCTTTGTAACTGACAGACTAATAGGTAATAGAGTTTTAAAATATTGTTATTAGATTTTTTTTTTTTTTTTTTTGAGATGGAGTCTCCCTCTGTCACCCAGACTGGAGTGTAGTGGCATGATCTTAGCTCACTGTAACCTCCGCCTTCTGGGTTCAAGCAGTTCTCCTGCCTCAGCCTCTCAAGTAGCTGGGATTACAGGTACCTGCCATCATGCCCGGCTGATTTTTGAATTTTTAGTAGAGATAGGGTTTCACCATGTTGGCCAGGATGGTCTTAATCGCTTGACCTTGTGATCCACCCACCTCAGCCTCCCAAAGTGCTGGGATTACAGGTGTGAGCCACAGCACCCAGCCATGATTTAGATTCAAACTGTATCTTCATTGGTTCCAGTCACAATGGTTTACAGTGCTAAGTAAAGCTATAGATTGCATACCATTGTACTTGTGAAGGCTTTTTTTTTTTTTTTTTTGAGACACAGTCTCACTGTGTTGCCCAAGCTGGAATGCAGAGGTGCAGTCACAGTTCACTGCTGCCTCAACTTCCTGAGTTCAAGCAGTCCTCCCAGTTTGGCCTCCCATGTGGCTGGGACTATAGGCATGTACCACTGCACCTGGCTAATTTTTAAATTTTTTGTAGAGATGGGGGTCTCACTGTATTGCCCAGGCTGGTCTTCTGAAGGCTTTTAGTTTGTTTGCTTGTTTGTTTTTAAATCTTGCTTGCTTGCTTTTCTTTTCTTTCTTTTTGAGATGAGGTCTTGCTCTGTCACCCAAGATGGATTGCAGTGGCCTAATCACAGCTCACTGCAGCCTCTACCTGCTGGTCCTGGCGATCTTTGTGCCTCAGCCTCCCAGTTAACTGGGACAACAGGCGCATGCCACCACATCCAACTAATTTATTTTTATTTTCTGTAGAGACATGATTTTGCTCTCACGGATCTGTCCAACCAATAAACAAACACAAAAAAGTTATGATACTCAGGGCAAAGTTTTCTCTAACTCCTCAAAAGGACTTGAATTTAGGACATCTTTCTTACTGAGACATACAAAGGCTTAAAAGTATCTATTATAATCTAAAACACTCACCACTGTCTAACATTTGTCCTCCAAATGAGAGCACTAATAGCCTATTCAAAAGAGTCTCTAATTATGAATGTCAAGTTACAAAGAATGTTTTTTTGTTCTTAGGTCTATGAAGATAACACAAAAGCAACAAGTGAAAACACAATGCATAAAGTTTCACTTTAGTCCCCTTATAACAGAAAACAAGAGATGAAGATAAGAGCACTTTTGCTGTCCTAGAACTTAAAATGAAAATCTAAGAGAGACCCATAATATAAATACAATCATCCCTTGGTATATGTGGGGATTGCTTCTAGGACCACCACATATAACCACATCAGTGCATGCTCTGAAGTACGCCCTGTGGAACCTGCATATGTGAAAAGTCCTTCCCATAGACTTGGGTTTCACATCCCATGAGAACTGTATTTTCAATTGGTGTTTTTTATTTTTATTTTTTGTTATTTTTTTTAAAATTTTTAATTAAAAAGAAATGAAGTCTCACTATGTTGCCCACACTGCTTTCAACCTTCTGGGCTCAAGCAACCCTCCCCGCTCAGCCTTCCAAAGTACTGGGATTATGGACGTGAGCCACTGCTCCTGGCCTCAATCTGTGTGGTTGAAAAAAGGCTGCATATAAGTGGATCTGTGCAGTTCAAACCAGTTGTTGGGCAAGAGCCAACTGTAATTAGAATTATAAAAATTGATGCCATGCTCTCTGTGTGAGTAACAATGCAGTAAGAATATGCAGATTTTAGTCACTAATTTTGACTTCGTGGAAAAGGAACTGCAGACTAGATGCTACAGAAGAGAAACACTTGAGGGTGAAAAAGATTAACAGCAAGAAAATGGGAAAGAGACTAAGAAATCCAGTTTCTTAGAAAAACATATTCAATAGAAACTTAGGAACAGAAGTGATGTCTTGGTTGGCCATGAGATAGTAGATCCCTACAACCACTAGAAAGTGTCCATTAGGGACATTATCCCTTTAGGGTAATGTGCAGGTGGTCATGTTTCAGACTTTATTACTGAAAGTCGTGACCACAGGGAGGTTAGATAAGCATCTTTATAAGGGGTTATCTATGTTACAGGCATTATTTAAAGACTTTGCTGAAGAACACCTTGGTATGCAGGAATCAAACATTGGTCAGGGCCAGGCACTTTGGGAGGCCAAGGTGGGTGGATCATTTGAGGTCAGGAGTTTGAGACCAGCCTGGCCAGCATGGTGAAGCCCCATCTCTACTAAAAATACAAAAATTAGCCAGGTGTGGTTGTGGCTGTCTGTAGTCCCAGCTACTGGGGAGGCTAAGGCAGGAGAGTCGCTTGAACCTGGGAAGTGGAGGTTGCAGTGAGCCAAGACTGTGCCACTGCACTCCAGCCAGGGCGACAGAGTGAGACTCTGTCTCAAAAAAAAAAAAAAAATTGGTTAGCATGATGGTTTCGCTTCAAGATAGCATCACTCTTGCATGCAACAGACAGTTTTCCTACAACTGTCTTTAATTCTACAGATACTCTGTCAGTCTTTAAAATGAAACTATAAATTATAGATTATCTACATTTATGGATGAAGAAAGTGTGGCTTAGAGAAATTCAGTAATTTGCTCAAGTTCACAGAGTAACAGTTCAGGAATGTTGATCTAGATCTGTCTGGCTTCACAGTTGGCATACATAATTACCGTGCTGTAATGTCTTCTGTAATACATGGTATAGAATTGACAAAAAATTTTTTTGAGACGAAGTCTAGCTCTGTTTCCCAGGCTGGAGTGCAATGGCACAATGTTGGTTCACTGCAATCTCAGCCTTCCAGGTTCAACGATCCCCCCACCTCAGCCTCCCAAGTAGCTGGGATTACAAGCGTGTACCACCATACCTGGCTAATGTTTGTATTTTTAGTAGAGACGAGGTTTCACTATGTTGGCCAGGCTGGTCTCGAACTCCTGACCTCAGGTGATCCACCTACCTCAGCCTCCCAAAGTGCTGGGATTACAGGCGTGAGCCACTATACCCAGCCTAGATTTAATCTTTTTTTTTCTTTTTTGAGATGGAGTTTTGCTCTTGTTGCCCAGGCTGGAGTGCAGTGGCGCAATCTTGGCTTACTGCCTCCCGGGTTCAAGCGATTCTCCTGCCTCAGACTTCTGAGTAGCTGGAATTATAAGCATCCACCACCACGCCCAGCTAATTTTTTGTATTTTTAGTAGGGACGGGGTTTCAACATGTTGGCCAGGCTGGTGTTGAACTCCTGACCTCAGGTGATCCACCCGCCTTGGCCTCCCAGAGTGCTGGGATTACAGGATTGAGTCACCATGCCCGGCCTAGATTTAATCATTTTGACCATGTATGCAGTTGTAAATAATAGTCAGACCTAAGAGTCTGGCGCTCAGGGGAGAGGATGGGACTTGAAGTGTAGATTATCTATTTTTTTCTACTTTGTTTTATGCTGTTTTTTAAATTGTACAAGTCAACAATGATACATGTTTTATTTTTAGAACTTCAAACAATACATACAAAACTACAGTTCCCTATGACCACGTACTTGAGTACACAGGTGCCCTCCTCCTCAATGGAATGTATACTTTTTCTGCGTTTATTTACAAGTATTTGTACCCATAGGAATATATAGTGTTTTAGTTTGCAAAAATAGTATCATACTGTACATACTGATGGGGTGATCATTTTGTGATCTACCCCACCCCAACTCATGCATGCTATTCTGCAGCTTTAAAGATGTTCTTGGGATCTTTCAATTTCAGTCATTAATAAGTTACTTATTTTGATACCTGCATAGTAAACTGTTCTGTGGTATGAATATGTGATTTATTTAATATATGAATATGCCAATTGATAATATAGGTTGTTTCTAATTTTTTTGATATTATACAAATAGTGATTTTTATTCTTTTCAAGAATTTAAAATGCTCGGTGAATTTTAGTATGTAAAACTAGTATGTATATGTACATAAATTATTGAAATTACTAGGATGTTTTTGGCAGAGTACCTCACAATTCTACCATAATGATTCTCTGTAATTATCTGGAGAGTCATTGTTCTTAAAAATGTTTGCAGTCTGTGCTTTCATTAATCTTTTCTACATGAAGTTAATTTTAGTTTTTAAAATATACTTAATTTTTGTGGAGATTTAAATTTTTTTGCAACTTTGTAATTAATGTTAATTTATATTTAGAATAATTTATACTGTACTATTAGAAAGGGCATTTTCTTGAAATAAATTATTAGTGGAGATGAGCGACTATTGATGGAGATGAGTACCTTTATCATGCAGTATATCAGCACCCAGATATTGGACTTTTCTCACTGCCCCTTAATTTACTTTTTTTGATATTGTCGTTCTATGGCAATGAGGCTTTTGGATATTGAGGAGGAAGTAATAACTGTACATAATGTGATAATGATGTCTTTGAGGACCCTTCTCATAACAAGCCATTCGAATCGGAATAATATCTTGTGCAATATGGTGTTAAGGCATTTAGGTTACATCTTTTTTTTTTTTTTTTTTTTTTTTTTTTTTTGAGACGGAGTCTCGCTCTGTCGCCCAGGCTGGAGTGCAGTGGCGCAATCTCGGCTCACTGCAAGCTCCGCCTCCCAGGTTCACGCCATTCTCCTGTCTCAGCCTCTCTAAGTAGCTGGGACTACAGGCGCCCGCCACCACGCCCGGCTAATTTTTTTTTTGTATTTTTAGTAGAGACAGAGTTTCACCGTGGTCTCGATCTCCTGACCTCGTGATCCGCCTGCCTCGGCCTCCCAAAGTGCTGGGATTACAAGCGTGAGCCACCGCACACGGCCTCTCATTTCTTAATATATTCTGGATGACTTCTAATGACTTTATGCTGTTTACCTTTCATATTTAAAATAAGAGGGTTCTTTTAGCAGATTTTGGTTATAAAACATCTGAAATAGTGTAATTTAAATAAACAAGGTAAAGGAAAAAATATATATATTATGCCAAGAAAATGAGCTAGTCCTTATAGTTGAGACCAAATTTTAGCTTTGAGCATTTTTGTATGCAAGCACAGAATGCAGTCGGTTGGATTTTATAGGGTTCATCTCAGTAGGAATTATTATTCTATTTCATTTTTGCAGAATTGAGAAGCCATCATAATTGTTTTATATTTAAATTTTTAAACGGAAACCTAAATTTGCATAAAAACTCTAGACAGCGTTTACAGTTGCAAGGCATTTTGTTTGCCTTATTGTATTTGTGTACTTCTTACATAGTACCTGGCAAACAGTAAGTGCCAAGTACATTTAGTTTGATTTTATTTTTTATTGTATCTTATTTCTTCTTTTTTGAGGTAGAGTCTTCCTCTGTTGCCCAGGCTGGAGTACAGTGGTGTCATCACAGCTCACTGCAGACTTAACCTCCTGGGTGAGGAGTGGTGGTGTGCACCAGTGGTCCCAGCTACTCAGGAGGCTAAAGCAGAAGGACCCCCAGCCCGGGAGGTGCTCCAGAACACCCCAGCTAGGGTGACAGAGTGAGAGTCTTTCTCAAAAAATAAATAAGTAAATAAAGTTGCTTGGGACATGTTATATAGATGCTATTTAAAGCTATCTGGATAGATAATATCCTCCAGGTTATAATCATCTGTACCCCATTGTGTGATGGGGTGATCATTTTGTGATCCACCCCACCCAAACTCATGCATGCTAACAGTTATGTATGCCTTTTCTCCAATTTATCTGCCTGCATTTTGTCAGATGGTTTTCAGTGAACCTTCACTGGGCAAAGGGGAAGTCTTCTCTTGGCCCCTGTAGTGCTAACAAGCATTGACTTCTAAATGGGTAATTTGGTCAGGAGTGGTGGCTCACGCTGTAATCCAGCACTTTGGGAAGTCAGGGTGGGAGGATCACTTGAGCCCAGGAGTTTGAAACCAGCCTGGGCAATATAGTGAGATCCTGTATCTACCAAAAATTTAAAAAATTAGGCGAGCATGGTGGCACCCACTTATAGTCCTACCTACTTGGGACTGGGTAATATCCTCAAGGCAATGAGTGTAGATAGAAGAGGGAGCCAAGAGCTAAGCTCTAGGATATGGTAGCATTAAGATAATGGAGAAAAGAAAAGAAATCATCAGAGGATACTGAGAAGGAACAATCTGTGTGGTAGGACACAAACCTGGAGAATATATCTTGGGAACTGAAGGGAAGAAAGTAAAACATGGAGGAGGGGATGAACAGTCATGTCAGATTTTGCCAGTAAGTTAGGTAGGATAAAGACTAGAATTGAAAATTGTGTTTAGCAATGTAAAACATGCTTTGTTACATGATCTTCAGTAATAAATAGCCAGGTTAGCACTATTTGCATATGTTTTTAATGGGAATTTTTGATGTTTACAGTGTCTCCTTTGCCATGTTCAGGTTTTCCAACCTATTGGTGGTATGTCTGACAGTGGATCACAACTTGGTTCAATGGGTAGCCTCACCATGAAATCACAGCTTCAGATCACTGGTAAGTTTTAGAAACGTCGGCTACTTTACTTTGTTTTCCCCCGTATGATTAAAAAATAATCCTGAGAAGGCCAGGCATGGTGGCCCATGCCTGTAATCCCAGCACTTTGGGAGGCTGAGGTGGGCGGGTCACTTGAGGCCAGGAGTTTGAGACCAGCCAGGCCAACATGGAGAATACAAAATTAGTTGGGCATGGTGGTGCACACCTGCTGTCCCGGCTACTCCGGAGGCTGAGGCATGAGAATCGCTTGACCTTGGGAGGTAGAGGTTGCAGTGAGCTGAGGTTACGCCACTGCACCCCAGCCTGAGTGATACAGTGAGACTGTCTCAAAAAAAAAAAAAAAAAAAAATCTTAAGAGAACAAAATATTTAATGGCTGTTACATGTCAGGTGCTCAATTAACATTTGCTGAATGAACGAAGATGTATAGATACATAATTTTTATTGTAGAATATTCTTGGATATTTTACAGTTTTTTTTTCCTTAAACATGGGCACTTGGGTAGTTGCTAATTTTGTTTGTTGTATTAACAGCTTTATTGTTAATTTTTTTTGTTTTTTTGTTTTTATTGTTTTTATTGTTAATTTGTTTTTTTTGTTTTTTTGTTTTTATTGTTAATTTTTTTAGCTTTATTGTTGTATTAACAGCTTTATTGAGATATAATTCATATCCCCTACAGGTTACCCATTTATTTATTTATTTACTTATAACAGTGACACAATCATGCAACCTCCTGCTACGGTGACTACAGTCATGCACCACCATGCCCAGCAAATTCTGTAGTTTTTTGTAGAGATGGGGTCTCACTATATTGCCCAGGCTGGTTTCGAACGCCTGAGCTTAAATGATCCTCCCACTAGGGCCTGACAAAAGGCAGATAAATAGGAGAAAAGGCATACATCTTATTAGCATGCATGGGTAGGGGTGGGATGGATCACAGAATGATTACCCCATCATGCAATGGGGTACAAAATGGTTATATACTACTCTTCTTCATAGGGGAAAGGGAGATGGGGAAGTGTGGGTGATTTTAGAGGGATGGTAAATGATTTTTAGGGGAATTCAGAGGGCTCGAAGAACGTACAATGGCCTGGGACAAAGTCTGTTTGGCCCACAGAATAGATAGTGGTTTATGACAAAAGTCTCTCCAGGTCCAGGTCTGTTAAAAGACTTCAGTCAGCTGGGCACGGTGGCTCACACCTGTAATCCCAGCACTTTGGGAGGTCGAGGTGGGCAGATCACCTGAGATCAGGAGTTTGAGACCAGCCTGGCCAACACGGTGAAACCCCGTCTCTACTAAAAATAAAATCAGCTGTGCGTGGTGTTGCACACCTGTAATCCCAGCTACATGGGAGGCTAAGGCAGGAGAATCACTTGAACCTAGGAGGCGGAGGTTGCAGTGAGCCGAGATCATGCCATTGCACTCCAGCCTGGGCGACAGAACGAGACTCCCATCTCAAAAAAAAAAAAAAGACTTCAGTTTTTATATTCCTGCTACATAAGTTTAGTTATTGAAAACTCAGGGAAGAGAACAACGGTAATTGTAAGTGTTTTCTTCTTTGGTGGATCTGGACTTAGGCAGATAAGAGAACTTCAGAAAACAACTTCATGCTGTACTTTGAGAGAAAGAAGATTGAGGGAGGGGAGCTGCAGGGTTCAGAGAGACCTTGAGAGACTCATTTAATTCAACAAGTCAAAGCACCATATTTTGGGATATCAGTTTCTGAGCCCCAAAAGTACATTCACAGAGTTGTGCAACCATCACCACAATCAACTTTAAAATATTTTCGTCCTTCCAGAAAGAAGCCCTGTACTCATTAGCAGTCACTCTCCGTTTAACCCATCCACCCAAAAACCCAGGCAACGCCTGATCTTTCTGTCTCTAGATTTGCCTATTCTGGATCTCGCATATAAATGGAATTACACAATGTGTGGCCTTTTGTGTCTTCTTTGGGCAGACTGTTTTCAAGTTTCATCCATGTTGTAGCATGTATCATTACTTAATTCCTTTTTTTGCTAAATGATATTTTATTGTATGAGTATACCAAATTTTAAAAATCCATTCTTCAGGTGAGGGATGTTTGGGTTGTTTCTACTTTTTGGATTTTATGAAAAATGCTATAAACATTTGTGTACAAGTTTTTGTGAGAATGTATGTTTTCAGTTTTCTTGGGTATATACCTAAGAGTGAAATTCCTAGGTTATATGGAATCCGTGTTTATTAGCATTTTGAGGAATTCCAAATTATTATTATTTTTTTCTTTTTCTTTTTTTTTTTGAGACAGAGTTTTGCTGTGTTGCCTAGGTTGGGGTGCAGTGGTGTGATCTCGGCTCACTGCAACCTCCGCCTCCTGGGTTCAAGTGATTCTCATGCCTCAGTCTTCCGAGTAGCTGGGACTACAGGCACGCGCAACCATGTGTAGCTAATTTTTGTATTTTTAGTAGAGACGGGGTTTCACCATGTTGGCCAGGCTGGTCTCGAACTCCTGACCTCAGGTGATCCACCCACCTCGGCCTACCAATGTGCTGAGATTACAGGTGTGAGCCACTGCGCAGGCCCAGATTATTTTTCAATGCAGCTGCGCTGTTTTGCATTCCCACCAGCAATATTTGAGGATTCCGATTTCTCTACATTCTTGCCAGTGATTTTTTTTTTTTTTTGAGACGGAGTCTTGCTCTGTCGCCCAGGCTGGAGTGCAGTGGTGTGATCTTGGCTCACTGCAAGCTCTGCCTCCTGGGTTCACGCCGTTCTCCTGCCTCAGTCTCCCGAGTAGCTGGCACTACAGGCGTCCGCCACCATGCCCGGCTAATTTTTTTTGTATTTTTAGTAGAGACGGATTTCCACCATGTTAGCCAGGATGGTCTCGATCTCCTGACCTCGTGATCCGCCTGCCTCGGCCTCCCAAAGTGCTGGGATTACAGGCTTGAGCCACTGCGCCCAGCCTATCTTTTTTATGATAGCCATTCTAGTGGGTGTGAAGTAGTACTTTGTGTGTGTGTGTGTGTGTGTGTGTGTGTGCGCGCGCGCGTTCGCGCGCGTATGTTTTATCTATTTAATTTTGTTTTTTTGTTTTTTTGTTTTTTCTTTTTTTGAGACCAGGTGACAGTCTGCTCTGTCACCCAGGCTGGAGTGTAGTGGTGCAGTCATGGCTCACTGCAATCTCTAACTTCTGGGCTGAAGTGATCCTGCCACCTCAGCCTTCTGAGTAGCTGGGACTACAGGCGTGCACCACCCTAACCAGCTCCCTATCGTGGTTTTGGCTTGTACTCCTCTGATGGCTAATGATATTGTCTTTTCATGTGCTTATTGGTCATTTTTGTATCTTTTTAGAGAAACGTCTGTTCACGTCCTTTGTTTGCTATTGTAAATTAATACCTCTGTCACTATTGTTAATTAATATCTCTGTGTTTATTTCTTCCTCTAATCATTTCATGTATTACTTTCAGATTAATGTTCTTAATATGCCATCCAATATGTTTCATTCCTGCTCAAAAACCTTAGGTACTTCTCTTAGACTATGGTATAGAATTTCTTTAGTATGAGCTAAGACCCTTCACTCTCTGTCTACATATGGTCTCTTTGTAGGTTTTTTTGTTTTTTTTGAGACAGAGTCTCGCTCTGTCACCCAGGCTGGAGTGCAGTGGTGCAATCTTGGCTCACTGCAGCCTCCGCCTCCCAGGTTCAAGCAGTTCTCTGCCTCAGCCTCCCAAGTAGCTGGGGTTATAGGTCCCCACCACCATGCCTGGCTAATTTTTGCATTTTTAATAGAGATGAGGTTTCACCATCTTGGCCAGGCTGGTCTTGAACTCCTGACCTCATGATCCACCCACCTCGGCCTCCCGAAGTGCAGGGATTACAGGCATGAGCCACCCTGCCCGGCCTGTAAGTCTTTGTATGTGAACCGTTTGTACTAGCTAGAATGAGTCACTGGATTTTCCTCAGACGTGTATGTATTTCTGTCACACAATGAAAACCTCAGTCTCTCTCCCTTTAGTTTGATAGCATTTATTGATTATAGAACAATTATCATCCCCTGTATTTTAGTTTCAACTATGCCTGGCTTATAGCTTCTTCTGGATTATGAATAGGTTAGGTCACAGATCATATCTTATCATTATTATTTTCCTCAAAACCTAAAGGCGATTGAATATAAAAATAATACTGTCTTAACGTAACCACATCATAGAATTTTTTCGGATTTCCTTCACTAACTCTGGTATCTTTCCTTAGCAGTATCTGTTTCTTAAAGAAAGATATTACTATTTCTTAGTTAAAGCCAGATTCTATTTTTTTTTCCCCACCCCCCCATCCTCAATCTAGCTTGAGTAGCTGACTTTTATCAGACCAGAATTCTTATGACTTCTTTTTGGCAGCTTAAAGTTGAAAGTTTTTATTAGAACAGTCTTTTAAAACATTCTGTACTTTTTCAGATTACATAAATAATATACATTTTTACTGATTTAAAAAAGTAAATTATTCTCAAAGACAATGATTAATAGTTTTCTTTGCATAAACTGTCTTATTTGCTATCATCATTATTGAATTTTTTTTTTTTTTTACTGTAATGATAAACACTAATTGCACCTCAAAAAGTCGTAATCCGTAGCCATCTCAGATTTTTTTCTTTTTGAGATGGGGTCTCACCCTGTCATCCAGGCTGGTGTGCAGTAGCGTGATCATGGCTCACTGCAACCTTGATCTCCCAGGGTCAGGTGAGCCTCCCACCTCAGCCTCCTGAGTAGCTGGAACTACAGGTGTGCGCCACCACACCTGGCTAATTTTTGTTTTTTTTGTTGTTGTTGTTTGTTTGTTTTTTTAAATTTTTTTTGAGATGGAGTCTCGCTCTGTCGCCCAGGTTGGAGTGCAGTGGCGCAATCTCGGCTCACTGCAAGCTCCGCCTCCCGGGTTCACGCCATTCTCCTGCCTCAGCCTCTCCTAGTAGCTGGGACTACAGGCGCCTGCCACCACGCCCGGCTAATTTTTTCTATTTTTAATAGAGACGGGGTTTCACCGTGGTCTCGATCTCCTGACCTCGTGATCCGCCCGCCTCGGCCTCCCAAAGTGCTGGGATTACAAGCGTGAGCCACCGCGCCCGGCCAATTTTTGTATTTTTTACAGAGATGGCGTTTTGCCCTGTTGCCCAGGCTGGTCTCAAACTCCTGAGCTCAGGTGATCCACCCACCTCAGCCTCCTAAAGTGCTTGTATTACAGGTGTGAGCCACCTCACTCAGCCCCATCTCAGATTTTTAAAATCTTGGGTCTAAAATATTCTTTTTCTTTTTTTTTTGAGACACAGTTTCCCTTTTGTTGCCCAGGATGGAGTGCAATGGTGTGATCTCGGCTCACCGCAACCTCTGCCTCCCAGATTCAAGCAATTCTCCTGCCTCAGCCTCCCAGATAGCTGAGATTACAGGCACCCGCTGCTATGCCTGGCTGATTTTTGTATTTTTAGTAAAAACGGGTTTTCACCATGTTGGTCAGGCTGGTCTTGAACTCCTGACCTCAGGTGATCCACCCGTCTCTGCCTTCCAAAGTGCTGGGATTATAGGTGTGAGCCACCGCGCCTGGCCTTAAATATTCTCTTTTTTATAAATTTTTTTCTTTTTTTTTATTCATTGCTTGCTAATTGGGTCTAAATATTCTGAGAATGCTCAAGTATAGGGCAAAAAACAAACACCATGAATAATGGATAATAGTTTAGCAAACATATTATTAGATATGAAACAGAACACAAGATAAAAGACAGAAGTGTCAACTTTAATAGAATCAAATGCCCTTCATAATTCATTGAGTTACTTTAGTTTTGATGCTAGAACGCTTAGAACTAAGTATTTTGCACAAATCTCCTTAATGACATCATGGGTTTTAATCTCTTAATGGGTCAGTTATAGTATTTGTTTTATTGTAAGCTGCCTCAATGCCTTTTGAGAATCAAGGAAGGAATAAATATGCAAGTGTAAAAAATAAATGTCAGGCTGGGCGTGGTGGCTCTCACCTGTAATCCCAGCACTTTGGGAGGCTGAGGCGGTCAGATCACTTGAGGTCAGGAGTTCAGGACAGCCTGGCCAACATGGTGAAACCCTGTTTCTACTAAAAAATACAAAAATTAGCCAGGTGTGGTCGCACGTGCCTGTAATCCCAGCTACTCGGGAGGCTGAGGCAGGAGAATCACTTGAACCTGGGAGACGGAGGTTGCAGTGAGCCAAGATCGCACCCCTACACTCCAGCGTGGGTGACAGAGCGAGACTCCATTTTTTTGTAAAATGAGGGTCTCACTCCGTCACCCAGGATGGAGTATAGTGGCATAATCACGGCTCACTGAAGCCTTAACCTCCTGGGCTGAAGCAGTCCTCTCGCCTCATCCTCTGGAGTGGCTAGGACTACAGGCGTATACCACCCACCACACTTGACTAATTAAAAAAAATTGTGTGGTTTTTTTTGTTTTGTTTTGTTTTGTTTTTAAGATGGAGTCTCGCTCTGTTGCCAGGCTGGAGTGCAGTGGTGCGATCTTGGCTCACTGCAACCTCTGACTCCCTGGTTCAAGCGATTCTTCTGCATCAGCCTCCTGAGTAGCTGGGATTACAGGCACGCGCCACCAAGCCCAGCTGATTTTTGTATTTTTAGTAGAGACGGAATTTTATCATGTTGGCCAAGATGGTCTCGATCTCCTGACCTCGTGATCTGCCCACCTCAGCCTCCCAAAGTGCTGGAATTATAGGCGTGAGCCACCGCGCCCGGCCAAAACATTTTTTTTGTAGAGACAAGGTCTTGCTATGTTGCCCAGGATGGTCTTGAACTCCTGGCCTCAAGTGATGCTCCCAGCCTTTCCATAAGTGTTGGAATTATAGGCCTGAGCCACTTTCCCTGACCTAGAATTGCTGCTGTTTAAATGCAGAAAAGTAGAAAAGGACCCTTTGAGGAGACAGCATGAGCAAGACACATGAAAGAAGAGAGTACACAAAACTTGCCCTAATACCCATGAAAGCCCCTATAATAGGGGAGCCCTGAGAATGGGAATGGCTGTGTCTTTCAGGTGTGCCTTAAAAAGAAATTTATTGCTAAGGGAGATGGAGATGGAAAGTAATCAGTGTTTGTAACAAAGAGTGGTTAGATTTGTGTTTTAGAAAGTTAGAGAAAAAAATTTCTTTTTTTTTTTTTTTTTTGAGACAGTCTCGTTGTGTCGCCCAGGCTGGAGTGCAGTGGTGTGATCTCAGTTGACTGCAATCTCTGCCTACCATGCCCACCCCCTTACCTACTTATTTATTTATTTATTGAAACAGAGTCTCGCTCTGTCACCCAGGCTGGAGTGCAGTGACTTGATCTTGGCTCACTGCAACCTCCGCCTCCCAGGTTCAAGCGATTCTCATGCCTCAGCCTCCCCAGTAGCTGGGATTGCAGGCATGCACCACTGTGCCTGGCTCACTTTTTGTATTTTTAGTAGAGATGAGGCTTTACCATGTTGTCCAGGCTGGTCTCAAACTCCTGACCTCAAGTAATTTGCCCACCTCGGCCTCCCAGAGTTCTGGAATTACAGGCATGAACCATTGTTCCCAGCCAATTTTTAAATTTTTGTAAAGACACGTTCTCATTGTGTTGCCCAGGCTGGTCTTGGATTTTTTGAATCAGCTCTTCGTTTCTTCTTATCATTTAGCCAGGGTCTTTACCTTGGATGTAAGTCAGTTTTCTTATGTCCTTCCCTGTCTATTTACCTGTTTCCCATTTAATTATGCCTATGTATAACCTCAGCTATTATACTGAACTCATCTGTGTCTTCTTTTTTTTGACCGGGAAATTTTTTTTTTAATTACAAGCTCAACCCATTTGTTCTGTTTCAAAGGTGCAGTACTTTTCTTCATTTATTAGTGAAAGAAGTTAAGAAATTAACTTTCCAAAAAAATCAGCAAATGGCAAACAAATGTCCTTGAAAGTCACAGTCACATATAGTGTCTGCTAGAAAAGAGGAGGGGTAAGACAGCCTCCACCTACTTTCACGAGTTTCATCAAATACTGGTTCTACTCAAGGGTGGAGTAAAAAGGCAACTAACTTTCTAAAAGGAGTATGTTATTAAATGAGCCATTTACTATACTCCTTCCTAAAAGCCCCAGATGGGGAACATGTTTTCTCAACTAGATCTAGGAAGTAGACTGTGGAATCAGTCGGTCCTCCTCACCTTAAGGGCTATCCACTGGTTAATGAATTAAAAAAAAAAAAAAAGACTGAAAAAGAAACCTCACACACACTCCCCCCTAAAAAAGAGGAGGGGGGAAAAACCACTAAGATGTCCCAGAGTGGAATCAGGGAGCAGCTTCAACAATTCCAATTAGTCTGTTACAGAGTCATCCACAAGCATGCCTTGCTTTAAAAATATATATATATCTTGAAACAACAAAACTGAAACTAGTATTAATCACTTTTCTGACAATATACAATTATTCAAAATTAACTAGTACTGGGCTAGGGATATGGGGGGGCGGCGCATAACTATGGGCCTTGTCTCACATGAGTACATGTGGGTAGGTGCAGTGCATTTGTCATTATGGCAAAAACGAATTTTAATTTTTAAGCTTTAGTTTGACTTAAACATTGCTTTTAGTATGATGCCAACACCAGCTATGCAGAAAGGGCTCTGGAGAGATGTCCTAGCAGCACACATCTGCGGCTCTTCTTCGGTTCTGGAGGTTCCAGGGCAGCCAATACTGCTTCGTCAAATACATTCTTTATGCCTTTCTTTGTGAGTGCAGAACACTCCACATACTTGACTTGACAGTCCTCAGGTCATGGGCCAGCTTTTCAGCAGTCTCTGGAGTGATAGGCTTCTGTTTGTTCTTGGCAAGTTTCTCAATAGTAGAGGGGTCATCTTTGAGATCAGTTTGGGTCCCAACAAGCAACAAAAGAGTCTTTGGACAGTGGCACCCACTTTTCTTTCACATTTTCAAATGAAAATGGAGAGATGGAGAGACCACTGAAAAATAGACTAGAAATATATCTGTGGGTAACTCAGTAGTCATAATCCCTCATAATCCTCTTACTCTGCAGTATCAAAAAGTCCAAGAGTATATGGTTCTCCACCAGTCATAACTGTTATTGCATAGTTGTCAAAAACAGTTGGTACATATTTCGATGGAAATTTGTTGTGTTGTTTTACCAACAGCACCATCACCCACAACAACACACTTTTAATTGTCTGCATTGCTGAAATAGTTTTGTATCCACTTTAAGTATTTCAAATCTGATGTTGACCTCAGCTTCTCCACCGGGGTGTTGTTGGCTCCTGTGTGTTTTTTATTTGATGTTTGTTGTATGCTAGCATTGGGCAAAATAAGGAAACTTTGGTATTTGCTAGAAATTTCTTATATTCTCATCTTTACTCCAAATTAAGAAAGAGATGTCATCTTGATTTTAGTTATTATTAATCGTAATTAAATATTACTGCATTTCCCAAATTTATTACAGTGCCATATATTTAGCTCTGATTGTTCAGGGACCAAAACGATCCCATATACTTATGTTTTTTTAAATTCCTTTAACAGTCCAGCAAACTAAGAATTTTATACTTGTGATTTAGAGTTTAGTTCTCTACAGGCAGGGCAGAATTCTTCCAAAGAGGTAGCTGTTGCTCTACTGGATTGATCTCTTACCTGGTTCATTATTCTGCTTATTTATTTAGTTTTGGCACTGTTTTTTGTTGTACCTTGTTCTCTGTAGCTTATCCAAAGTAGGTTGGATAAGCTACGGATCCATTCTTTTCTTGTATTTGTATTGTAAAATGTTTATGTTGTATCAGAGAGATACACTGAAGAACTGAAATCAGTTCAAAGCACTGACCTTCAGAACAGAAGGATCAGAGGAACATTAGTTTAAGCCATGAAAACTATTTGCATTAGTATGTGGGTATGTGTGTGAGAGAGAGAGAGAACACAAGCATGGGAGAGTGAGATAGCCAGCAAGTAATTATAATAAAGCAGAGAGACAGAGACTAGAAAGCAGGGAAACTTGTTTTCTACCATGACTAATAATCATTTGGTTCAACATATGTATTAAATACCTCTCAGATTAAATCCCAGAGTGCTCCAGAAATTGTAAAGATTGGCTATATCTGTGCAATCAAGAGGCTCACAGGGTGAGTTAAACAAGTAAAAACTAGTAAGACCAAATGAAAAGCTGATGGAGCCATACGTAAATATGGAAATACTCTGGAAGCATGGAGGTGGAAATAAGTTAACTTCTTAGGATTAAAGAAGCCTTCAGTCAAAGAGAGGGGGGACGTTTGTCTCTCAAGAAATCGAATTTTAATGGTTATAAAAGGAAAAAGGATCATTCTGAGTAGAGGGAGCAGCATGTGTAGAGGAATGAAAGTACATGGCCCATGTGAGGAACAGCAAATAACTAAGGGTGGCTAGAATATAGAGCTTTGGTAAGATTTGTTTTAGTAGGAGGCTGGAAGGGTAAGTTATAGCTGCATACTAAGCAAGGTAGAATGCCCCATAAGAGTTTAAACTTCATTTTTCAGGCAATGAAGAATCATTTAAGTAATGACATGATCACGTCTATTTTAGGAAAATAATTCTGGTGGCTGTGAGGGGTTGGATTGGAGAAGTGAGAGTAAAAACAGTTGTTTAGAGGCCTCTTATAGTAGCCCAGGTGTCAGATGAGACTGACATTTTTCTGGTCCTTTTTCTTCCAGTTTATAATGTATAGTTTTTTATTTTTTTGTTTAATTTACTATGGGACTTTAGTTTTCAGAAAGTAGTACATTGATTTATTTTATATTTGTAATATTATGACTATAACACAAGGTTTTGTTCAATCTAGACTTTGAGATTTGGATACTGAAATAATTTCTCCTGTCCAGGTTTTGCAATGTGACCCTTGAGCAAATTTTTAAATTCCACAGAGCTTCTGTCTTTTTTTTTTTTTTTGTGACGGAGTTTCACTCTTGTCACCCAGGCTGGAGTGCAATGGTGTGATCTCAGCTCACTACAACCTCTGCCTCCTGGGTTCCAGTGATTCTCCTGCCTCAGCCTCCTGAGTAGCTGGGATTACAGGCACCTGCCACCATGTCTGGCTAATTTTTGTATTTTTAGTAGAGACGGGGTTTCACCATGTTTGTCAAGCTGGCTCCTGACCTCAGTTGATCCTTTTGACTCAGACTTCCAAAGTGCTGGGATTACAGGCATGAGCCACCACGTTCGGCTGCTTCTCTTTTTATGTGTAAAAATTAGGACAGTAATACCTGTTTCGCAGAATAGGTATTGATATTGAAATGACATTTACGTGCAGGCACATGGTAAATACTAACAATTGGTGCCCCTCCGCCCCCATGTAAAGTTTGTTAGGCCAGGCCTGGTGGCTCATGCCTGTAATTCCACCACTTTGGTAGGCCTAGGTAAGTGGATCTCTTGAGCCCAGGAGTACAAGACCAACTTGGGCAACATGGCAAAAGCTTGTCTCTACCAGAAAAAAATACAAAAATTTCCTGGATGTGGTGGCATGCACCTGTAGTCCCAGCCACTTGGGAGGCTGAGGTGGGAGGATGGATTGAGCCCAGGAGGTAGAGGTGGTTGCAGTGACCTGAGATTGTGCCACTGTTCTCCAGCCTGGGTGACAGAACCAGACCCTGTCTCAAAAAAAAAAAAAAAAAGGTTTCAGTGGGGTTTGGTAGGATTATGTAGCAAAATTGCTTTCACAAATTTGAATCCAGCTGGGCACAGTGGCTCACGCCTGTAATCCCAACACTTTGAGAGGCTGAGGCAAGTGGATCACCTGAGGTCAAGAGTTTGACACCAGCCTGATCAACATGGTGAAACCCCGTCTCTACTAAAAATACAAAAATTAGCTGGGTGTGGTGGCGCATGCCTGTAACCTCAGCTGCTTGGGAGGCTGAGGCAGGAGAATCACTTGAACCTGGCAGGCGGAGTTTGCAATGAGCTAAGATCGCGCCATTGCACTCTAGCCTGGGCAACAAGAGCGAAACTCTGTCTCAAAAAAAAAAAAAAAGAAAAAAAAAAAGTTTGAATCCTAGAAAGCCCTACCAGGGGCAGATCATTTCCTTCCTGTCAGCCCTGCATTGCTCTTTGTTCTAGGTTTAATCAGTTTCAGAGTGCCACAAGAGGCCCTGAAATATAATGAGTGTATGTATAATTGTTTGGGCTATTTCACCTTTTCTTAGACCAGAAATGTATTAAAAGTAGAAATTTTATGTTTTTCTGTGTAATCCTGTGATTAAATTTGGCTCTATATTAAGCACTAGAGCTTTAATTGTACTTTTTTTTATTATTTTTTAATAGAGATGTGGTCTCACTATGTTGTCCAGGCTGGTCTTAAATTCCTGGGCTCAAGTGATCCTCCTGCCTGGGTCTCCCAAAGTGCTGGTATTATGTGCCTGGCCTATTACATTTTAATCAGAGATAGCTCTGGTCCCCACTTGAATATTTTTTATTCTGAAAAAGGCTTTCTATTTCATGTTTCCACTTAGATGTCTCAGCATCTGAAACAACCTTTTTTTTTTTGGAGACACAGTTTTGCTCTGTTGCCCAGGCTGGATTGCAGTGGTGCAATCACAGCTCACTGCAGCCTTGACCTCCCAGGCTCAAGCAATCCTCCTGCCTCAGCCTCTCCCCAGCAGCTGGGACTACAGGTGCACACCATCATGCCTGGCTAATTTTTAAAATTATCTTTTGTAGAGATGGGGGTCTCACTATGTTGACCAGGCTTTGTTCAAACTCCTGGGCCTCAAGTGATCTTCCTGCCTCAGCCTCCCAAAGTGCTGGGATTATAAGTGTGAACCACCATACTTGATCTTGTCTATTTGTCTAGCCTTCTCTTGCAACTCTTCTTTTTCTTCAGTCAGTCATTCTGTAGCTGGCTTGAATGCCAGCAAAAAGGCACGTAAGCCTAAAAGGATGGAAGTATTTGATATATATAAAGTCAGAGTTTCAGGGCCACCACCTGGGACTATGCCTGCTTGGATACCCAGACTTTGGACTATATATTAAGTTTCTTTTTCTTCTTCTTCTTTTTTTTTTTTGAGATGGAATCTTGCTCTGTCACCCAGGCTGGAGTGCAGTGGCGCGATCTCGGCTCCCTGCAAGCTCCGCCTCCCAGGTTCATGCCGTTCTCCTGCCTCAGCCTCCCGAGTAGCTGGGACTACAGGCGCCCGCCACCACGCCCAGCTAATTTTTTGTATATTTAGTAGAGACGGGGTTTCACCGTGTTAACCAGGATGGTCTCGATCTCCTGACCTCGTGATCTGCCCGTCTCAGCCTCCCAAAGTGCTGGGATTACAGGCGTGAGCCACTGCACCTGGCTATATTAAGCTTCTTAAGTAGCTACTATATAAACTCCTCTGACAACTCCAAGGGTTCCTTAACTTTGATGAGCATTGGCATTCTCTGAACTTTGCTGCTGGAGTAGATCACCTGGGTGGTGGAGTAGATCACCTGGGTGGTAGAGTAGATAACCTGGGTGGTGGAGTACTTCCTTGATCGTAGTTACCTCATCTATGAGGGAGCAATGAGTTGCCACCTGTGGAAATCATGGGGTGCTCTGCTAGATTTCTACTTGTTATACCCTCTAAGGGGCTTGGACAAAGCTGTTTTATGGCAAAGGTAACTAAAGGGTGAAGGCTAAGGAGTTTGTATCTCAAGATGCACAATATAGGAAGCTCTTGCTTAGATAATACGAGATGTTAAAAAAAATCTTTGTAATTCTTATTCTTCCATTGGCTTTCCAACACACAGAATAAAATCTAAATTATTATTATTATTTTTTATACGTAGTCTCACTCTGTCGCCCAGGCTGGAGTGCAGTGGCATAATCTCGGCTCACTGCAACTTCCACCTCCCGGGTTCAAGCAATTCTCCTGCCTCAGCCTCCTGAGTAGCTGGGATTACAGGTGCCCGCCACCACACCTGGCTAATTTTTGAATTTTTTTAGTAGAGACGAGGTTTCGCCATGTTGGCCAGGCTGGTCTTAAACTCATGACCTCAGGTGATCCACCCGCCTCAGCTTCCCAAAGTGCTGGGATTACAGGTGTAAGCCACTGCGTCCAGCTGCAAATTCTTTATCTTGGCTTATAAAGCTCCCATACAAAGCTTATCTCCCTTCATTTACCATTCCTTCCTGTGCTTGCTATACTTTCCCTCAGATATGCCATACTCATTTGCCTCTGTCTGGAATGCTGTCTTATTCCCACCTCTAGTCTTCACATGGCTGGCTCCTTGTCATTTGGATGGTTGCTTAAAAGTCTTCTCAAAGGCCTTCCTTATTACCAAGTCATGTTCTGTCACATCAGCCTGTTTTTCATCATAAATACTTTAATTAGAATATAATCTCCTTGAAAGCCAGATCCTTTTCTTTACTGTTAATTGCTTTAGGGACAGAGTTTTGAGCAGTATCTGACACATGGTAGGCATTCAGATGTTTGTTAACCATGTTTGTCAATGCATACATTTTGTTTGTTTTGGGATATGGTCTTGCCGTGCTGCCCAGGCAGGTCTTAAACACCTAGGCTCAAGCAATCCTCCTGCTCAGCCACCTTTGTAGCTGAGATTACAGGTGCAAGCCACCCTGCCCAGCCATATGTGTACTTTTTAAATTTTTCCTCCTGTTGCCCAAGCTGTTGCACAATCATAGCTCATTGAAGCCTTGACCTCCTGGACTCAAATGATTCTCTTCCCTCAGCCTCCCAAGTAGCTGGGACTATTGGCACATGCCACTATGCCCAGCTAATTTTTTTGATTTTTAGGAGAGATGAGGTCTCGCTATGTTCTCTAGATTGGTCTTGAACTACTGAGCTTAGGCAATCCTCTTGCCTCAGCCTCCCAAAGTTCTGGGATTAGAGGTGTAAGCCACTGAACCTGGCCCATATGTGTACTTTTTAATTGATCTGAGTTCTGGGCTTTTGATACCATGGAATTCTACTGATGGGAATCTGGGTTGATGGTACGGGGAACCTCTATATTTATTTACTAGGATGGGAGTAAGTACAAAGGTTATGAGTGAATAAAATTGGTAATATTTTAGAGCAAAACTGCTTCTCTGAGTAAATTTAGTAAATCTGCCTAATTATGAAGTTAAATTGATTTCATGAGTGAATTAACATCTCAACTATTGAAATATTTTTCATTTCTTTTACATAGTCATCTCAGCAAAACTTAAGGAAAATAAGAAGAATTGGTTTGGACCAAGTCCTTACGTAGAGGTCACAGTAGATGGACAGTCAAAGAAGACAGAAAAATGCAACAACACAAACAGTCCCAAGTGGAAGCAACCCCTTACAGTGTAAGTTTGGAAGTATTTTTCTATAGTATGTTTTGTTTAGTAGATGATTGGAAATACAATTAAAAAAATGTTTCTCACTTTGGTTTTTTTTTTTTGTTCCTCCTTTCTCTCTTTTTTTTTTTTTTCTTTTTCCTAGGACTCCTTCTGGTCTGCTTTTTTGTTTCTCTTTAGATAGCTGTTTTTATAGTCACTCCCTTTGGCTTTACCTTCTCTAGTTTAGTTGGTGATGATATTGCTCTTGTCACTGAACAATAGCTGAAGAGAGCCCATGGTCACGGACCTAAAAAGATTTCTGGCAGCACTTTTATTAACTTTGGGTTGAATTAAGGGATTATGAGCACTTCCCCCGCCTCTGTTTTTTAACTTAATTTTTAAAAATAGTGTTTTAGTTAGTTTTTTCTTTATTTTGAGATAGGGTCTCACCCTGTCACCCAAGCTGGAGTATAGTGGCGCTATCATAGCTCACAGCAGCCTTGAACTCCTGGCCTCAAGAGATCCTCCTGCCTCAGCCTCCCAAGTAGCTGGGACCACAGGCATACATCACTGTGCCTGGCCAGTTTTTTAGTATTTTAAATTACGGTGCCAGTTATACTATACTTACTTATTTTTTGAATGAGATGGGGTGTTGTTATGTTGTCCAGAGTGCTCTCAACCTCCCCGGCTCAAGCAGTCTTCCCATCTCAGCCTTTCTCTCAAGTAGCTGGGACTACTACTATACATTTTATTCTACAACTTTCTTTTTGTACTTAGCACTAATATCATGGTGATCTCTCTACCTGAGTACATATGGATCTTGCATCCCTTATATAGCTTTGCAATATTCCTTAATATGGGTGGACTATATTTTAATAGTTTTGTATTGATTAGTTGGCTTCTAATGTTGTGCTATTAGGCAGCGTTGCAGATACATCCATGTGCATATATCTTTGTATGTTGGTGTTTATATCTGTAGTATAGATTCATAGAAGTAGGATATAGCTCAGTTTTAACACAAAGCCCTAAATGTTGGCATTATAATCTAAGATATTGACACCCATTGAAGGTTAATTTTAATTTTTAAAATTAAAATAGAAGAAAACACATGGAGCCAGGTGTGGTGGCTCACACCTGTAATCTCAACTCTTTGGGAGACTGAGCCAGGAGGATTGTGTGAGGCCAGGAGTTCAAAGGTGCAGTTTGCTATGATTGCTCCTGTGAATTGCCACTGAACTCTAGCCTGGGCAACGTAGTGAGACCCTGTCTCTACAAAAAGACAAACAAAACAAAGAAAAAGAATGATTTGGCCAGGCATGGTGGCTCACTCCTGTAATCCCAGCAGTTTGGGAGGCCAAGGCGGGAGGATCACCTGAGGTCAGGAGTTCGAGACCAGCCTGACCAACGTGGTGAAACCCCGTCTCTACTAAAAGTACAAAAATTAGCCGGGCGTGGTGGTGGGTGCCTGTAATCCCAGCTACTCGGGAGGCTGGGACAGGAGAATTGGTTGAACCTGGTAGGCGGAGGTTGCAGGTTGCAGTGAACTGAGATCGTGCCATTGCATTCCAGCCGGGGTGACAATAGTGAAACTCCGTCTCAAAAAAGAGAAAAAAAAAAAAAAGAATTTATGGAAGATCATCTTGAGGCCCATATCATTCCAATGTTTCTCATCTGTGTTTATTTCAACATAAATGTTTCTTAGGCTTTCTGTTTTTAATTAATGGCTCATTGTAGATTGAGTCAAAATGAAACAATATATTAATAAAAATTTCAAGAAAACACATGAGGCTGGGAATGATTGCACATGTTTGTAATCCCAGCTACTTGGGAGGATAAGGTGGGAGGATAAGGTGCTTTAGTCCAGGAGGAGTTCGAGATTAACCAGGGCAAAGTAGCGAGTTCTCGTCTCATATATATTTTTTCCTTTACCAAGTGGAATCTATAAAAAGTCGCAGCCTCCATGATGGCCAGAGATGTTCAGTTGAATTAGATGGTCACCTAATTTCCTCCAACTGCTTTGAGTGCTTACTTGATATGTACTTGGAGGCTCTTAAGCTGTTAATGTCATGAACTCCTTAGTGATTTAAAAGTTAAGAAAAAAGAAACTCTCTTTGTAGTTCTGTGTCGTAGTGCTGTTCTTGATCACAAACATTTGGGGAACTTACAAATCAAGTTATTTTCCTGAATTTTTAAGTTGCAGCAAATTGGCCTGGAATTTTATCACTTTCATTGTTGTGTAGCAGGCTTTCCAGACTGCTGTTGAGAATTGAATTGAAACAATTAAGACTGATCATCTTTGACAGTATACTTTATGTACCTTTCTTCCATATTAAAAATAGTTAAGTTAAATTTATTTGCCTTTTATTTCATCCCCATTATGATTTCTGAATTGACTAATAGATAATTTTTTTTTTTTTTTTATTATACTTTGGGGTTTTAGGGTACATGTGCACAATGTGCAGGTTTGTTACATATGTATCCATGTGCCATGTTGATTTCCTGCACCCATTAACTCGTCATTTAGCATTAGGTGTATCTCCTAATGCTGTCCCTCCCCCCGACTAATAGATAATTTTTTTTTTTCCACTCTCACCCAGGCTGGAGTGCAGTGGCGCGATCTCTGTTCACTGCAACCTCTGCCTCCTGGGTTCAAGCAAGTCTCCTGCCTCAGCCTGTTGAGTAGCTGGGATTACAGGCATGCGCCACCACTCTCAACTAATTTTTTTTTGTGATTTTAGTAGAGACGGGGTTTCACCATGTTGGCCAGGCTGGTCTCAAGCTCCTGACCTCAAATAATCCTCCCACCTCGGCCTCCCAAAGTGCTGGGATTACAGGCGTGAGCCATTGCACCTGGCCGAGAAAGATTTTCCTAATATAATATATAGTATGAGCTCTCTTGAAAGTAGCATCTGAGAATTCTGAAAAGAATGAATACATTGTACCCCCTAAGAAGAGGAGCAATGTGGAATTTTTAGTTTGTTTAATCTACCGATTGCTGTTGAAATGGTGGTGGTAATAGGTACAGGTAGACTTCAAAGGAGGAAAGTGTTTCTTGTCCCCTCAAACTTGATCACATTAGAGAGAATGAGATATAGAGAAATTCAAACATCTCTGGAATTTGTCTTTATATCATTGAACCATAGGACTGTGGTAGATTATATAGTGCTCCTAGCTTTCTGATCCTTGACTCTAACATTGATTCTATGTGTATTGCAAATTCAAATTTCCCAGGTTACTTTGGAAATACCATTATAGAGAGTATTCTTTATTAGCATTTAGCAAGGTATGAGTGAATCTATATTTGATAGTTGGACTGGGCAACTTGCCTCTAGCAGTGTGAAGCTTGGTGTATGTGATGTAATCTTCAAATCGTAGCTGACTTGAGGAACTTTTTAATATAAAGTTTAATGTCAGGATTTTATTCAAATTACAGTTCTGCTACTTACTGGCTGTGTGACCTTCGGCAATTTGCTTTATCTCTGAATGTCAGTTTCTGTGTCTGAAGAAGGAAGTGGTAATTCCCATCTCATAGGGTTACTGTAAAGATAAAATAACCTCAAGCTCTATAAACTACTGACATAAGGATTTAATTTGTAAAGTTACTCTTCTGTACTACTAAAGTAAAACTAGTTTTCCAATAGTTTGTTGCAGGATAAGCAGTTTTACTTTTGTTGACAATATGTGTATGAATTTACTTCTATAGTTCAACCACAAGTGAAAATGACCATGTAAGCATGTAGCATTCAGATAATTTTCATAAGATTACTGAACATAGGCCAATATTGATTGTATAGTAAACTGTAAGGGGTGCAGTGAGAAGACTTTAGACTTTAAAACTGAATTGTAATTTATTTAGGATCTCATTGTGATATTCAATAAAAATAATATTTTTTCCTGCTTTTTTCACTTTTAGTATCGTTACCCCTGTGAGTAAATTACATTTTCGTGTGTGGAGTCACCAGACACTGAAATCTGATGTTTTGTTGGGAACTGCTGCATTAGATATTTATGAAACATTAAAGTCAAACAATATGAAACGTATGTATGTAAGACTAATAGAAATTGCACTTAGCTGTTTGTTTTTCTGGAAGAAATTTATATGCCAAACATGCATAATGACTCGTGTTCTCTCATACTTTTAAGTTTTACTTGGTTATAGGGTGAACAGATAGAAAATTTTACACTATTGAAAGTATTCTGAGTAACCTTGGTTTGACCATTTATTTTGGATTCAGTATTTTTAGTAAATATTTTTTTACTTAGTAAATAGATATTAGTAAAGTAATACATAGTTAATTGTGGAAAAACTAAAATATAGCGCAGAGATGAAAGAAAAAAATAAAAATCCCACTTCAGAGACAAATCAAATGAATATTTTTACAGATTTCCTTTTCAGATGCTATTTTTTGGGAGGGACATGGGGAGACAAGGACTCACTCTGTTTCCCTGGCTGGAGTGCAGTGGCTATTTACAGGTGCAATTGCAGCACAGTATGGTTTTGAACTCCTGGCCTCAAGTGATTATCCTGCCTCAGCCTCTTGAGTATCTGGGACTATAGGCAGGTATCACCACATCCAGCTTTAAATGCTTATTTTTTAAAATGTCCTCATTTTATGTGGTTGTGGTTTTATTTGTACATGTATATTTATATAATATAGAAATATGTGTAGCTTGTTTTAATTAATATATCATGATTTTAAAACACATTTTTTCTACCTCTCGACTATCTAAAACATACTTCTAAAAATTTTCTCATTTAGGGCTTATTAGATATAATTTATCCTTAAATTATGTTTTTACTCAATTTAATTCAGGTATATATTACTAAATAATCTTTATTCTTATGCTAGCCCATTTTATACTATAGTCTTACAAGGATGGAATGAACATAATAAACGATGGAGATACTATTTTACATCATGAATATGAAACATGAGCATATTTTGTCCTTTTTAAAAGATACAGTGTTTTGGTGTCAAAAGTGCTCAAACCTTGGGTGAAACATAAACGATTTATATGCACATATAGTTATATTTTCTTGGACATCACATTTTTAATAGTTAATTTTTAACAGTTAACATGCCTTAAAGGGGAAAAAAGTGACCATTTTTTTGTAACTTTATTTTCTTCCAGTTGAGGAAGTAGTTGTGACTTTGCAGCTTGGAGGTGACAAAGAGCCAACAGAGACAATAGGAGACTTGTCAATTTGTCTTGATGGGCTACAGTTAGAGTCTGAAGTTGTTACTAATGGTGAAACTACATGTTCAGAAAGTAAGTGACTACCTTTTTAAGATCTTTAATGATTCTTAAATAAAATAGCTATTGTAGTATGCTGTATGTAATTATTTTGATTTTTTTTTCAGATTAATAAATTGTTTTTTTCTGGCTGGTGTGGTGGCTCACGCCTCTAATCCCAGCACTTTGGGAGGCTGAGGCAGAAAGATTGCTTGAGCTTGGAGGTTGAGGCTGCTCTGAGCCGTAATCACATCACTGCGGTCCAGCCTAGGTGGCAGAGTGAGACCTTGTTTCTTTAAAAAAGAAAAAAAAAAAAAGAAAGAAAGAAATGATTTTTTTCTTTTTAAAAAGTAGACATTGATCACTTTAAACATTTTCTTTTTAGTGTATTATTTCTATGAATAATACATGTGTATTTTTACATAAGTTGAAAAATTAGCCAAATAGAAGTTGAATCACATTTGCCTCCATGAGTAATGAGTTGATTTATATAGTATTTATTCTGTAGGCCAGCTATGGCAGTTAATATGGGTTAGATGCCACACCGCCAACTGTGCCAATGGCAGACAAAGTTTATTGTCTGTAGCAGTGTGTGGTTGAGTTTAAATATGACTTTAAATCCTTTTTTTTTTTTTTTTTTTTTTTTTTGAGATGGAGTCTTGCTCTGTCACCCAGGCTTGAGTGCAGTGGCGCGATCTCGGCTCACTGCAAGCTCCGCCTCCCGGGTTCACGCCATTCTCCTGCCTCAGCCTCTCCGAGTAGCTGGGACTACAGGCGCCCGCCACCATGCCCGGCTAATTTTTTTGTATTTTTAGTAGAGACGGGGTTTCACCGTGGTCTCGATCTCCTGACCTCGTGATCTGCCCGCCTCGGCCTCCCAAAGTGCTGGGATTACAAGCGTGAGCCACCGCGCCCGGCCTTTTTTTTTTTTTTAAGACAGAGTTTTGCTCTTGTTGTCCAGGCTGGAGTGCAATGGCCCGATTTCGGCTCACCGCAACCTCCGCCTCCTGGGTTCAAATGATTCTCCTGCCTCAGTCTCCCGAGTAGCTGGGATTACAGGTGTGCACCACCACGCCCAGTTAATTTTGTGGTTTTTTTGTTTGTTTTAGTAGAGATGGAACCGAGACTTGTAGCGAGATACTAAACTAGTTCAAAGTAGGGGAATATAAAACTAGCTAGTTTTAAAATAAAACTTAAAGAAAAAGAAAAAACAAGTACACTTTGTTTCACTTGGAAAAAGTTTATTTATATAACTGCCATTTTCAGAAAATTTATCCACCAAAAAGAAAGAACCAAAAATGTGTCTGTAAGTACAGTAGGCCTCCCCTTAGCTATGGTTTTAATTACCCACAGTCAACTGTGGTCCAAAAGCAGGCGAGTACAATAAGGTATTTTTCCCCCTAAAGGTCCAAACAAAGCTAAAAAATGAGGTATTTTTGGAGTGAAAGTGAAACTGAGAGATGACATTCATAAAACTTTTATATTGTATATTGTTATAACTGTTTTCTTTTCTTTCTTTTGAGACCGAGTTTCGCTCTTGTTGCCCAGGCTGGAGTGCAATGGCACGATCTCGGCTCAGTACAACCTCTGCCTCCCGGGTTCAAGTGATTCTCCTTCCTCAGTCTCCCGAGTAGCTGGGATGACAGGCATGCGCCACCATGCCTGGCTAAGTTTTGTATTTTTAGTAGAGACGGGGTTTTGCCAGGTTGGCCAGGCTGGTCTCGAACTCCGGACCTCAGTTGATCCACCCGCCTCGGCCTCCCAAAGTGCTGGGATTATAGGCATGAGCCACCGTGCCTGGCCTAGCTTTTTTTTTTTTTTTTTAAAGGTTGACTTACTCTTATAGCCCACAGATCTGAAGTAACAAATCAGGTGTGGGCAGTTCATATCTGCCAGAGGTTCTCATTCATCTTTTTTTTTTCTTTTTGTGGGATGGTTTTTTTGGTGACTTGTTTAATATCTGTCTTCCCATTTATGACCTCTAACAAGAAACACAGAAAAGTATTATTGCCAAAGACTAATAACTAGTTTTCCTAAAGAGAAAGAAAAATGGATTTTACTTTCAACGTTTTTTTTTTGTTTTTTTTTGTTTTTTTTTTTTGTTTTTGAGACAGGGTCTCATTCATTTGCCAAGGCTGGAGTGCAGTGGTGTCATCTTGGCTCACTGCAACCTCCGCCTCCTGGGCTCAAGTGATCCTTCCACCTCAGCCTCCTCAATAGCTAGGACTACAGGCGCACTCAAGCACACCCAGCTAATTTTTGTATTTTCTGTAGACAGGTTCTCACTCTGTTGCCCAGGGTGGTCTCAAACTCCTGAGGTCAAGCAATCCTCCTGCTTCGGCCTGCCAAAGTGCTGTGTTTATAGGCATGAACCACCACTCCCGGCCACTTTTAACTTCCTGATTATAAAATAGGAACATAGTCTTGTAGAGATCTTTACTCTTTATCATGTATACTCTGGATGTGTTTAAAATTAATTTAGGGATAGTTTTTGGAATATGTGACTTTTGGTTCTTGTATGCATTCCATTCTTTTTAAATTTTGATGCTTTGTTGTGTTAGGCTCTAGTTTTTGTAGTTCTGCTTAACGTTAGGGTAAACCATTTTCATATGTGAATATATTGATAATGTTTCTTACTAGAATAATAAATTCTAAGAAACTAGCCTAAATTTTTTGCTTTACCAAATATTATTTGAAGTTACTAGATCTCAACTGGTCTGGGTACCAACTAATTATTTTATAGAGATAAACTTTGCTGTAATGTTAGTTTTAAAAATTTGACTTACATTTGAACATATGTCTATGTATGCTCAGAATATTAAATAATTTACTTCCCCACAAAAGGTAGTAAAACTCCTTTCTTTTTTGTTTTTTTTTTTTTGTGAGACGGAGTTTCGCTCTTATTGCCCAGACTGGAGTGCAATGGCGTGATCTCAGCTTACCGCAACCTCCATCTCTCGGGTTCAAGCGATTCTCCTGCCTCAGCCTCCCAAGTAGCTGGGATTACAGGCAAGCACCACCACGCCCGGCTAATTTTGTATTTTTAGTAGAAATGGAGTTTCTCCATGTTGGTCAGGCTAGTCTCGAATTCCCAACCTCAGGTGGTCCAATGTGCCTTGGCCTCCCAAAGTGCTGGGATTACAGGCATGAGCCACCGCGCCCGCCTGTAAAACTCCTTTCAACATGTATGTTATGTTTTTGTCTTACTTTATGAGAGGTACTTTAAAAATTGAAGTATTGAGGCTATGATATGGTCATTGTGAATTTCAGTGAAGACTACTGTGTTCTTCATTTTTACAATTTACAAAGCATGTTGGTATATATTCTCATATTTAATATGTGTAAGATATAAAATAAAATGAGCATCCCTGAAACTATCACACAGCTTAAGAATTAGAGTATTAACAATATCATTGCATCCACCTGTATTTTTCTTCCTATATCATTCCTTTCCTTTAGAGATAATCACTATTCTGAACTTTGAATTTATCATTTCTGTGGTCTTTAAAAGTTTTATCCTATGTGTGATACATAAGCATTACTTGTACATTTCTCTTGAGCTCTATGAAAATATCAGTGTTGCCTGTTTTTTTTTTTTTTTCTTTTATTTTTTTTTTTTTTTTGTGACGGAGTCTTCCACTGTTGCCCCGGCTCGAGTGCAGTGGCGCGATCTCGGCTCACTGCAACCTCCTTCCGGGTTCAGGCGATTGTCCTACCTCAGCCTCCCGAGTAGCTGGGATTACAGGCGTCCACCACCACACCCAGCTAATTTTCAGTGTGGCCTTTTTCTTTTTTTGAGATGGAGTCTCACTCTGTCGCCCAGGCTGGAGGGCAGTGGTACTATCTCCGCTTGCTGCAAGCTCCGCCTGGCCGGTTCACGCCATTCTCCTGCCTCAGCCTCCTGAGTAGCTGGGACTACAGGCCTTTTAAGATTTAGTCATATAATTGTGTCTGTAGGCCATTCACTTTTACTACTGCATAGTAATCTGTTGAGTGAATGTACCGGGTTTTAAGATTTTTATATCAAAGGACATTTGCTTAGCTTTTTTTTTTTTTTTAACCATATGAACAGTGATACATTGAACATTTTTGCATATGTTTATTAATAAACAGATTTAACGTTTATGTTGGGTGTATGCTTGAGAGTAGAATTACTGGGGTATGTTTATTTTCAGCTTTACAGTATTAATTGCTTCTTCAAATATGCTATTTGTTAGGATTTTTTAAACTGAGATGAAATTTACATAACATACAATTAACGGTTATATAGAGTGTACACCTTAGTGTTGTTTAGTGTATTCACAATGATATACATCCACCATCTATCTCTAGTTTCAGATCTTTTGTCACCTTAGAAAAAAAAACCCATTTATTTCTTCTCCCAAGCCGTGACAACTACTAATCTGCTCTCTGTCTCTATAGATTTGCCTATTCAGGATATATCACATAAAAGGAATCATGTGACTTTTTTTGTCTGTGTTCTTTACTTAGCATAATGACTTTGAGATTCATCCAAGTTGTAGAATGTGTCAGTACTTCCTTCTTATGGCTGTATAATAATTCTACTGTGTATACATGTGCCACAATTTATTTATCCATTCATTCATTGATAGACATTTGGCTTATTTCCATTTGGCTGTTATGAATTATAAATAATGCTGCTGTAAGCATTTGTGTACAAGGTTCTGTGTAGAAATATGTTTTTATTTCTTTTGGATGTATACCTAGGAGTAGAATTGCTGATGCTTGTTTTGATAGTTTCTCATTTCTTCCTTGTAATTTTTTTTGATACATAGGATTTTTTTTTTAACGTTCTCCATTTGATAATTCCAGTGTCTGAAATCCTTGGGTATATAAATGGTTTTTTGTCTCTTCCTCATTGAGGTTTGTTTTCATTTGCATTTGTTCTTCGATTGCAAGTTTATATTTGATCTTAATCTGTTGGAATCTTAAGGGCCTACATTGGGGATTCTGTGCCCCAGAGAACATTTCTTTTTGCTTCTGCTAGTTGCTAGGGTGTACCACTGAACTGGGAACACTTCACCTCATTTCCTACATGTGTATTTGTAAAATGGGTCAGACCCTTGCCAGCCTAATGTGGTAGGCCGTGGTTCAGCACCCCAGGTTTGCTGCTGGCCCAAGGCTTTCTAATCCATCTGAGGATTGAAAATGGCCCTCTGGATAACCCAGTTTTTCACATTTGCTCACTGTGTACTTGTGTCTATTCACTTGGTTTTTTTCTTATTGAGACAGGATCTCGCTGTGTTGCCATACTAGAGCTCAGTGGCTATTCACAGGAACGGTCATAACACACTGCACCTTTGAACTCCTGGCCTCAAGCAGTCCTCCTGCCTCAGCTATTTAAGTGGCTGGGACTTCAGGTGCTCACCACCACACCTGGCTTCAGTTCACTTTTTTGTTTTTGAGATTGCTAGACACCCAAGAAATAGGAACAATGTGTTAAACTGCTTTATCTAGGAGCTAGTTATTTTGTGGTGGGAGGGCAGGTCATTTTGACGAGCTTACTGAGTAGAAGAGATCTTTGTAGATCTTCCAAAGTTTCTTGTGGGTAAAACATGTGCATTTAGCAATCTGATGAATTTTCTTGAGGAAATTTGGATTGGGAATACCTTTAAAGGGCAATACATTTGTAAAATGCAATGGTTAAGAACAACCATTGTTCTCTTCTTGGACGTTCATTGTATAAGTGTTAGATTTTTGTTGTTGTTGTTAACTATTCTCTGGTTGTAAGCAGAGGATAAGATCTAAATAATTTATGCCATGCATTTCATAGTTATGGCTTCATTTTATATCGGAGTGAAATAAAAGAGTGAATATTCCAGGCATGGTGGCTCACACCTGTAATCCCAGCACTTTGGGAGGCCAAGGCGGGAGGATCACTTGAGTCCAGGAGTTTGAGACCAGCATGGACAACATGGTGAGACTCCATGTGTTCAAAAAAATTTTTTTTAAATGTAGCTGATTTTGTGGTGGCATGCACCCATGCATCCTCCCACTTTGGGAGGCTGAGGTGGGAGGATTGCTTGAGCCTGAGAGGTCGAGGCTGCAGTGAGCTATGACCATGCCAATGTACTCCAGCCTGAACAATGCATCAAGACCCTTTGTCAAGAAAAAATACATACATTGAAGAAAAATGACCCTTGTTTATACTTTCCTAATGAGATGTAAATTTTGAGAAATAATAGTTATTATTTATGGACTGCTTATATGTGCTAGCACTGTGTTAAATGTTTACATGTTTAATTCTTATAAATACTCTATGAAGTAGGTGTCATCCCCATTTTATACATGCAGGAAAAGTATAGGAAGTCAAGTGTACTTTTGTAAGGTCACAAAGTACATGATAAAGCTAGGATACAAACCTAGGCAGTCTGCCCTCAGAACTCATGTGATTAAAATACTGTTCTTTGTCACTGTAGTGAGAAAGTTTAGAAGTAGCAAATAATGGTAGACTTAAATGGATTATTCCTAATGGTTTTCTTAATTTTGAGAAAAGTGAAATACTAATAGACACATTTTAGTAACTTATGCTGGATATTTTGTTATGGTTTTCTGATTTCATTTATGTCCCATTCATAAGCCATTTTAGGGGACTATATTCCATATTAAAACATTCTTAAACTGAAATTTACCCTTTATAGCCAAAATGTATTTCATTGTACCATTTTTTTTTTACCACGTTAACATCTTTATTGAGTTGTATTTTATACAACATAAAATTTACCCATTTCGAGTGTACAGCTTAATGAAGTTTAGTAACTTAAGTGAGGGATTCAACTATCACTGTAATTTAGGTTTAGAACATTTTTATCCCCTCAGTAAAATCCCTCTTGCCTGTTGACAGGAGCTTCCCTTCTCACTGTCAGCCACAGGCAACCACCACTAATTGTTTTTGTTTTGAGATGGAGTCTCACTCTGTCGCCCAGGCTGGAGTGCAGTGGCGCAATCTCTGCTCACTGCAACCTCTGCCTCCCGGGTTCAAGTGATTCTCTTGCCTCAGCTTCCCGAGTAGTTGGGACTACAGGCGCCCGCCACCACGCTCAGCTAATTTTTGTATTTTTAGTAGAGACGAATCTTCGCCGTGTTGGCCAGGCTGGTCTCAAATTCCTGACCTCAGGCAATCTGCCCACCTTGGCCTCCCAAAGTGCTGGGATTACAGGTGTGAGCTACCACGCCCGGGCTCTTTTTTTATCTTTAAAAATTCATCTTTTTCTGGACATTTGTATAAATGGAATCATAAAATATCTGTTTTTTGTGTCTGGCTTCTTTCGCTTAGCATAATGTTTTTGAGGTTCATCCATGATATACTGTGTTTCGTTAGTTTGTTCTCTTTTATTACCAAATAGTAATAATTCCATTGTGTAGACAACATTTATTCACATACTATTTTAAAGATAATATATTTCTAGACTGGATGAGACATTTACCAACTTTGCTAAGTATGGTATAGTATAGTGGTGACTCAGTATTTTTAAAATTAATCCACCAATTATGCTTTGTTGTAATATGGTAATAATTTCACTGTTTTAAACTATGATTCTATCCAGGGCCTATTGTTCCTTTGCTAAATGGACCTAGATGGTTGAACTTGAGTTCTTGTTTCCGCGTTTGATAATTTTTCTTTCTCTTTCCCTGTTTACCATTTGTTTTTGCTTCTTTAAATGTACGTACCTTTAGCACCCTCCCTCCAACACTTTTTTTTTTTGAGATGGGAGTTTTGCTCTTATCTCCCAGGCTGGAGTGCAATGGCGCGATCTCGGCTCACTGAAACTTCTGCCTCCCGGGTTCTAGCGATTCTCCTGCCTCAGCCTTCCAAGTAGCTGGGATTGCAGGTGCCTGCCACCGCTCCTGGCTAATTCTTGTATTTTTAGTAGAGACAGGTTTTACCATATAGGCCAGGCTGGTCTTGAACTCCTGACCTGCGGTGATTCGCCCACCTTGGCCTCCCAAAATGCTGGGATTACAGGTGTAAGCTGTTGCACCTGGCCCCTCCAACACTGTTACAGTAAAAAGATCTTGATTGAATCCTAAGGATATTTTCCATCAATAAAGCAAGAAGAAAATAATAATATTGTGGCATTAATTTTTGGCCACTTGGATTCCCATTTGTGGCTTTCCTAGTTTTTAAGCTGTTTTCCAGGCCCCTGCATAAGAGAGACGTTATGAGTTTTTCTATTTCTGGAATCTATTTTATTCTGCTGGCGATTGGCACTTTTTTATGAGATATTTGGGATACAAAGATGGTTAAAACACTAGGTTTAAATTAGAGTTAGACATATTTCAAAAAAAAGACAGGAATAGTAGCACATGAGTAATATACCTTTAGTAATTAACATCCCTTATCCATTAATTATTAAGCATTTGCACAAAATTTTGGTAGACTTTTTTTGCAGTCATGAAAATCACATTTTTCCTTTTAAAGTCATGTTGGAATTTAAGTTATAGTATGTTCTTTATTACAAAGATTTAATAAAAGGCTTTGCTTACATGGCATGTTTAGAAAAAAAAAAAAAACATGAAAACTACTCTCTTGAAACTCATTTTCTGTTTAAACTTTGATGTTAAAGGTGCTTCTCAGAATGATGATGGTTCCAGATCCAAGGATGAAACAAGGTAAGCATTCACTGATTGCTTACCACAGAATGCAGAGAGATAGATTTCCTAAATATTCATTTTAGTGTAAACTTCAGGTTCATGATATAAGAATAAATGAGTGTCAGAAAGAATTCAGAACTCAAGAAGGGAAATATTTGTGAAAGATTGAAGACTCTTAGCTTATCGGATTACAGCTATCTGGAGTGGGCTAGGGATAACCAAATTGTTGATACTTCTTCAGCTTATAGAAAATAAATATACTGGCACCTTTTCAGAGGCAGAGCGTTCTAAACTTCAGAGCCATCATTGGGCTGTTAAATTTCTTTTCCAGAAAAGCTGAGATAGGAGCTTTACACATATGTGAAGGTCACCACTAGCTATGGTATCATCTGGGCCTTCAGTAGAAGGGGCAGAGCTTTGTACCAGCTGTTTGCTCTTAGCCCAGGTTTAGCACTTTCATGTACCTATCTGCCTTCAAGTTTGGACCTAAATGTGGGGAAAGGAAAGAGAGATCAGTTTGTTACTGTGTCTGTGTAGAAAACGAAGACATAAGAAACTCCATTTTGATCTGTACTAAGAAAAATTGTTCTGCTTTGAGATGTTGTTAATCTGTAACTTTAGCCCCAACCCTGTGCTCACAGAAACATGTGCTGTATTGAATCAAGGTTTAGTGGATTTAGGTCTGTGAAGGATGTGCCTTGTTAACAATATGTTTGCAGGCAGTATGCCTGGTAAAAGTAATCGCCATTCTCCATTCTCGATTAACCACGGATGCAATGCGCTGCAGAAAGCCGCAGGGACCTCTGCCCAAGAAAGCCTGGGTATTGTCCAAGGTTTCCCCGCATTGAGACAGCCTGAGATACGGCCTCGTGGGAAAGGAAAAACCTTACACCCCCCAGCCCAACACCTGTGAAGGGTCTGTGCTGAGGAGGAGTAGTGAAAGAGGGAGGCCTCTTTGCAGTTGAGATAAGAGGAAGGTTTCTGTCTCCTGCTTGTCCCTGGGAATGGAATGTCGGGGTATAAAGCCAACCATTCGTTCTATTCTGAGATAGAAGAAAACCACCCCGTGGCTGGAGGCGAGATATGCTGGCAGCAATACTGCTCTGTTACTCTTTGCTACAGTGAGATGTTTGTGTAAAGTGAAACATAAATCTAGCCTATGTGCACATCCAGACACAGTACCTTTTCTTGAACGTATTCATGATACAGATTCCTTTGCTCACATTTTTCCCTGCTGACCTTCTACCCACCATCACCCTGTTGCCCTGCCATACTCCCCTCGCCAAGATAGTAAAAATAGTGATCAGTAAATACTAAGGGAAATCAGAGACCAGCGCTGGTGCGGGTCTTCACACGTTGAGCGCCGGTCTCCTGGGCCCACTGTTCTTTCTCTGTACTTTGTGTCTGTGTCTTAGTTCTTTTCTCAGTCTCTCGTCCCCACCTGACGAGAAATACCCACAGGTATGGAGGGGCAGGCCCCCTTCATCTAAAAGGTGTTGAAAGCCTTGGGCTATGTGAATTAACTTAGACTGCTTATTGGTTATCCTGGAAATCGGTAATAGCAGATAAAATTAGGAAAGGAGATGATTCTTCTTTTAAAGTAGTGAGTGGCATGTCTTAACCACAGAGTGCAGTGATTATAAAATTCCATTTGATTCTTTGTTTTTCTCATATTGCATAAGCAGTGAGTAGGAAGAAGATGATGAACAACAGGAGGAGTAGTCAGAAAGGGAGAAGAACGAGAAAAGTAATGTCACAGACTGTAAGGGAAAATTATCCACAAAGATGGGATGTTACAGTGTCAGATGCTGCAGAGGAGGATAGGTGAAGAAAGTAGAACAAAATACTGATGGTTGTTGAAGCTGTGCTGGTAGGTACATGGGAGTTTATTGTATTAGTCTATCTGCATTTGTCATCTATGGGTTTTGTTTTTTTTTTTTAGATGGAGATTCACTCTTTCACCCAGGCTGGGGTGCAGGAGCACGATCTCAGCTCACTGCAACCTCCATCTCCCAGGTTCAAGCAATTCTCTTGCCTCAGCCTCTTGAGTAGCTGGGACTACTCAAGACAGGCATACACCACCATGCCCGGCTGTTTGTATTTTTAGTAAGAGATGGGGTTTTGCCATATTGGCCAGGCTGGTCTTGAACTCCTGATCTCAAGTGATCTGCCTGCCTTAGCCTCCCAAAGTGCTGGGATTACAGGCGTAAGCCGCCATGCCTGGCTGATATATGGAAGTTTTTTTTTCTTTTTTGAGATGTTGTCTCACTCTGTCGCCCAGGCTGGAGTGCAGTGGCACGATTTTGGCTCACTGCAACCTCCGCCTCCCAGGTTCAAGCGATTCTCCAGGCTCAGCCTCCCAAGTAGTTGAGATTACACCCGCCACGACGCCCAGCTAATTTTTTGTATTTTTGGTAGAGATGGGGTTTCACCATGTTGGCCAGGTTGGTCTCATTCTTCTGACCTCGTGATCCGCCTGCCTCGGCCTCCCAAAGTGCTGGGATTACAGGCATGAGCCAGCACGCCCGGCCAATATATGAAAGTTTTCATAATAAAAAGTTAAAGACAACTCATCAAGATCTTTAGGAAAATCAAATTTTGTAAAGCTGTTGTGTCTTACCTAATAGGTATCTGCCTCTATTCTTATGACGAAGAATCATCTGTACTAATCTCACAAGATGTAGAATATTAAGGAGCAGTAACTTCTTGCCTAGAAAATAACAGATACTTTTATTCTTTACTGTGATTAAAATCAATGGGGCTGGGCATGGTAGCTCACACCTGTAATCCCAGCACTTTGAGAGGCCAAGATAGGAGGATCACTTGAGCCTAGGAGTTTGAGACCAGCCTGGGCAATTGAGTGAGGCCTCATCTCTACAGAAAACAAAACAAAACAAAAAAATTAAAATTAAAAAACAATAGGCCTGGTGGCACGTGCCTGTAGTCCCAGCTGTTGGAGTAGGGAGGGTGCCCAAAGTGGGAGGATCACTTGAGCTGGGGAGATCAGTGAGCTGAGATCATGCCGCTGTACTCAGAGTGATGACAGTTAGACCCTGTCTCAAAAAAAAAAAAAAAAAAGCATTAGGACACATTTAAAAAATTACATAAATATCTGTAGACTGAAGTCTACTATTATGTCTCATGTCTTTTTTTAGTATTATTATATTTAGTAGAAGATTTCTTGAATTCCTGAAAGTTCCCCCATAAAATGTTTTAGTATTTCAGTTTGCTTTGGTCATTTACCTCTTCTTTTACACAATAAACCTGTATCTTTGCATAATAAGTGGGTATGTAAAAGGTTCTGTTATGCCAATGTGTTGTTGCTTGCTTGTTTTCTGCAAGTCTCTTTCTTACAATATTTTCATCAAACCACTTGTACTCTGGACATCTTTAAATTTATTATAAAGGCATTGCTGGATCCCCTACTTAATGCTATTTAATCAATGCTTTTTATCTTCCTAAGTGAATCATTGTCATAAATAATTTGGGGAACAATGTCTTCTGGGTTTCTGAGACTGCCTGACAAATCTTTGAGTATGTCTTCTGTGTTAAGCATAAGTTCCTGTGCATCAGCTTTTATTCCAGAGCACACACACCTTTGAGATGATGGGTTTGAAAAGCATTTTGTAAACTGTCAAAAGCTGTTTAAATGTTACTACACAATAATGAGTAGTAGTCATAGCTGTGACTGCCTTTTCTCCTTTGCTTTTGTTTGCAGATTTCATGACTATAAAACTAAAAGGCAGGGAAGTATATATCTAGTGGACAGGGGCTTCACATCCATCTCTCCATCCTCGTAGTTATCATTTAGGAAGTTTACTAATAGCCTTAGGTTATTTTAGCTTTTGATCTTAATTCAAGCACTGTCTGTATCATGAATGTATTTGTTGATCTGTTTTCCCCACAGCATGTCTGGATGTTTTATGTTTCTCAGTGTTGTCTTCTGTTTATTTATTTGTTTATTTTTATGCAGTACCAAGATTATTGGTGCCTGATTTTCAAGATTTTGTCGTTAGATGTGCGTTCTTTTTTTTTTATTTTTAAATTTATTATTATATTTTAAAGACAGGCTCTCGCTCTGTTTCCCAGGCTGGTCTCAAATTTTTCGCCTGAAGCGTTTGCCCTACCTCGGCCTCCCAAAGTGTTGAGATTACAGACATGAGCCACCACGCCCAGCACATGTGCCTTCTTGATTGTTACTCTTTGATTTGAACATTTATGACCTTATTGTACTATAATAGCATTTTGGTTGTCTGAGGTTCTCTATCCTGTCCATAATTTATGAACTTATTTATAGGTCAGATGTATATGTATGTTGAAATTAGCAGATGTTTGTAAGATTGTGGAATAGGGGAACAAAGTTATAGTAGCACATAATTAGCAGCTAATTGCTTTTCTTTTTTTTTCTTTTTTGTTTGAGACCGTGTCTCTCTCTGTCGCCCAGGCTGGAGTGCAGTGGCGTGATCTCAGCTCACTGCAACCTCCACCTCCCGGATTCAAGTGATTCTCCTGCTTCAGCCTTTCAAGTAGCTGGGATTATAGGCATGCACCACCACACCCAGCTAATTTTTTGTATTTTTAGTAGAGATGAGGTTTCACCATGTTGGCCAGGTTGGTCTCGAACTCCTGACCTCAAGTGATCCGCCCACCTCGGACCTCCCAAAGTGCTGGGATTATAGGTGTGAGCCACCATGCCCAGCCAGCTAATTGCTTTTCAAAGCCAATGGTGGTTTTGGTTCCACTGACAATTCGGTATACTGTATAGATTTCCAGATTGATTTTCAAAATCTGTTTTTAGTTTTAGCCTCACACTTGACTAAAAGAACTTAAACTTATTAAAATAAATAAAATAAACCGCCAGCACTATTTTAGTATGGCCCTGCCTCTCAAACTTTAGAGCACATTAGAATCACTTGGTTCATTAGGTTTGGGGTGGGACTCAAGATTTACATTTCTAACACATTTCCATGTGATGCTGATGCTGCTAGATCAGGGTCTACATTTTGAGAACACTATGGTTAGACACACACGTTTTTGCAAATTATAACTATTCTGGGAAATAATAACATAATAAAAACAGACATATAATTTTTCATTATATAAGAAGTCTGTTTCCCCAAAGTCCAAGCGTGCAGAATTTTCTAGAACTGTCACTCTGTCTTAATCTCATACCCTTTTACTTGAGAGCTGCTTTGAATCTTGTTTCTTTTTTGAACTGTTGTTTTTATGTTTATTATTAGAAAATAATACATGATTGTTTTAAAAGATGTAAATTAAATAGTGTGAAGTAAAATGTATAAAGCCTTAATGGAAGAAATAATATTTGACGTAAGACCTTAAAACAGAGCTATAAACTGTATATGCATGTCTTCGAGGAATTGGAGGGAAGAAGGAATTCTAAGTGGAAAGAAGAAAAACAAAGGTGGTGAAAAACACAGGTTGTTTTGTAGGAAATCTTTAGTCATAATATCTGGCTAAAGATAACAGTAATTTCAAGGGAGAAATGGCATTTGGTGATTAGAGAGTAGAATCAATCAATTTATAATTATTTGCCTTTATATGATAGACACTATGCTCAACATGTCTCTTCTTCCTTCAGTTAGTCCTTAAACGTTTATGAGTTAGGTACTATTGTCTCATTTTTATAGGTGATGAGAAAACAGGCTTAGAAAGGGAAAGGAACTTTCTTGAGTTAATAGCGTTAAGTGGGACAGTTGAACCTGGAACTGCCTTACTTTCAGAGCCTGAGCTTATAACTATCATGCTTTACTGCCACCTGAAGTTGGGATGATATACAAGTAAGTGCTTAGCCATTAATAAATGTTATTTTTATTGTTAGATAGGTTGGGACCAGATGGAGGTTTGCAAGTAAAGACTTACAGAATTTTTTATTTTTATGTTTTTAAAGGAAAGGAATGTCTTCCCAGATGGGAGTGCAGTGGTGCGATCTTGGCTCACTGCACCCTCTGCCTCCTAGGTTCAAGCAATTCTCCTGCCTCAGCCTCTGAGTAGCTGGGGTTACATGCGTGCACCACTAGGCCTGGCTAATTTTTTGTATTTTTAGTAGAGATGGGGTTTCACCATGTTGGCCAGGCTGGTGTCGAACTCCTGACCTCAGGTGATCTTGGCCTTCTTGGCCTCCCAAAGTGCTGGGATTACAGGCGTGAGTCACCACGCCCAGCCTAAAATATTTGAACAGGAGATAGCATGATCTCTGTAGAAAAAATATTTTGACAGTGGTGTATAGTTTGGATTATATGGTGGTGAGTGAAGGTTGAAAGTCCTATATGGAAATTTGTTAACAATAATCTATTGAGAGGTAACAAAGGCTAGAACTGAGGCAATGATGGTGGAAGAGTAGAGGGAGAATGTGAAAGTGGGATCAACAGGACTTAGATACTGAGTGTCAAGAGGCACAGGGAGAAAAAATGTAAAATTGCCTGGGAAAGACAGCAGTATCATTCATAGAACCAAAACCTAAGAAGGAGGGGAGACCATAGGAAGGGAATGTTTAGAGGGATGGGAGGACCTGGCAGGGCTTGGTGGCTAACACCTATAATCCCAGTGCTTTTTGGGAGGCCCAAGAGGGAAGATTGTCTCAGCCCAGGAGTTTGAGACCAGCCTGAGAGACAAAGCGAGACCCCATCTCTACATAAAATAAAAAATTAGCCAGGTGAGGTAGCATGCTCCTGTAGTCCCAGCTACTTGGGAGGCTAAGGCGGGAGGATCCCTTGAGCCCAGGAGTTCAAAGTTGCAGTGAACTGTGTTTGCACCATTGCACTTGAGTGACAGAGCAAGACTGTCTTTAAAAAAAGGAAGAAAGGGAGGGCCTTGGGATAGGAGAGTTGTTCCAGATCTCCTGCATTTAGTTGATAATTTGATACTAGAGGATGAGAGTGAGATAAAGAGTAGAGATTGATTTGGGAATCATTCTCTGAGATAACCTTAGAAATCACGGAATTTGAGATCCTAGGGAAAAATCTGTGGCGAAAGAAAAGGAGAACAAGAACACAATCATAGAGACCTATATTTAGTGGATGGTAGGAAGAGGACAAACGGAAAAAGGGATAATGAGAAGTGGGAGTACAAGATTACAAAAGCACTGTCACAGAAATTAAGAGAAAAATGTTTTTTAAAAGACGGGACAGTTGGCGGGTGGCGGTGGCTCACTCCTGCAATCTCAGCACTTTGGGAGGCCGAGGTGGGCGGACCACTTGAGGTTAGGAGTTCAAGACCAGCCTGGCCAACATGGTGAAACCCCATCTCTACTAAAAATACAGAAAAAAGTTAGCCGGGTGTGGTGGCACGCGCCTGTAATTCCAGCTACTCAGGCGGCTGAGGCAGGAGAATTGCTTGAACCCGGGAGGTGGAGATTGCAGTGAGCTGAGATCATGCCATTGCACTCCAGCCTGGGCGACAGAGCGAGATTATATTCTATGTCAAAAAAAAAAAAAAAAGATGGGACATTTAACACTATCAAACGCTGCAGGAGAGAATTAATTCTGAGATTAATAAGCTAGGGAAAACTGGCTGTTTGGAAAAAGAAAAGAAAAATCAGGTTAATGCCTTAGCTTATCCCAAGATGAGAGTAGATTCGATGTTGACTTTTAAATTGATTTTAAAAAATTAAACTAAAACCTCTAGAAGAAAATATGAATAGTTAATTCATTGCTGAATAAATTTAGCTATATAGAAATATAAAACTCTTATAATTTAAAAATGTATTATCAAAAGCAAAGGAAATATTTAACCAATATGAGATGCTCAGTATTCTCAGGTTGTAAAGATCTCTTAAAAATAGGCAAAATTGGCCGGGCGCGGTGGCTCACGCTTGTAATCCCAGCACTTTGGGAGGCCGAGGCGGGCGGATCACGAGGTCAGGAGATCGAGACCATCGTGAAACCCTGTCTCTACTAAAAATATAAAAAAATCAGCCGGGCGTGGTGGCGGGCGCCTGTAGTCCCAGCTACTCGGAGAGGCTGAGGCAGGAGAATGGCGTGAACCCGGGAGGCGGAGCTTGCAGTGAGCCGAGATCACGCCACTGCACTCCAGCCTGGGCGGCAGAGCGAGACTCCGCCTCAAAAAAAAAAAAAAAAAAATAGGCAAAATTATTCCCTTATAATAGATAAATGTCCAAAAAACATATATATAGTTCATGAAAGAAGAAACTCTAATGACCTGTAATTATATGAAATATTGTTCATCTTCAATTTTAAAAAGCATTAACATTTTTGCTTACCAAATTGGCAAAGATTTTAAAACTTTATGGTGAAATGGGTGTTTTTATTTTGCGGTACATAGTTTGAAAATGTCCAGCAAATGGGAGAACAGGTCGATTGTTACCTTTAAAACTATTTTTTAGGGCCAGGCACAGTGGCTCATGCCTGTAATCCCAGTACCTTTGGGAGGCCCAGGCAGGTGGATTTCTTGAATCCAGGAGTTCGAGACCCTGGGTGACATGGCAAAACCCCGTCTCTACTAAAAATACAAAAATTAGTCCAGAATGATAGCCTGCATCTGTAGTCCCAACTATATAAAAGGCTGAGGCGGGAGAATCTGTGGAACCTGGGAGGTGGAGGTTGCAGTGAGCTGAGATCATGCCACTGCATTCCAGGCTGGGTGACAGAGCGAGAATCTGTCTCAGGAACCAAAAACAAACAAACAAAAAAACACTATTAAAAAGAAACTATTTAGGCCGGGTGCAGTGGCTCACGCCTGTAATCTCAGCACTTTAGGAGGCCGAGGCAGGTGGATCACCTGAGGTCAGGAGTTTGAGACCAGCCTGGCCAACATGGTGAAACCCTGTCTCTACTAAAAATACAAAAATTAGCCGGGCATGGTGGCAGGTGCCTATATTCCCAACTACTTGGGAGGCTGAGGCTGGAGAATCGCTTGAACCCGGGAGACGGAGGTTGCAGTGAGCCGAGATCGTGCCATTGCACCCTGGGGGACAAGAGCAAGACTTTGTCTCAAAAAAACAAACAAGCAACCAGTATTTTTCAGCTTTCAAAATATTTGCATGTTTTGACTTGGTTGTTCTATTCTGTAATCTGTCTAAAAGAAATAAGAAATCCAGGCAGGGCATGGTGGCTCACGCCTGTAATCACAACACTTTGGGAGGCCGAGGTGGGTGGATCACTTGAGCCCGGGAGTTCAAGACCACCCTGGTCACCATGGATAAACCCTGTCTCTACAAAAAACTACAAAAATTTTCTGCAGTCATTCAAAATGATTTTCAATAATTTGGGGGAAATGCCCAATATGTATTGAGTAACTAACCAAATAAAAACCCACCCAGAATATGAAACCATTATACAGTGTGTGATTGCAGTCACATCCAATGAAAAGGACTGACAAGAGATAGTCCTATGTCTTGGTGGTAATTATCTCCAGAATGTAGGATGGCAGATAATTTTTATTTTATAATTAGAAGTTACTTTTGTTCTTTGAAAGTCTGTTTTAAAAATTAAAATGGGGGCTAGGCGCAGTGGCTCATGCCTATAATCACAGCATTTTGGGAGGCTGAAGTGGGCAGATAGCCTGAACCCTGGAGTTTGAAACTAGCATGGGCAACATGGCAGGACCTTGTCTCTACAAAAACATACAAAAATTAGCTGGGTATGGTGGTGCATGCCTGTATTCCCAGCTACTCAGGAGACTGAGGCGGGAGGATTACATGAGCCTGGGAGGCTGAGGCTGCAGTAAACCATGATTGTGCCATGGCACTCCAGCCTGGGTGACAGAGGAAAACCCCAAGAGAAAAAAAAATAAAATGCACTAACTATATTAACTGCATTTAAAAAAAGAGTATAGTGAAGGAAAGGGGAATGGGAAACAGCTTGAGGAACAGATAGGATTGAGGAAACATTTTAGGTTTGGGTGCTTGATTATATTTGTAGAGTAAGACAAAAGGTCTATAAGAAAGGAATATAATGAAGATGCAAGAAAGCATTAAAAGATGTTGGGCAGTCCTAGAGGATATAGTCTGCCATCCAGGACATGATAGGCAAATCATCTTTGAAGAAAGGGAGAGAGACTTTTTCAGACATGGGAAACAGATGAAGATGGTTAGTGGCACAGAGAAATTTTACGATATGGGAGAAAGTTAAGGGATAGCAGATAATCATTATTTTTAGGGAAGAGGAAGAGTCAGGGATAGCTACAGATTGGTATTAGCAATTTGAAGAGATGGAAAAGGTTTGCAGGGGGCACTGGGGATGGGTCCAGGAGTGGATTAGAGATGTAGAAACTGATTGATTTCTAAGCAGTATAGATAACCCAATTGAAGTTGTTGAATAATGTCAACTGTAGCCAGTGTTGGCTTGGTCTGTTTGACATAATCCAGTTTTAGGTATTTGAATACTCTATAAATACAAATATATAGACAGAAGCACAATTTTAATTTTTTTCTATCTTTTGCCTAGGTCTATATGATTGTATAGGACTTAGAGCTTTTTGTCCTACCAAATTATTAATTTCTTTATTCCCATTAATTTTAATACCAGCACACTAATCTCATTAAACCCATGGTTTTACTACTAGGTTGTCAAAGTCATCCGTCATTTATAATTCCCTAGCTCCCAGGAGTCTTGAGCTGTGATTTTTTTGTTTGTTTGTTTGTTTTTGGTTTCTTTTTTGGGACAGAGTCTTGCTCTGTTGCCCATGCTGGAGTGCAGTGGCGCAATCTCCGCTCACCACAACCTCAGCCTCTTGGATTCAAGCGATCCTCCCAGCTGAGCCTCCCGAGTAGCTGGGACTACAGGCGCATGCCACCATACCCAGCTAGTTTTTGTATTTTTAGTAGAGATGGGGTTTCGCCATATAAGCCAGGCTAGTCTCAAACTCCTGACCTCAAGTGATATGTCCACCTTGGCCTCTTAAAGTGCTGGGATTACAGGCGTGAGCCACTGCGCCCGGCCGATTTCTTCTTTTTAATAAGAGGGGAGAAAACAGTTTTTGTCTTTAATAATTGGAAGTGAAAACCTCTGACCTTTTCTTTTTTTTTTTTTTTTGAGACGGAGTCTTGCTCTTTCACCCAGGCTGGAGTGCAGTGGCGCGATCTCGGCTCACTGCAAGCTCTGCCTCCTGGGTTCACGCCATTCTCCTGCCTCAGCCTCTCCGAGTAGCTGGGACTACAGGCGCCCGCCACCACGCCCGGCTAATTTTTTGTATTTTTAGTAGAGACGGGGTTTCACCGTGGTCTCGATCTCCTGACCTCGTGATCCACCCGCCTCGGCCTCCCAAAGTGCTGGGATTACAAGCGTGAGCCACCGCGCCCGGCCCTCTGACCTTTTCTTTACTGGGCCCAGTGGAAAATTTATTAGAATCATTTGTAGAGCAGCCTGCCCTTTAATATGCTACTTTACTTAGTTTATTTACTCCATTAAAATACACCTGACTTCTCAACTGGAACATTCTCCAGCATTACTTGTTGGTCTGAGAGAATAGTAGTGGAAAAAGTAGATGAGGGGTTAGTTGTGGTGGAAGAATTTCTGGGAGAGGAAGCAGTTGGGCAAGGGTGAAGGAATTGAAACTACTAGGGAAAGTAGCCTATGATGAAGCCCAAGTGAGGCGTGAAGTGAACTGATGAAATGTAAAGATTGTGGGGGGAGTTGAAGGTTGTGATGAGACTGAATAAAACATACTGTAGGAGACAGGTAGAATAAATAGGAAGTTGTAGTTGGAGTTTAGAGTTCAAGATCTAGGAAGAGGAACAATTCTAAGTATCAAGGAAATTTAAGGAGTTGTACGGGTTATCAGATAACTCCATTGAAAAACTGAGATCAAAATGTTAGAAGGGTGCACAGCATTGATGTTAAAATTCTCCAAATTTTAATCCCCAGCAACAAATCATAGCATTTTTGGAATCCTGTTTCTGCTGTACCTTTATCATTGTAGGTTTATCTCATGCACTGAATGTTCCCCCTCCCTCACATATCCTTAAAACTTGTCTAGCACTGAATGTGCAATTTAGTATGAATTTTCTAGCTGAAAGATTTTTAGGAATCTTATAGTCAAGATAATACATTTTAGGATGCATTCTTGGGTCACGTAACTCATCAGTAGCAGAGTCAGAGCTAGAAACCTTAATTTCCCAATTTCTGGTCTATTCTACTAGTTGTTATCTGTTATTTAAAAAGCAGCAGGAACTCTTCTTTCAAACTAGTTAGGAGCATCTTAAAATAGCATGGAGAGGCAATATGCAGTCTTAAAATGGTTTTGGAAACCTCACTTAGAAGAAGGGAAGCAGTGTCAAAGCTGACTCTTCCTGCATTCAGACCATGTTCTGCAGGTACTCAACACTAATCAGGTGCTGACTGCCAATTACTGAGTTGTTCCCTCTATTATAAGCATTTGGGGAACCCCCAAAGTAGTGCTTGTCATACCTTACTGTCCACATATATAATCTGGGGATCTTGTTAAAATGCTAGCTCTGATATAGTAGGTCTAGAATAGTTTTGAAGATTGTGCATTTATGACAAGCTCCTGTATAGTGCTTGTCCTTTTGGTTTAAAGACCACACTTTGAATAGAAAGGCCCTAAAGGATTTCTGTGGTACATAGTTTGAAAATGTCTTTTAAAATATGAGGACTGGTGTGCAGTGGCTCATGCCTGTAATTGTAGCACTTTGGGAGGCCAAGATTGCTTGAGGTCAGGAATTCAAGACCAGCCTGGGCAACATGGCGAAACCCTGTCTCTACAAAATACACAAAAGAATTACCTGCACGTGGTGGCAGGCGCCTGTAGTCCTACCTACTTGGGAGGCTGAGGCATGAGAACTGCTAGAACCTGGGAGGTGAACGTTGCAGTGAGCTGAGATCACACCACTGCACTCCAGCCTGGGCGATGGAATGAGGCCCTGTCTCAAAAAAAAAAAAAAAAAAAAAAAAAAAGAAAAAAAAAAACTATGTGAGGAGAGAGAGATGTTAATTAGCTTGACTGTAGTAATTCTTTTCACTATGTATATCAAAACATCATGTTATACAGTTTTTATTAAAAATCATTGCAATACATGTTTTACAGAAAAAAAAATTTAATACATGATACTGCCTCTCTGTTTCTTTGTTTTGTTTGAGACAGGGTCTCACTCTGTCTCTTAGGTTGGAGTGCAGTGGCGCAAGCTCAGCTCACTGCAACCTCCACGTCCCAGATTCAAACAATCCTCCCACCTCAGCCTCCTGAGTAGCTTCGACTACAGTCGTGCCCTGCCATGCCCAGCTACTTTTTAAATTTTTTTGTACAGACAGGGTCTTGTCATGTTGCCCAGGCTGATCTCTCACTCCTGCGCTTAAGTGATCCTTTCACCTCAGCCTCCCAAGGTGCTGCAATTACAAGCGTGAGCCACAGCACCCAGCCTCTGTTAGTTGACTCTATTTGATTTTATTTTGTTCAGGCTTATTCTGAAATTCTTAGGAGTATGGGTTAGTACTGTGTAGTGGTTTGGAGGTAGTACATACCAGAGCCTTGGCTGAGACATCTGCAGACTGGCTACTTATGCCCTTGTTTCTAATCTATGACTAGAGCCCCTCTGGAAGGAAAAGGAATCAACTATATTTAGCCAACAGTAGCAGTAGCTTTCAGTCTGACATTTCCTGTTAGTGTTCTTCCCTCCTTTCTGTCCCTCCAGTTGATGTCATTGCTTTGAAGAAATGACAGCTCCTTTAAAAAAAGGTCTGTGGGTACTTCTACTCTAAGTCATTGGCTTTGAACATTTTGTGTACCATTGTACTGAGCTGGGGGATATCAGGGCCTAGTCCCTGGGAAATACGTGCACTTTGTTCTCCTAGCATGGGAAAACCAGACCTGCCTCAAACTTGAATTAATATTAATAGCCAGTGGAAACCAAGAAACAACAATGGTAAAGTTATCTGTGCTTGTGATAAAGTAGTGCCCTTTATAAGGATTTTGAGAACTTGACTTTGTTCCTGTTGATATAGGGCCTTCTGAGGGCTTATTTGAAATATGAACCAGCATACCTAATAGTTCTGAATGGCTGCAAGTGTTCCTATGCCCTTGGACAACCCATCACTCTATCTCTAGATGAACTCTGGGGTTATATAGGATTCTACCCAAAGGCTCTTTATGTATTTAATAAGACTGACCAAAAATTAAAAAGCTTTTTTGAAGCTCTTAAAAACTTAGAAGTTTTCATCTTCCTGCTGTTTTTTTCTTAAATTCAAGGAATATTCATTATTTTCCTCTCCCCCTTCCTTTTCCCCTCTTCTTACCCAGAGTGAGCACAAATGAATCAGATGACCCCGAAGATGCAGGAGCTGGTGAAAATAGGAGAGTCAGTGGGAGTAATTCTCCATCGCTCTCAAATGGTGGTTTTAAACCTTCTAGACCTCCAAGACCTTCACGACCACCACCACCCACCCCACGTAGACCAGGTTTGTATTCCAGCTGTCAATACTCTCGTAAATAATGTCCTGGTTGGCAATTAATCCTCAGGTGTCAGGAAATTCTTTTAGGTGAATTTTCTTTTTTCTTTTTTATTTATTTATTTATTTTATTATACTTTAGGTTTTAGGGTACATGTGCACAATGTGCAGGTTTGTTACATATGTATCCATGTGCCAGGTTGATTTCCTGCACCCATTAACTCGTCATTTAGCATTAGGTGTATCTCCTAATGCTGTCCCTCCCCCCTCCCCCAACCCCACAACAGTCCCCGGAATGTGATGTTCCCCTTCCTGTTAGGTGAATTTTCTGCGTGTATTTTTGCATTTAAGATTTTGGAAAAGAATGATCTTTCCGTAGGTAACCAAAAGTGTCTTTTTCCTAAGTTTTTGTTCAAGGTGACATTACCGAGGCAGTGCTCTATTGAGAATGAAAATGACATGTGCGTAATATAAAGTATAGGCGGTACAGATAACATGGCAATAACATTGTACCTTTCTTACATGGTTTGTAACTATAACATAAATGTATTAAATAACTCAAGGATTTGGTTGCTTATTCCCAGTATATCCTTTAAAAAGTTAGTAAACGAAAACCCAATAATGCTAAATGGCCCAGATTTTAAATTAAAAATACACAACAAACAAGCATATTTTAGGTAGTAAAAATGTGAACACCTACAGTTAGACTATCCACTTCTCTGATAGCCAGAACAAATCTTTAATCTTACCTTTTATTGTTTCTCTCTGTTAATATGTGGGCAGGGAATGCAGTGTCGTTAAACCAAATATTACTAGAAAAGTACATTAGTTCTCTGCAAATCATTTTCTTAAGTGAATTTCTATTCAATTATACATCTTCTCCTTTTTATTTTTTTTATTTTTTGAGACAGGGTCTCACTATGTCACCCAGACTGGAATGTGGTGACATCTCAGCTCACTGCCACCTCTGCTTCCCAGTCTCAAGTGATTCTCTAGCCTCAGCCTCCCGAGTAGCTGGTACCACAGTCACGAGCCACCAATGCCTGGCTAAATATTTATATTTTTTGTAGAGATGGAGTTTTGCCACGTTGCCCAGGCTGGTCTGGAGCTCCTAAGCTGAAAGTGATCCTCCTGCCTCGGCCTCCCAAAGTGTGGGAATTACGGGCGTAAGCCATTGCAGCCACATCTTTCCCTTTTATAGATAATTTGATTAATAGTATATTCTGAGTCTTTAAGATGTCTTTATTATAATCTTGGTGACTCCCTCTAGACATTGTTTTGTCCACAAGTATTTCTTAAAGGTGTAATATATGACCAGTAACTATTTGTAAGAATGTTATTGCTTATCAGACCTTCCATATTATAACCAACATCAAAAATTGGTCTGTAATCTGCAGGGTTTCACAGGAAAGCAGTTTTAAGGAGCTGGAAAATTAATAAATGAACTTAAAATACCCAGGAATATTAATAATTTGCTATTCTAAAAGTTTTTATTTCCAGTGACATCAGGAGATCAGAGAACCTGTACATGCTGCATAATTAATAATGGGACATAGGGGTAGACAGGACCGAAAAAGTAAACAAGCCTATTAACTGTCAGCGTTGGTCATTTCCCATTACTTATTTCTTTAAGTAATTTTCACCTGTGCATCTACATCTTAAGTTTTATATTTATCATCTGCCTTTTATTTTTTACAGTTAAAATTCTATCCTGAATTTTAGAAAATAAAAGATTCTTTTCCTATTTTCCCCAAATCTTTTATAGCATCTGTCAATGGTTCACCATCTGCCACTTCTGAAAGTGATGGGTCTAGTACAGGCTCTCTGCCGCCGACAAATACAAATACAAATACAAATACATCTGAAGGAGCAACATCTGGATTAATAATTCCTCTTACTATAACTGGAGGCTCAGGCCCTAGGCCATTAAATCCTGTAACTCAAGCTCCCTTGCCACCTGGGTGAGTAACTTTTTAAATTAACATATGTTGTCTTTAGGATTCTTCATAAGCCTACTTATTAATAAGGAAAATAACAGTAAACAACAGTAAACTCCATTGTTTTGATGACTGTTTTTTTTTTTTTTTTTTTTGAGACGGAGTCTCGCTCTGTCGCCCAGGCTGGAGTGCAGTGGCGCAATCTCGGCTCACTGCAAGCTCCGCCTCCCGGGTTCACGCCATTCTCCTGCCTCAGCCTCTCCGAGTAGCTGGGACTACAGGCTCCCGCCACCACGCCCGGCCAATTTTTTTGTATTTTTAGTAGAGACGGGGTTTCACCGTGATCTCGATCTCCTGACCTCTTGATCCGCCCACCTCGGCCTCCCAAAGTGCTGGGATTACAAGCGTGAGCCACCACGCCCGGCCGATGACTGTTTTTTAATTTCTTTTTTTTTTGAGATGGAGTCTTGCTGTGTCTCCCAGGCTGGAGTGCAGTGGTGTGATCTTGGCTCACTGCGACCTCCGCCCCCTGGGTTCAAGTAATTCTCCTGCCTTAGCCTCCCTAGTAGCTAGGATTACAGGTGTGCACTACCAAGCCCAGCTAATTTTTGTATTTTTAGTAGAGAGGGGATTTCACCATGTTGGCCAGGCTGGTCTCAAACTCCTGATCTCAAGTGATCCGCCCACCTCAACCTCCGAAAGTGCTGGAATTACAGACGTGAGCAACTGCACCCAGCCAACTGTTTTTATGTTATTGTAACTGATTTTGGGGGATCTGGAGTCAAAATGAACAAGGAAAACACACCATATTTGAAATCTTCAGGGCAAAGTGGAAAAATATATTTTTTCATCAAAGGACCCTGAAGGTTAACCAAGGCCAATTAATAAAATAATCACCTAATTCCAATTGCCTTTTTCTTTAAGGAGGAAGAAAATCCCTTTTTAATACCAAAATATTTTTTTCATCAGAAAATCATTATAGGCTGGGCACGATGGCTCACGCCTGTAATCCCAGCATTTTGGGAGGCCAAGGCGGGCTGATCACCTGAGGTCAGGAGTTCAAGACCAGCCTGGCCAACATGCTGAAACCCCATCTCTACTAAAAATACAAAAAATTAGCTGGGTGTGGTGGCGGGCACCTGTAATCCCAGCTACTCGGGAGGCTGAGGCAGGAGAATTGCTTGAACCTGGGAGACAGAGGTTGCAGTGAGCCAAGATCAGGCCACTGCACTCCAGCCTGGGCAACAAGAGCAAAACTCCATCTTGGGGAAAAAAAGAAAAATCATTATAGCAAAGTGATAGATAATTCAGAAAACTGAGAAAATTTGTGCTTATAATCCCATTTTAATCTCTACTGATTATTTTAAGATTCTGTTCATAGATTGTTTTTAACACACACAGGTGTAATTTTTTCTTGTTTATTTTTTGTTTGTTTGAGATGAAATCTTGCTGTTTCCCAAACTGTAGTGCAGTGGTGGGATCTTAGCTCACTGTAACCTCCG